>NC_071089.1:68094103-68404103 GCF_027358695.1 Spea bombifrons
CTAGTCACAAAGAGTGTTCGATATTCCATCTTAATTACATGCATCTCAAATAAAAATGAATTAAACTCTTGTTTAGATAAGAACTGCTGACCAGGTTGCAGACTTTGCAGATGTAGAGAATGCAGATGTGATGTAAGAAAGTTATACTTTACTGAGCAGGTGGCAGATAAGTGGAACGGCTTCCCAGCTAAAGTACTAAAGGTTATTACACTGGATACATTTAAACATGCATGGACTGTTTAAGGAAAATAGGGTAGACTAGAATGGTTCTTCTCTGCCATCAGATTCTGTGTTTCTATGAGGACTGGAGCTGTGCAGCCCTAGTCTAAGCATTACAAAGAGTAGGCAACAAGTAACATTATTAAAAAGGGAATCAGATGGCATCACGGAAACATAGAATTTGACAGCAGATGAGAACCATTTGACCCATTCCTGCTGTGAAGACTCATCATTCATTATGAAGGATAGCATAGTTTACATGTACAATGGATCTAATGTACAATATTTGAATTGTGAGTTACAAAAGAAATCAACACAGTAATTCTAAGTGTATTAATAAACATTACGGACATTAGTTAATGGTATGTTAAATGAGAAAGCAATGTTAAACAAATTGACCCAAATAAAATAGTACAGTGAAGTCATTTCAGCATAATGGATTTAATAACAAAGCTGCAGTATCTTTGTTAACGGATCAGTAAGCTGATGTGTTGCATCATTAATCTATTAGTCAGAAAACATCTCATGTCACTGATTTCAATGCATATTCGTGTGTTTCCAGTCCATTAGATACGTATTTATCACAAGCATTCAGAAGAAAATCTGAACACATTGGCTTGGTATTTGTTAAAAAGAATACATGATTACATGATAGACATTTTAAGTATTAAGTAGGCTACAATATTATGTAAATATCTGTTGATTTAACTCATTGTCACTTGCCCAAGCACTATTACCAGTAAAGGATTTACATGAATATGTATGTCCAGTAAGTTACTATCATACTTGCGCATTCGGATACATTTTAATGAAATTTGCCAATTTGGTCTGTTCGTACGAATCTATAAAAACGAAGCAGAGCGCTGTGCAAACTGCCCTGACTGCAGTGGTGGGAGCGAGAGGCCTTGGTTGCGGTGTGGCGCTTCATGATGAGCGCCGGAATATGACATCATACCTCAACCCTCAGCAGTAAAGCTGCGCATGCTACGGCAGGGCAACAAGCCTGAGGCGTTGCGCTCCCACAACAGGACTTCACCAGGGTAAGTGAACTGCAAAGTTAAGGTAGATAGTAAGAAGGGGGGGGACAGAGGGTAGATAGTGAGAAGGGGGTAGATAGTGAGTAGGGGAATTAGAGGGGTAGATAGTGAGTAGGGGAGGAGAGAAAGGAGTGAGTAGGGGGAGGAGAGAAAGGAGTGAGAAGGGAAGGAGAGGGAGTACATAGTGAGAAGGGTAGTAGAGGGGGTAGTTGGACAGGCTGAAAAAAGACATGTGTCCATCAAGTTCAGCCTTTCCCATATCTGTTTATTTGTTGCTGTTGATCTAAAAGAAGGCAAAAACACCCAGTTGTGGCTCTATCCAATTTTGCACAAACTCAGGAAAAAGTTTTCCTTCTTGACCCCAGAATGGCAGTCAGATCTCTCCTTGGATCAATAAGCTGTTTCCCCATAATTTAAGAATTATATCCCTGAATATTATGTTTTTGCAAGTATTCATCCAATTATTGTTTAAATGTCTGTACAGACTCTGATAAAACTACCTCTGCAGGCAGATAATTCCACATCCTTATTGTCCTAACTGTAAAAGACTCTTTCCTTTGCCTTAGACTAAATCTCCTTTCTTCCAGTCTAAATGCGTGACCACGTGTCCTATGCATAGTCCTGTTTATGAATAGATTTCCACACAATGGTTTGTATTGTCCCAGAATATATTTAAATAATGCTATCATATCCCCTCTGAGGTGCCGTTTTTCTAAACTAAACAGATTTAAATTAATTAACCTTTCTTCATGAGTAAGATAATGAATGAATTGGTTTGTGGATGAATTGTGTGAATGAGTGAGATAATAAATTAATATATGTGTGGCTGAATTGAGTGAATTGGTGAGAGAATTAATGAATTCATGTATGGATGAATTGTGTGAATGAATTAGAGAATGAATTAATTAATGTGTGGATGAATTGTGAGAATTAATTGTGAGAATGCTTTAATGAATATGTGAAAATGATATGTGTGAATAAGTGAGAGAATTAGTAATTATGTGAAGGAATTGTGTAAATGACAGAGTGAATGACTGAGTGAGTGTATAGGTATTTTGTGTGTATCATAGATGCATAACTGATTTGGGCAAAGGCAAAAATGGCACAAGCAGGGTGTTTGAGCTTTGAGGACCAAGATGGCATGGGCAGGGTGTTTATGGGACAAAGATGGCATCGGCAGGGTGTTTATGGGACAAAGATGGCCCAGGGCGGGCTGTTTGGGGATAAAGATGGCTCAGGCTGGGCTGTAATTTGTGTGTAATCTGGGTGCTGGTAAAGTTCTATGTGCGGTCACCCAGCAGCAGGCCCTGTCCATCTCCGCTAGCGCGCAATGACCTGAACTCCATCTTTGGGCGCGCTGGGTCATTTCAGTCATCAGCATGGACCCAGTTCCTTACACTTTGTCACTAAACATGAGACTATGGGAAGCTTTTTAGTGACAAAGATGCCTATAGGAAATTGAGTTTACCTCAGTCTCCCATAGCCATCTTTGTCCCATCCTCCCACTGCCAAGCATGCCCCCAGTTACTTCAACTTACCTGACTGAAGACCCCGGTGTGCACTCTGTTGGATTCCCGCTGTCAAACATCTGTGCGATGCAGGCAACCCCGCTGCTGCTGCCGGCGGCTCCACCCACCCTCCTCACTGAACGGGGCTGGCACCGCCCACACAGGTCATTCAGCAGCGCTGGTGCCGCCCACAAAAGTTATTGAGTGGCGCCGACTGAATCACTTCTATTTTGAATTGACAGGGGTGGCATTTTAAGAAGCAGTCCCCGTTGATCCGGAATAGAATTGAGTCAGCTGGCCAGCGCGACTCAGTGACCTTCGTGGACAGGGCAAAGTGTTAGGGCAAAGTGAGGAAAGGAGGATCCAAGTCCCCTGTAACACCACGGGGGATCTGGATCTGGACCCAATTATAGGTTTGGCTCACAAACACCTAGGCGCCTGGGATTTGTCGAGCCCTGTATTAGACCCTGTTGCCAATACATTTTATATTAAAAAAATTGGACCCTATGAAAGCATTTTCTTTCACCACTCTCCCTAGTATGCAATCACTCCCTTGGCTACCACACCAAAAAAAAAATATTTGCCACACTGACTGCAGATTAGGGAAAGACTGTGAGAGTCAGTGCAGTCTTCTCTGCAAGCATTAAACTTTTACAGAGAGATTTTGTAGATATATACAATGCCTTGCAAAAGTATTCACCCCCCTTGGCATTTTTCCTATTTGGCTGTATTACAACTTTGAATTAAAATTGATTTTTATTTGGACTTAATGTAATGGACAAAATAGTTCAAATTTGTGAAGTGAAAAGAAGAAAAACATTCTAAAAAATGAAACCTATTACCTTCAGAAGTCACATAATTAGTTAAATAAAGTCCACCCGCGATAAAATGGATTATAAATATAGACATAAAAAAGAGATCCCACCTCGGTTTTGTTAACATAACATAAAATATCAGATATATATGGAAAAGGGTGTTAGCTGGAATAATGGCTTATCCTTTAAAACTAAAGAGATGGGGCAAAGAATATGGAGAAAATATACCGCATACATTAGCAGTTGCTAATAGCCTTTCAATTTAACCTTGCTCTTGTCCCCCCCCTCTTGCGAGATCTACTTGACAAGCTTCTGAGTCATCAAGGACCTCAAAATAGTTATAGAAACATCTTCATTTTGACCTCTATTACCCATTTTAAAGTAGATACATGCAATGCAACTACATTGATCTTGAGATAATATGGAAATGTGTTTATTGCATTATCAGCATGTATAGTTGTAAAGCTAGCAGGGGGATACAAACATCAATTCATCTCCTTGAATTAATTTACACCAAAATATAGAACATTGCTGTATTTTCAATGAAACTGATGAAAGGAGAAATGTAGGTTTGCATCAGAGCTTACTGGAGACTATTAAAAATATAGTTGAAACAATACACAATTCTATCAAGTACATCCCTGCTGTTGATCCAGTAATAATAATAATAATAATAATAGTAATAATATTTTGCAATTTTATAGTGCTTTTCTCACTCACACTCTAATATATAGACTCTCTGTGATTCTTTAAAGGTTTGTTATGATTGTGTCTTTCTGATTGAGCATGGTAAAGAGTTCCAGAGTCTGGGGGCAGTGGGGCTAAATGCCTTTATTCAGGGTACTGACAGGAGGGATCCGTTGGCTGACCGAAGAGAGTAAGATGGAATATAGGTTGTGAGGAGCTCTTTCAGGTACTGTAGGCCTTGGTTGTATAAGCTTTGAATGTCAGCAGGACAATTTTAACATATGTTTGCCATTGAATTGGAAGCCAATGCAAGGAGTGGAGAACATGTTATGTGACATGAACATGTTTGAACATGCCTTCTAGTTCACAGATGTGTTGTAAGTGCTCTGTTAAAGAGTCCCATGGTCAATGGTGTCAAATGCAAATGAGAGATCCAGAAGGATAAGGATGGGGTAATGACTTTTGTCTTTTGCCATAAGAGATCATTTAGCAGTCAGATTAGCACAGTTTCCGTGCTGTGGCAACACCTAATACCTGACTGGAAAGAATCAAAGATTTTATAGCTTGATAGATGGACCTCTAGTTGTGTTGCACCTACTTTTTCAATGATTTTCCCAAAAAAGGAAAGGTTGCGTATTGGCCTGTAATTTGCCACGCAGTCTGGGTCTAATGAAGGTTTCTTTTAGAGGATCCTGGAAATGTTCAGTTCTTCTGTATCCAAATTTGTAAAGGTAGTCCATAGACTGTGCCAATCTGGCAATCTAAAGGTTCTGGTGTGTAACTGGTTGGTCTGTTGTGATAGAGGCTTGGATGGAGAAAATCTTGTCAGTGAAGTAGATCACAAATTATTTACATTTAGCCTGTGAAAAGTTAGTGGGGATATGCATGCTGGTTTACAGAGCCTTTCTACTGTGTGAAAAAGTTGCCTGAGTCTATTGTTGGTGGTATAATTTTATTTCTGAGTTATCTACAACGGATATTTATTGAAATGTGTGGCTTTATTCTCTGGATCATGTGTCCCGCACCACCTTCTGTCGAGTTTACAGCCTATTTTCTTCACATCTCCGATTGTGCTATCAAACAAACCAATTGTGAGTTTTGGTGCTATACTCTCTAGGGTGTCTCTCATGATTTTGTTGTAGAGTTGGAATAAATAGCTGGGTTCTTCATAAGTGCCCATCAGTGCACATTTGATGTTATGTATAATGGCGGTACCCTTTTTAATGATTGGCGTTTGATCAGGTTCTGAGGCTGGGGTCTGGCCCAGCATGATACAATGGAAAAGTGTATGGAGTGGTCTGATCCACCAACAGGATTTACAGTTACTGGTGACAATTCTAGTCCAGACTAGAATATTAGATCAAATCTATGACTTCTTCTGCGCGTAGAAGTAGTGACGATTTGTATGAAACAGAATGCACTCATCAAGTTATGTAGGTCTTGCCTAAATGTCGTCAATCCAAGTGTTGAAGTCTCCCAATATAAGCCATTAGGGGTGTTCAAGGATTAAACTAGTCAAAAGGTCTTAGAGTTATTTAAGAAATCCTGGGGGTCTGTATATTAACAGTACTCAAATCCTTTACCTATTGAGACGCTGCCAGCTACACATTCAAAAGGTTGGGGCATGTGGTCTGATATTGATCTGGGGTTTAAGGACGATTTGGCACAAATCATTATTCCAACGGCATGATAATGTTATGATTAACAAAAATGATAATTGATTAAAAAATACTTTTTAACTTTCTGTTTATTTCCAGTGGATCTGTGCATACAAAGTTACAAATGTTTAAACAATAATATAGAATCATAATGTATTATAAATGTTTATTACTTTAATCCATTGCCTAGAATACTCTGGAATGAACACACCATCATGCAAGGCCAGGGAGTAGCACAATGCTTTCCAATATGTTCATAAAACAAACTCCCCAATTACGACAAAAATAAAATCACTCAGCTGTATACTAATTTTATATTCATACTCATGTATAAACACGGATAAAGCTCAAGCAGATTGCTGTATAATCCTCAGTAAAATACACACAGCGTTATTCGATATAGAATCAAACAGATTACATTAGCCCGCGCCGCATTAGGACCCCCTAAGATCTTGCTTGTGCACACATGCGTACATACATTTACAAGCACAAAACAAATCTTATTACCTCTTAGGCACATGGCTCATCTCCTTCTTTCACACACAGCTACCACTATGCAGCCAGTGAAGGTGCCTATGGCTGGATTATCTATTAAAGCATGTCTATTGGATGTACACAGACATTTCACTACAGAAGTTTTACAAAACCTTGTGAAGGAATTTACAATTTTATTCTACCATATATTAAACAAAATACTTCTATTTAGATGAGCGCTTGCCAGGTGTTTTACGGACATTATTTCTAATGAGGGTCTCAAACATGACTTTAACATATATCAACAGAAAGTAACCCCAGATAGATGAAGGTGGGGATGTGAAGATATTCTGTGGATGTGCAAAGGGACTGGGTGGGGGTGAGAATAGATTATTAATAATGGAATGTGTCTGCCTCTGGTGCAGGGCATTATAAGTAGCAACGTATATAAAAAAATGCAAAATAAATATAATTTGAACATTTAAGACATCATTGCATAGGAGTGAGAGATAATAGTTTTGTTTTAGCTAACAGATATGGAGATAATCTTCAAGCCTTTGATGGGCATAATAAGGGTATTATTTAAATTATGGATCTGAGTCTAACAGCACGTCTTTTCAAATCCATGGAATAATGTTAGGATAATAACTCCCTGATGCACATTTCAATTTATAGAAGTGGCACAGGTATATGATAATATGTAGAATTTTACTAGGTTATGCTGAGAAAGTCTAGCTCTACTTTTCCAACACTAAACATAGTGAAAAATATGATGTAATTAACCACAATGAAAGCCAGGTTTTATACGTGATGGGAAGAAGGAAAAGTAGTAGTCATAACTGAGATGTAAGTATACTCCACGCATAAAGAAGTTGACCAAATGAGAGCGTTTCTTTGGTCAGGAACGTTAAATTACAGGTTGATTATTTGTGAAGTTCAAGCTTTGTTATAAAATTATTTTATATAATTATTTATTATAATTATTTAAAGTTCATTAAACTAGGTTTATATTGCTCCAGGACTAGAATAATTCACATGTGCATATTGTTAGGATAGGTTCATACCAGGGGAACAGATTTGACCCAGAGTCTCCAGGTGAATGGGAAGTCCCTTGATTTCACCAAGAGTGATTCAGATACACCTAATCCCTACCCAATTTCCTTTGCACTACCAACTTCATGTAATGTTATCTAGCTCTAGCCCTGCCCCTTGCACAACTAACCACACCCATTGCATGGCTAGCCTCACCCCCTCTCAAAGCCACTCCCCCAATAGAGCAAGCGCTACACAAGCACAAGCAGCCTGTCCTGGGAAGTTCCTTGGTATGGTTACGGTGATAGGATTTCTAACCAGCATTGATAATGAATGGATAACCATCTAACCAGAAGAATATAACACAATGGAATGTATTTTGTTAAAAGGGAACTGCTACCAAATGAATATTGCCAATAGATAACTATCCATATATTGAGCTGTGTTTTTAACAATTCTAGCTTTTGCATAAGATAATATTTTCAGCTGAAAATTAGCCATTCATATATGTTCTAGGTTTGTTATCTCAGCCCAATCTAATAGACAAACACTCTAAGCATACTGCCTGTGGTAAAATAGAATGGATCATTCTTAATCACTGGACACTTTGACTAATAAAAGTCTATGGAGGACCAGACATCATCAGCAGTGCCATAAATACTCACATCAGTGGGGTGTATGAGCAGGAAAAGTCACCCTAAATACCAAATAGCTGAACTAGCAGCTCCAGATCAGCAGATAAAATAACCTTATTTTAACAAAATGAAGTATGTTTTTGTAAGGTCCTAACTACAATCCTGTATAGAGCACTGTATGTAATGATAGAAACAATGTTTTGGAAATTGTCTCACTGCCTGGACTATGCATTATATGGTGTCAGTTGAGCTCTTCTTGTAGAGAATTTACAATCATTTCTTTACCATACATAGTGAATTTGGGGTGTTGACAGGACATCTATCCTGCCAACGCTCTCACTTTAGTGAACCAATCTCTACAAGTTAAACCAGAATAACATACTAATAATGCACTGCCCTGGAAGACTGGCCTAGTTCTATCCCAGAAACCTGCTTGATATTAATATGGAATTGTTAACCATTTGCAAGTACCACCGTATGCACCACCGTATGCATGATAACCAGAGCCTTTATGATTAACCATTCCCCATCCCTTAAAGTAAAGCTCTAAACCTTTCATCTAAGGCATTAATATTGGGTATTCTCTCACATTTTAAGGCCATATATTGCTTAGCCCATCAAAGAACCCCAAGTTGGGCGCATTGTATCTAATTTTTCACGGCTATATTGCTTACCAGGGCAGCATCTTCGTATCGTAGTATTCAGTGCATCCCTAATACAAACATGCTTCCATTATTTTAAAAGAATAAAATCCTAGGTTCAGCTGGATCCTTGCAGCCCCTAGTGAGAAAAATAAATTGCTTCAATCTTTGCAAGAAACAAACGAATCATTAAAATATTTGAGATGCAAACACATTTTCTCAGCATTACCGCTAATGGCTGATCCCATGAAGATTAAGGATTCACAAGCTCCCTGCTACATGTTCTGAAAATAAGCAGCACTAAAATAAATATGAATTTATTTAAATAAATGTAAGATAAACTTGATGCTGTTTAGTAATTATGAGAGTAAACATAAAATGATGATAAATGGAACTATAGTAAGTGGAAAAGTATTATTTGCTAAAATAAAACTAAATAAGACTACTTTATATTTAATTACAATCTGGCTGTTTACTAGTGAAATGAGACATGCCTTCACATTAAAGACCATAGTAGAATGCTACTTGTCCGTTACAACAGTATAGAGAGGTGTTCACAGGACAGGTGCATTTCACATTTACATTAATTGTTGTCAATGGTGGTTTAAAATCACTGTGGAATTTATTGTTATTTAAAAAAAATATCCACTTCATCTCAGTCTTGTCTGGGTATGATAATGTAGGTATCTAGGCTGGTATCCAAATAATTTCCATTAAATAATATAATTTGGATTTCAGAAGATCCAGATTAGGTGGCACACTCTGAACTCATTGCTACAATACCCCTTTATGAGCTGCAGCCATGAATAGCTGTAAATGTGCATTTACTAGCGGAATATTGGTCATCTATGACAGCCAGTATTGCCAATTCTACTGTGACAGATTGCAGAGGTACTCTATATGGACAAAAGTATTTGGACACAGGGCCAGCGCTAGGCGTGTATTTTCCTACCTGTCTGGGTATGTTAGTGTCTGAGTTGGTATGTTAGTGTCTGGGTATGTTAGTGTGTCTTTGTGAGTATGTTTGTGTGTCTGACTATTTGGATGTGCTTGGGTATATTAGTATGTGAGTGGGTGTATAAGTGTATGTGTGTGAACATGTGTCTTTTGTCTTGGGGTGTCTGTCTGGGTATGTTATTGTATGTGGGTATTTTAATGAACATGTTTCTTTGGGTATGTTTGTGGGCGTCACTGTGTAAACATGTTTCTTTGGACCTATATCGCTTAACAAGGGGTTTTCTCTTGTATAGTTTAGTGTGTAGCTTTATATGTTCTGGAAAGTTCAGCAGTCTCATGTTATTGTGGTGGCTCCTGTTTTCCAGGTCATCTCTTTTTTAGCAACATTTAAATAGTTGCAGATTGTTTAGTGAATTCACCTTGTAACTGAGTTAACTGAGATGATTATCACACTGAGATAATAAGCAGGACACAAGCAGGGGTTTTAACCAATAGTATGTAAGCCTTGACAAAATGTTCTGTAATTGTCAATATCTGACTGTAGTCTAGCTTATTATATAAATTGTTTTTCATTGCATACCAAAGCACATCAAGTTCTACAGCCGGTTTCTATATTGAATATATGCTTAATTCTTACCATGCTTTGTTCAAAGAAATGTTCATAATTTTGGTATCCCACACAAGAATATGGTTTCAACACTAAGGGAATGTGTCGGCTGACGCACTTGATGTACTTTGCAATGATTGTGTTGTCTTCTGTTGTTCTTTTTTTTTAACATTATGAAGCAATTTACATTTAAAAAATGGACATCTGTGTATCATAAAGTTTAAGAACCATGAAAAATTCAATTACTTTGTTTATTTGAATGTATTCAGTTGTAATCATTCATTTATTCATTCACTGCAGTTTGTTATGTAGATTCAGTCATATATGCAATATTAACCAATGTAATGTGTTACTCTTTGTTGAGAGTCATAAGGTTAGAATACATTCAGGATGATATTTATTCTGCTTATATAGCTAAACAATAATTTATAAAGTTTTATTGTCAACAGACACTAACCATAATGGACAAAATTATTGGGACACCTGACCATTACACCAACAGGGACTTTTATGACATTGCATTCACAATACATAAACATTTATATGTAGTTGGTCCCTCCTTTGCAGCTATAACAGCTTTATGTGGGAAATTTTGCCCATTAATCTAGTAGAACATTTGTGAGGTCAGGCACTGATGTTGGACAAGAAGACCGGGCTCGCAATCTCTGTTCCAGTTCATCCCAAATATGTTCAGTAGGGTTGGGTACAGGTCTTGAGCAATTTTATTGGAAGGCTTTCTTTTCCACAAATAATTACTCTGGCCAAAAGTATCTGTATAGGTCTTCTTGTATACCAGGGTATTAAAAGAGGTTATTTCCTTTTCAATATAATAATAAATATATAAAATCAAAGTGCCTCCTGCACTAGAATTTGGCAATGTTTCTAATTTTTGTTTAGAGTTTTCTAACACATTTGCATTTAATTCAGAATATGTTACTTTTTCTCATATATGTGCAAATTATTTCCATGCGCCAGAATCTGTGATTTTATAGCCAAAAGCTATGAAAGAACAGATTAAATATGGAAAACAATATGAATTGTAATAAATAAGAATGCTAAGGTCTAATCCATTCCTTATAAGCCAAATGTGCCTGTCTGTGTCAGTCTAATTTATCTGGTTTGACGTTGAACGACCAACTCTGTCAGGCAGGTTTCCATCTTACCCGGAGGTACAGAACTAAATTATCATGTCTACAAGCTTCAGCAACACTTGATTAATGAACCAAACTCCTAGTTATATATCAGAGGGGAGCCAGCAAGGTCATGGTAAAATGTAGCTGGAAATCTGACTTTTTTTCCCTGAGACGTACACACACATATTTTCTAAATGGTCTATTTATTAAAGGCCAATTTTGCATGTTGGTTAACTTCCAACATGTCAGGTGTCCACAGGCACTTTAATGCATATGCTACACCAAACAGCCATAACATTATAACCACTAATAGGTGAAGTGAATAACACTGATAATCAGGGCACCTGTCAGTTTTTAGGATATATTAGGCAGCAAAAGAAAATGTTGTCCTCAAAGTTGATGTGCAGGAAAATCAGGCAAGTGTAAGGATCTCAGCAACTTTAACAAGGGCCAAATTGTGATGACTAGACACCTAGGTAAGAGCATCTACAAAACTGAAGCTCTCGTGGGGTATTCCCGGTTTGCAGTGGTCAGTACCTGTCAAAAGTGGTTCAAGGAAGGAAAAGCAATGAATGCGCGATATGGTCATCGAAGGCCAAGGCTCATTGATGCACGTAGGGGACGAAGGCTGGCCCATGTAGTCAAATCCAACAGACACGCTACTGTGGATCGAATTGGTCTGATGAATCATGTTTTCTTTTCCATCATGTGGATGACCAGGTGCCTGTGCATCGCTTACCCGGAGAACACATGGCACCAGGATGCATCCTTGGGGGGCCCACCTTACAACACATAGTACTTAAAGGATCTGCTGCTATTGTCTTGGTGCCAGATACCACAGAACACCTTCAGGGCTCTAGTGGAGTCTATGCCTTAATGGGTCAGGGCTGTTTTAGTGGCAAAAGAAGACCTAAACATTATTATTAGTACAGGCATTATTAAATCAGCTTTAACGTTATCATCAATCTGAGCTACAGTAGCTCGTTTGTTGTATTTGATCACACGCCCCCACGTGCATCGATCAGCCTTGGCCGTCCATGATCATGTCACCAATTTTCCTTCCTTGGACCAGTTTTGATGGGTAGTGACAGGGGCGTACCTAAAGTATTTGGCACCTGGGGCGGATCCTGTATGTGGCACCCTCCCCACACACACTTTAAAACTGCATAGCTTCTATCGTTATATATACTGGGGCAGACACTGAAGGTGGTACAGCACAACACCTATCACTATATACTGAGGCAGACATTGACAGTAGTGCAGCATAACTCCTATCACTATATACTAAGCCAAACATTGATGTAGTGTGGGCCTACCACTTCAATGTCTGGCTTAGTAGTAGGGATGCACTGAAACGAATTCTGGACTGAAACCGAAAATGCAGCATTTACCTGGCTGAAACTGAATATGACCCCCCCCACCATAAAAAAAACTAACACTTTTATTTAAAGTAAGTCACACACCGAAATAGGACAAAAAATAAATAAATAACAATATTAATATATATATATATATATATATATATATATGATTGTTAACAGCAATCACACTCCTATCATGCCCAGGCATACCCAGATTCCAGCATGTACTAGCTGACTTGGCATGATAGGAGTATGATTGCTAACAGCAATCACACTCCTATCATGTCCAGGTTCTAGCATGTACTGGTTGCCTGGGCATGATAGGAGTGTGATTGCTGTCAGCAATCATATATATATATATTAATATTGTTATTATTATTGTTCACATGTGAACTCAGCACTGGAGGCATAGAATCAGACTTACAAATCCCGTATTTGCAAGTATCCAATAATATAATAATGTATGGAAACATAGCATTGCAGCCCTGGCGTCCACACTGCCCACATAGAACCTGACCAGCACCCAGATTACACACAAAGGACCTGCCATATTTGTCCCCAAACAGCCTAGCATGAGTCAACTTTGTCCCCAAACAGCCCGGCCTGTGCCATCTTTGCCCCATAACCACCCTGCCTGTGTCATCTTGGTCCCCAAGGCTCAAACATCCTGCTTGTGCCATCTTTGCCTTTCCACAAATCAATTATACATCTATCATACACACAAACACTTTTACAGTCACTCACTAATTCACACTTTCATTCACATAATTAATTCACACAATCATTCTCTCACTCATTCACACAAATTTTCCACACATTCATTCATTCTCTCACCCATTCTCACAATGCATCCACACATTCATTTATTCTCTCACTCATTCTCACTGTTTATTTATTCCAATATACTTACTACCCACCTTTCCCCCTTTTCTACCCCCTTCTCACTCCCTTCTGCCCTATCTACCCCCTTCTCACTCCCTTCTGCCCTATCTACCCCTTATCATTCCCTTCTGCCCTATCTATCCCCTTCTGTCCTGTCTACCCCCTTCTGTCCTGTCTACCCCCTTCTGCCCTATGTACCCCGTTATGCCCTATCTACCCCTTATCACTCCCTACTGCCCTATCTACCCCTTATCACTCCCTTCTGTCCTGTCTACCCCCTTCTGCCCTATCTACCCTGTCTCACTCCCTTCTCCCTATCTACCCCTATCCCCCATCTCACTCCCTTCTGCCCTATTTACCCCTTCTCACTCCCTTCTCCCTATCTACCCCCTCCTAACTATCTACCCTCTCCCCCCTTTGAAGTTCACTTACCTGGAACAGCATAGAGTGATGGGAGTTATGATGTACTTCAGAGCATAATTATAGAATGAAAAAGACATTGGAAATGGTACAGCATAACACCCATCACTCTCACACACATACCAATCCACACATACCAATCCACACACATACCACTCCACACATACCAATCCACTCTCACTGAATACTTTCCTACCTTTACTCTGTCACTTTTCTTCTTACAGCAGTCAGCTCCTTTTCCTCCTCTTCGCTCTTCTTCTTCTGTCTTCTTCCGGTTCAGAGGTCACGGACGGCGGTGGGCGCGGCTTCGGTGTTGTGCACCGGGATCTGACAACAAACCCCGGCGCACAGCGGCAGTTGCCGCGCGCATCGCAAGGGGGTGGTATCGGAGGTCTTTAACAAACCTCCGGCTCCCTTGAGTGATTTTAAGCCGGTTAAAGGATCTCCCTTTAACCGGCTTAAAATCACTCAAGGGAGCCGGAGGTCTGTTAAAGACCTCCGATACCGCTCCCTTGCGAGCCTGCTCCTCCAGCGGCGGACATTACTGTCCGTCTCTGGAGGGGTGCCCGGTGCCGGCAAGTTGGCACCCCCCTGATGAGCAGCACCTTAGTGTCATCAGTCCACAACACATTTTCTCTGTAGCCTTGTGGGGTGTCAAGGTGCCCTTTAGCAAACTTAGTGAACAGTGATGTTAAATTGGTGGGCAGAATCTTCCTTTTTGGTGTCCTGCAATGCACTCCATGCCTGTTAAATGTTTTGCATATAGTAGATTCATGAACATAGATGTTAACCAGTTTAAATGATTCCTTCAAGCCTGTAGCTGTTGCTCTAGGGTTTATTTTTTACTTCATTGAGTATTCTGCCTTGTGACCTTAGAGTCATCATGGCCCACTTCTAGGGAGAGTAGCCACAGTATCAAATTGTCTCTGTTCATAAACAATTTGTCTAACAGTGCAGTGATGAATATGTAAACTATTTGTACAGCTTTATGCAAATCAACAATTCTTGATTGTAGGTTTTCTGAGATTTCTTGTTTGAAATAGTTCACGTTATCAGATGCTTCTTGAGAATAGCAAACTTAAAGTGACTGAGTGTTTTTTATGTCAATGTAGCTCTAAACCACACATCCAATCATTGATTGTGGAACTCCTGCAGGCACTTTTGGATATATATTTGTGTTTTTTGTGTGTATACCTCTTATTAAAAAGTTATTTTATTACAAAGACATATATATATATATATATATATATATATATATATATATATATATATATATATATATATATATACATACATACAGTATCTCACAAAAGTCAGCACACCCCTCACATTTTTGAAAATATTTTATTATATCTTTTCAAGTGACAACACTGACGATATGACACTCTGCTACAATGTAAAGTAGTGAGTGTACAGCCTGGTGGCAACAAAAGTGTGCACACCCCTAAGTGGAAATGTCCAAATTGGGCCCAATTAGCCATTTTCCCTCCGCGGTGTCACGTGACTCATTAGTGTTACAAGGTCTCAGGTATGAATGAGGAGCAGGTGTGTTAAATGTGGTGTTATCGCTCTCCTCCTGGTCACTGGAAGTTCAACATGGCACCTCATGGCAAAGAACTCTCTGAGGATCTGAAAAAAAGAATTGTTGCTCTACATAAAGATGGCCTAGACTATAAGAAGATTGCCAAGACCCTGAAACTGAGCTGCAGCACGGTGGGCAAGACCATACAGCAGTTTCACAGGACAGGTTCCGCTCAGAACAGGCCTCGCCATGGTCGACCAAGGAAGTTGAGTGCACGTGCTCAGTGTCATATCCAGAGGTTGTCTTTGGGAAATAGATGTATGAGTGCTGCCAGCATTGCTGCAGAGGTTGAAGGGGTGGGGGGTCAACATGTCAGTGCTCAAACCATATGCCTCACACTGCATCAAATTGGTCTGCATGGCTGTCATCCCAGAAGGAAGCCTATTCTAATGATGATGCACAAGAAAGCCCGTAAACAGTTTGCTGAAGACAAGCAGACTAAGGACATGGATTACTGGAACCATGTCCTGTGGTCCGATGAGACCAAGATAAACGTATTTGTTTCAGATGGTGTCAAGCATGTGTGGCGGCAACCAGGTGAGTACAAAGGCAAGTTTGTCTTGTCTACAGTCAAGCATGGTGGTGGGAGTGTCATGGTCTGTGCTTGCGTTAGTGCTGCCGGTACTGGGAAGCTACAGTTCATTGAGGGAACCATGAATGCCAACATGTACTGTGACATACTGAAGCAGAGCAGGATCCCCTCTCTTCGGAGATTGGGCCGCAGGGCAGTATTCCAACATGATAACGACCCAAACACACCTCCAAGACGACCACTGCCTTGCTAAAGAAGCTGAGGGTAAAGTTGATGGACTGGCCAAGCATGTCTCCATACCTAAACCCTATTGAGCATCTGTGGGGCACCCTCAAACGGAAGGTGGGGGAGCGCAAGATCTCTAACATTCACCAGCTCCGTGATGTCATCATGGAGGAGTGGAAGAGAACTCCAGTGGCAACCTGTGAAGCTCTGGTGAGCCCCATGCCCAAGAGGATTAAGGCAGTGCTGGAAAATAATGGTGGCCACTCAAAGTATTGACACTTTGGGCCCAATTTGGACATTTCCACTTAGGGGTGTACTCACTTTTGTTGCCAAGGTTTAGACATTAATGGCTGTGTGTTGAGTTATTTTGAGGGGACAGCAAATGTACACTGTTATACAGGCTGTACACTCACTACTTTACATTGTAGCAGAGTGTCATTTCTTCAGAGCTGTCACATGAAAAGATATAATAAAATGTTTACAAAAATGTGAGGGGTGTCCTCACTTTTGTGAGATACTGTACATATATATTGAGCAATACAGCGATGTTGAATATTACATAGGACTTGCTAAAATAACCTAAACCTAAAAGTGGTGCACCAATAGAACAGATAAAGACATAAAAATATGAGAAGTGGCTATATTAAAAATATATATACCGTATTTTCCGGACTATAAGGCGCACATAAAATGCTGAGAATTTCTCAGAAATAGAAAGTGCGCCTTATAATCCGGTGCGCCTTATATATGAACCCGACAGTAAAGAGAGGGGTTCATACAGGATCCTTTACCTCTATCGTGGGCGGCAGGGGTCGGCGGCGGCATACCACAGCACACACCATGCTCCTCCCCCCCGTGCGCCTATGAATTTATTCTTCACTTGGGTTTTTACAGTATCCATAAATGGATTGAGCATTACGGCCACCGTAGTCAGGAGCCACACTGAGTGATACTTACAGCTCTGTGCGCAGGATCCTTGCAATATATCTGTGCTTTAGCGTTAACTATACCCACTACCCCAAAAAATGCCTCCTGTTAAGAGACATGCTTATGATGCAGGTTTAAAGCTTAAAGCTATAAGTTATGCAGTAGAGCATGGAAATAGGGCAGCTGCAAAAGAATTCAACATTAATGAATCCATGGTGCGTAAGTGGAGAAAACAAGAAGATGCCCTCCGCCAAGCAAAGAAGACCAAACTGAGTTTCCGAGGAAACAAAGCAAGGTGGCCACAGTTGGAGGACAAAATAGAACAGTGGGTTATGGAACAGAGAAACGCAGGTAGAAGCGTCTCCACTGTCTCTATTCGACTCAAAGCCACTGCTTTAGCACGTGACATGGAGATCAAGGACTTTCGAGGAGGTCCTTCATGGTGCTTTCGTTTCATGAAAAGGCGTCATCTCTCCATTCGCACCAGAACTACTGTGTGCCAGCAATTACCAAAGGATTATGAAGAGAAGCTGGCCATTTTCCGCACCTACTGCATAACCAAGATAAATGAAAAGAATATCCAGCCAGAACACATTATTAACATGGATGAGGTTCCCCTCACTTTCGATATCCCCGTAAACCGTACTGTTGAGAAAACAGGGACCAGTACGATATCTATACGTACCACAGGAAATGAGAAGTCATCTTTCACTGTAGTTCTCGCTTGTCAGGCTAATGGCCAGAAACTACCACCCATGGTAATTTTCAAGAGGAAGACTTTGCCTAAAGAAAATTTTCCTGCTGGTGTCATCATTAAGGCTAACCCAAAGGGCTGGATGGATGAGGAGAAGATGAGTGAGTGGCTGAAGGAGGTCTACGTCAAGAGACCGGGTGGCTTTTTTCACAAATCCCCATCCCTATTGGTCTGTGACTCGATGCGCGCCCACGTGACCGATACTGTCAAAGCCCAAGTGAAGAAAACTAATTCGGAGCTTGCTGTCATCCCTGGTGGATTAACCAAAGAGCTCCAGCCGCTAGATATCAGCATCAACAGGTCATTTAAAGTTAAATTGCGAGCTGCATGGGAGCATTGGATGACAGAAGGTGACCACACATTCACCAACACAGGGAGGCAACGCCGTGCGAGTTATGCCACTATGTGCCAGTGGATCGTGGATGCCTGGAAGAATGTATCAGTCTCCAGTGTCATCCGAGCTTTCAGGAAGGCTGGAATCACCACTGAAGAGCCTAGCAGCAGCAACGAGACCGACTCGGATAATAAAGAGGAGGACCCCATGCTTGATGCCGAACTCGCCCAACTGTTCAACTCCGACACTGAAGATGACGGATTTGATGGATTTCTGGTGGAGGAATGAACTGAAAAAGTACAGTAAACGTTTTGATTTGCAATTACAGCTGAACCAGTTGCAAGTTATTGTTAAAAAGTGTAATAAATTTTGACTTGCAGTCTGAGCAATGGTTTATTTAACGGTAATGTGCTGCGCCTTATAATCCAGTGCGCCTTATATATGAAACAAGATTGCTTATAAGGCGCTCATAGAAAGTGCGCCTTATAATCCGGTGCGCCTTATAATCCGGAAAATACGGTAATTGGTACTACAAAGATAAAAAAAATATTGTTCAAATATTTTCTGTGCCTTGAGCTATTAATATTGTAAGATCATAGCAGTGAAACTATGAGATGTTCTTTTATAACAAAATGTATAATAAATTATGAAACTATGTGAAATGACTTGGGAAAAGATACTTATCGCCTGCACACAGCAAGAAATATAATCTTTGGTAAAATGAAACCTCAATATTAAGGAAGTTGTGAGTTTTATTTTATTTATCAAATTTGGGATCTTAACTAACTGTATTCCAATTCCCCTATTTAATTAAACATATTCTTTCTCATAAAGGGACAGTCTAATGCCCATGACAACCCTACAAAAGAAGAATGCAAATTAAGTGTGAGTACTTTAATATGCATTCTTCCAAAACAAAAAAAAATGAAACAACCAGTCAAAGCCATGCTGCAAAATCTTCTTTTCTCCTTCATGATTTAAAATTTCTTGACACTTATTGGCTGCTTAAGCTACCAATTGGTGGCAGTAAAGTACATTTAATAAAATCCATGGAGTATGTTTCTATCAGTGGCAGAAAAGTGCTCCCTTGGAAATCAGTGGGAAGACTTTACACATGCGCACTGTGGTCTAAACAGACCCCTGTAAGCAGTGTTCAGCAGAGTCAGCGACAGAGCTGAATGAATGCAAGTACATAACATACAGGGAAATGCATCGGGCCAGATGCATCTCCTGCAGGGCATTTACCTGGTGAGTGGGGAAAGAGGCAAACACATTTAGGGATTATGTGGAATCTCCCTATACATTTGGAAAATGGACCACATGAAAATATAAACAGACCACACACCTATCATATACTTTAAAGGGCATATGCTGGCTGTAGTATCCCTTTTATATTTCAGCAGTCAAATGTGAAAACCGAGGTATATAATTATGTTTTATATCAATAAGTTTTATGTTTAACTTTTTGGTGTAAGATCTTTCTGGGAGATTTGATTTTGCTGCTCGGCCACTTACTCATGCATGCACATATGTGTCCATTAAAACATTTACATTCATTGTCTTTTTTTTCAAATATAATTTTATTGGTTTATTAAATTTAGTGTCACATTTTCTATATTAGCAATATATCACTTGAACCACTACAGACCGGAACAATTTGGTAAGTAATATTCAATGACTTAACAATACCATTCCCTTGCTTTGTTGGTTTAGTTGTTTATATACAAAAGAACATTGACAATGTTATTAATACAGATGGCAGATGCTAATCCCAACTATGACAGTTTAGATTGCGTTTACGAATTCTGTCTATTTTAAGCTGGCACGGGGAGACAGGAGTGTATTGGGGTCATGTGACGTTGTTGAAACCAATGTATGTGAGCATGGATGTGTACTTGTGTGAGAATGCATGTGTACTTATGTGTGTGTGTGTGAAGTATGACATTGTGCTGAAGTATAAACCTTAAGACCTGCTTATTGTATTGTGCATTAATTTGAATATGTTCATAGTTATGACTAAGTAAAGTAGCCCATGTATGGACATATATTACCATATCACTATTAGTGATATATTATAGTTAGCATTCTCTAGCAAAAACTGCTCATGCACTCGCTGTTGTGACCACACCTCCCAAGACTCATAAAAGCCACAGGTTCTTGTTATTAGTAGCCCTGGCAGCATTTACAGTATTTGTCTAGTTCATACTGTATGTATGTCTGTATGTATGTGTGAACATGTATACTGCATATAATAGCAGGGTTATCAAAAGCTCAGGGCAGGACTATGGTTAAAAATACATGCTTTTTTATTATACATACCAAACGATAATTTTGTTATGGATCTTCAAAAAGATCCAAATGCATGGGGAATGTACGTCTATTCACTAGAGGAAGAGTTGACCGAGTTTGCAAGAGATTGTGGTATCAACTCCATAAATATTTGTCCATGAAAGGATGTACATAGTCTGCAACAATGCTTAGGTAGGTGTTGCGTATCAAAGTAACATCAACATGAATGACAGGACCCAAGGTTTCCCAGCAGAACATTGCCCAATCCATGACACTGCCTCCGCCAGCTTGCCTTCTTCCCATAGTGCATCCTGGTGCAGGTTCTGCAGGTAAGCGATGCCCACCCACCTGGCCATCCACATGATGTAAAAGTAAACATGATTCATCAGACCAGGCCACCTTCTTCCATTGCTCCGTGGTCCAGTCCTTTTTTTTAAATAGCTCTTTATTGAGAAAATATTTTTAAATACATAAACGAAAGAAAAAGAAAGACATAAACCATGGCTTATGTCATACTTATCTTACAGTATATGTTTGACTGTAATATATATATATATATATATATATCTCATCTAATATATGTATTTATATATAGGAAATAAGCCATATAGAACTAGAAAGTATTAAAATAGAACACGGTGTTGCCCAGAATGGAGGGGGGGGGGAAGAGCCATATAGATTCTGTTATAGGAACTTCCGGTCCAGTTCTTATGCACATGTGTCCATTGTAGGCACTTTCGGCAGTGGACAGGGGTCAGCATGGGCACCGTGACTGGTCTGCAGCTATGCAGCTCCATACGCAACAGACTGCGATGCATTGTGTGTTCTCAAACCTTTCTATCAGAACCAGCATTAACTTTTTCCAGCAATTTGAGCTACATTAGCTCATCTGTTGGATTTGATAACAAAGGCCTGCCCCCTACATGCATCAATGAGTCTTGGCTGCCCATGATCCCATCACCGGTTCACCGCTTTTCCTTCCTTGGAACACTTTTGACCACTGCAGACCGGAAGCACCCCCACAAGAGCTTGGAGATGCTCTAACCCAGTCGTAATGATGTCTGCTAGCATATGTAAAATATGTAGGACATGTAGTATATATATATATATATCTATAAGGCTGGGTTTATCTATTATTCATTTGCTCTATGCCGGTAACTCACTCACTCTCTCTCTCTCCTCTCCTCCTTCTCTCTCATTATATACCCTTTATTTGACATCACATCCTGTTTGCAGTGTATTCATGCATCACTTCCTTTAAGCGCTTGAGTCTTGAACTGTTGGAGGGACAGAAGGATTCTAAGACCGGCCACCTAAACCTATTTGCTTTGTTTATGGAGATCACGAAGACAAGACAAGTTACCACATGTGGCACACAGAGGTGTGACTGTGGTAGTGATGACAGGGGGTGGCCTGCAAAGGGCACCTGAACAACTAAGGCTGACCATGGATTGAATCTAACAAACGCTAACTCACTATGTCTCTTAACTTCACCCAGCAACTATTGTGGCTGGTATGGAGATGCAGCATGATTTTTTAACCTTAGTGAAGGATACGCAGTTAGCCTGTGCAGAGCACCATGGTGCGAATCACAACATGCATGTTTTTTTTAGTTAACCTGAAAAATGAACAACCATTCAATCAGGCCATATCATATTTCAGTCGCTGTCATTACTTAAAATATATTATATAGTTAAAATGTTATGTCTAAATCAGATAGACTTGGTTGCATATTTCATAGAAGTTGTTGGATATAAAGAAATCAGAATAAATGTTTTGCAAATATGTGTGTGTGCATTGACGGCAGAGATATCTTTATGTCCTAAAAAGCTGTGCCCGTACGTCCTTACTTTTTTTTTGCAGCTGCAGGGACATCTCCTTGCCATTATAAGGAAGATCTATTAACAGCATGGACTCCCTGGACTGCTGGCTTCCTGCCAACCTCTGTGAAATATGCAGCCAATAATTATACTAGAAAAAGCCTGTACGTCTCATTACCCTAGCAGTACATGTAAAAATTATAACCCCTGCCCCGTTCACTACCCCCAAATGCCATAAGTCAGAAGTATTGAAGATACTACCCTATAAGGTACTATGCAAAACAAAGGAAAAAAAACCTTAAAACAAAGAAAAAAAAATCTAAAAATGCCATGCAAGGTACACAATAGACGCAATTGTAAAGATATTACAATCAGGGCCGGCCCTATAATGGGGCAGACTGGGGCAATTGCCCCAGGCGGCACTTTGCCGCCCCAAGCGCTTTTTTTTGGTTTTTTTTTTGAAGCGGAGGAGAGAGAGGGGCACCGAGTGGTTTTCGCTTACCCGCTCGGCGCCCCTCTCTCTCTCTCCTCTGCGGCGAGTGACGTCAATTTCCGGCGCTCAGCATTACAAGCCGGCACCGTGGCAGAGCAGGGAGACTCGCCGCAGGACTGTTTAAAGGTAAGTACCGGGGGGGGGCGGGGGTAGATAATGGCGTCGGCGAAGTTTAAAATGCCGCCCCCCCCCGGCGGGGGGGGCGGTGTTTTAAACTTCGCCCCAGGCGGCGTTAAGTCTTCGGCCGGCCCTGATTACAATGTAAACAGCCATAATATTGATTATTTATACAGAAAGAGATTTAACATCATCTCTAGAGTTGGCATTCAGGAAAGGAAGCATTATGGAACAGATGCAAATGAAAGGAAAAAAAGGGTCATTCATCTTCTGATAAAGATGGGTGAGCTTGTGGGTAGTATAGTTTTTTTCCACA
This sequence comes from Spea bombifrons, assembly GCF_027358695.1. Taxonomy (NCBI): domain Eukaryota; kingdom Metazoa; phylum Chordata; class Amphibia; order Anura; family Pelobatidae; genus Spea; species Spea bombifrons. Next base: position 68,117,559 of record NC_071089.1, read on the forward strand.
GCCCTAGCACTCACGACTATGATTTTTTGCATGTTTCTATGGTTTCAAATGAAAGCCCTATTTTCTCTGAAAAGGGATGTATAATTTGTGTGGATACATCACACACAGAAAAGGGGAATCTTGATTAAACCCACATATGTTAAAAATGGCCAAAAATGTATGGTTGTTGGGGTTCTAAAAAACACGGTAGTGAAGAGGTTCAAGTGCATATGATGGCTGGAGCGTCCCTTTAATACTGTTCAGTTATTGTAGTAATAGTTATTACATTTACAGATATCTATCTTCTTTCCTTTTCGCCATGTTGTAGGAAAAATCAGTGCTTAAAGGGATAGATCTTTTTGTGAATACACAAATATTTGTAAATGGTGATACTGTCCGAGACTGTACCCCTCCAAACCACCCTATAATCTCTAGAACAAGTATGCATTCTTTTCGTAAACAAGATAACACTTTTAGCTAAGTTTAACTTTTTTCACATATCCATGGCAACTGAATACTGGAGCATTCATTCAACCTTTAAAACAGTTTGTAAGCTGTTCATTCACACGTCTCTCTCTGATCTACCATTATAATAATCATGCGGTAAAAAGTGGAGCAATTTGGTAGAAGGACTGAGAAATTAACATAGTAGTAATGGGGATTATGTGAGCACATTACTTTATGTTGGTCATAAAACAGCATGTTAAATTGGCCCCACTAATCCTTTAACGGGTAACATGTTGCATTGGCCCCACTAATCCTTTGCCGGGTAACATTTTAAAGTGACCCCGCTAATACTTTGTCAGGTAACATGTTCAATTGGCCCCACTAATCCTTTGTCAGGTAACATATTCAAATGGCCCCGTTAATCCTTAGTTAAATTGCTATAAAACTGCTGCCTGCTGGACAGTAGGCCAAATCTGAATATATATTTTTTTGATTATCTCTGCCTCTCTCATCTCATGATTTAGTTTTTACACAAAAATATTGTATTTGATAAGAAAAATGTGTTTTATCTAGCCTGCCCATTGTGCCCAGCTGTAAAGGCAGGATTTTTTTCATAATGAGCTCCACCACACTCTTGACCACAAGGTGAAGAACCTAACATTTCCCAGAAGTTTTGGAATACGGGCGAAGGTATTCACCCACCTCACCCGCTGCACTGTGAACCCGGAAGACTCTATTGTTTTAGGTGGGCTGACCGTTTGGCTCCCTGTGAAGACTTCAGTGGCCGGAGGCAGGGCCGGCCTTGGGGGCGTGTGGGCTTTGCGGCCGCACAGGGCGCAATGGAAGGAGGGGCACCATGCGAATGTCCCATCACCAAGGCCAGGGCCGCGCCGAGGCGGCAGGGAGAGGAGGAGAGAAAGGGGGCCGAGTGGTCACACATGAAAAAGTTTTAGCAACCGCTCGGCCCCCATTGTCTCCTCTGCTCCCTACTGCTGCCCGGACTGCGGTGGTGGGAGCTCGAGGCCCTGGTCGCGGTGCGGCGCTTCATGATGAGCTCTGGAATATGACATCATATCCCGATGCTCAGCTGTGAAGCTACCCGGCCCGCAGGAGGACAACGAGACCGAGGCCTTTATTGTTACCAGTTTTTCCACGAAGACAAACTTTAATATATTATTGTACTTGTTTGCACTTGCACTTGTATATTATTGTACTTGCACTTGCACTGTGCACTTGCACATAAATAATCTCTAATTAAAACCATTTGTTTGTTACAAGATTTTTTCCCTTTCTTTTTTGTCAAGGGGGCCGCCAGAGACGTAGTCCGCACAGAGCGCCTGAACACGTAAAGTCGGCCCTAGCCCGGAGGAGCCTAGAAGACCCCCCTTCCCTCCCTTGGTTTTGCCAGATAGGGGCTTCATATATCTCTTAGGGGAGTGTAGCCCCAGAATATTGGAACCTCTTGTCCTCTGTGAGCATTACACAGCACACAGCACCGTCACCTTTTCTTCATTTCATAACATTAAAGCTCCCGCTTCGCAAATTAAATCACCCCCCACTTCCCAGCAGAATTCGGGTTGTTGAATATAATATATACAATTTATTTAGCTAACCAGGATATCCAAAAGAGGATTTGGCTGGCATGGCCGTGGCTAATGTATTATGCTACACTTTGCATTTGTACAAGTCCACTCAAGGAAAATGATGACCCACTTCAGCATCCTTATCCCTTTCCGCAGTGAGCCAAATTCTTCTGACAAAACAAACAGCACATCTATTCCTGACAGCCATTAACCCCTTCCACGCCACAAAATGCAGGGAAAGCCACAAGACCGGCGATAGCTGCCAGAAGCTGACGCTCGATGATATTTTAATGACACGCACGTATCCTATTTATTTGATTTGCAAATAGCAGCCGTTCCTAAAACAACGTTAGCTGCTCGAATAAATACGTAGGCATGACAACCCCCTATTCTAGCGCCATGTATTGCTTTTTGGGGGGGCGGGGGGGGGTAAAAAGCCTGGTAATGGACAGCAGCTACGAAGCAAACCCCTCAGGTGCGCGCATGCCACGGTGAGCCGTGCGACGAGCCGCGTGCACGCGAAGCGACTGAATCGGCGCTGTGGACGCGCCCATCAGCCCTCCTCCCGGTCCCGCGTTCCATCCTCTCGGCTCTTACCGGGTTACATCCTGTCATTGCTGGCTGAGGGAGAGATGGAGGCAGCGCAGAGCTCCTGGAGCGCTCAGCCCAGCTGCACCTCTCCGTGCGCGTAGAGGGATCTCTCTGCAATCATCCCAAAAGCACATCACCATCCCCAGGGGTAAGCAATGCCTCTTATATAGTCCCCTCATCTTGTGTTTCTGCTTTCTGTGCCAAGTGCACGAGCTAAACCAGATCTGTGTCTGATCGGGGTATGCAAGCCCCGATACATCCTTTCCCAAATAGATCTGAGATCTGCAGTGCTTTATATGCTTTGCATGCAGGGTGTGTGTGCCAGGGCAATAATTTATATTTTCTTTGGGACTGGGTTACCACTGATCTTTACCGATCCTGTATTACTATCCATTGGGTGCCATTGAAATGAATGATCTCCCACCACCTGTTTTGGGGGGTGGATTAGTGCAGCTGCTGGTCGACAATGCATCCAAGTCAGTGCCATGTCTAGTGCCCAAACCATCGCTACAAAGCTTCATTGCCCTGAGTTTTCAAGGAGAAAGACTACATGTCTGTAGGCTGATATCTTACTTCCCATTGAGATCCAGGCTGCTGGAAGTCCTGGAACCATTTCTAGATGCTGTTATGGAGAAGATCCACATAGTTGAATAGATCTGGCTATTATGTGTTGTTTGATTGGGTTTGGGGCTTACATAAAGTTCTGTCTGCCATATGATGAAATCTGCATAAATGTCCTATGATATCTATAGGTTCCTTGTAGCTACTGAGGGTTGACCATCTTTCCATGTTGTGCTATTAAGGGTACGGATTGAACCTATTTTTATTCTTCATGTGTTAAATACATAGAAGAGGACACATTCATCCGCTGCATCTGAATGGACCTCTGTGTTTGTAAAGTCTTGCATTGTGCTGCAGTTCTGGAAGACCTGTGTGTCCTGGAAGGTAGTGATGCACACAGTTTTAAGGGTTGGCTGGCTGCTTGATTTGCTACAAATACCATTTTCTATGGCTTAAAATATCCACGCGCTTTGCAGTTTTTGATGATTTTGGAAACAGTGTCCATAGGCAAGTTTCTGATTTATAGCGTTTTATTTTTTTTTTCTGTTTTATCCTGACAATAGAATGATTCTGATTTGGTGAATGGAGACATGACCTCTACAGGACATGATTCTTGTTTTGCTTGCTAGTATATATATATAAATATATATATATATATATATATATATATATATATATATATATATATTTACATACTTGCATTGTGTATTATGCATCCATCCAGATCTGCACACAATATAGAGCTCACTTATTACTTTCAAGGATGCATTCAATCATGTTACTTATCCAAACTGCTGTGAATTTTCTGCGATATTTGTTGGTACAAACAATGAATGGTTGGAATCATTTTAAATGTCACTGATGTTGATGTATCACAGTTCGAAAAATATCCATTTAGGTATAGTTCTAAGTGCTTATTGTGTTTTTCTCTTATTTTTTTTTTTCATTTTTTTCTGAAATGAGTTGCCCCTTTTGTATTTTGTATTTAAATTGATAAACTGACAAATCCCACTTACATTCCGTCCTACCTCGTTTAACCTCTGATGGCCAGGGGAAAGATCAACACCTTGTGTTGTACATTATTGTGGCTCTAAAAGGGTAAAGTTATTTCATCTAATATAAATTCATTCAACGAGAGATATCAAGCATAAAATCGTTTTTTGGGGGGTTTTTTGCACGTTAACCTTTTAAATGTCAATGAATGCTTAATCGTTGCTGTATCCAAAGGTAAGTCATATTCCTCATAATATGGATTTTTAAAAATATTCGCACTGTCTCTGTATTCTTCTAGGCTTGTGCAAAGTATGTATTTATTAGAAGACAGTGGTTTTGCATTTGTTGATGTGGGGCGTTGTGGAACGTTTTGAATACAAGCTGTAAAAACAGAAAAGCACATGTTAAACCGTCTTGATTTTGGCACTATGTTCTTAGAATATTACACATTGTAGTCAAGTTCCACACTGAATAATTAAAAATAAATCACACATACAATTTCTGTTGTAGTATAAAGCACATTATTTTTTATATCACAATATAACACTTAGAGTACCAACAGCTCGAGTCCTAGAGTTATGTCTATTGCCTAGAAGTCAGTAGATAGCCTGAAGGTAAAAGTTGCAAAGACATAAGTCTGTAAACACCTCATAGCCGCTAATGCTAAAATAAGTCAGATAAATTGTGCATAGCATTAGAAAGGGCTCTATAATTTGTATAGCACTCCTTAAGTTTATTTTATGATATTTTAATAGTATAATAAGTTTTCTTTCTTTTAAATATATATTCGCCTTAGGCATGAGTGTAACTTGAGTGTCAGGGACATGTGTTTTAATGACGTGACAGAACTACTAGAGGGTCTATCTGGAATGATGTAGTAGCTACATGAGAGCATGAGATATATCCTTGCCACATCGGGTGCTTTCTTCACCCTACGTTATATTATAAAAGGCTATAAATACTCATGGTTTGGAGGGCAAGGTCACCTCTACCTTTATCCTCCATCCTGCCTATCCTCTACTTTCTTTCTTCTGTCTTTGAAGCACCCATCGTGCTCTTACGATCATCTGTCATCAATTAGTGTTGTATGGATGCATACTTTGTATAAGAAATAATGCTATTTAAGAAGACATAGAAGCTGTTATTTAGACTCAACATTGGTCACAGAGATATTTAGATATTTAGTCAAAACCAGTATCTAATAGCACATTTTTCGTTGCGTTTTTAAATCATTTGTTTTCGGACAACAAATTTAATTTGGGTCCCTGTGGCTCTGCCCTTCTGCAGAAGTACTCTGAGAGGCCAGAATAACTAGGATGGATTCATGGAGAAAGAAAAGTGTTTCTGCATCTTTCTTTCTAGGCAAATCTTTCTACATTATTCTGCCCTCTCTGAGTACTTTTACCCTTTTGCAGAAGTGCTTTGGGAGGCCTGGTTCACAGTGAAGCGGACAAAGAATTAAGACATGGGGAGAAGCAGATGAAAAAAAATACAGAAGAACAAGAAGAGGCAAGAGAAGAAGCAGAGATGCGGTAAAGTAGACAAGGACAAGGAAGCGGTCACCGGAGAAGGTAGTGAGACATTAAGAAAGGGTATGAGAAAGCATAAGAGGGTGTAGTAAGTGTTAGTGAGAGTGAAAAAACTAAATGCAAATTAAAATTCGGAGCACTCTTGAGAGTTTTGTTAGGGGTCCCTACTCATATTTGGACTTTTATATAAATTGACGAAATTGGCAGATTTTCTTAAAATTAAAATTTGTATATATCCAAATGCACAAGTCTAGTATCTAACAATATTATTTTTTCAAATCAATTTACTATTCATATTATTTCAAATTTATAGCTGGAGACATTTACCATTTCTAGTAAAGACACCAACTTTGTTTGTCTGAGGAACCTCATTTACAAGGTGATTTATTCATCAGATAACACTGAACATATACTTATGCAGCATCACCATAGCCCCTATTAAGTGCTTTCTTTATGTGTGGAAACATCTACACTAAACATAAAAAGATTTTAGATGAGCCTTTACTCAAGACTTTCGTTTCCAACTGATGTTGCACTGTAGCCTACATCACCCATAGCTAGAGATTGTGGACTTGTTGCACCTCCTTATATTTACAGAATACAAATTAGATTGTATGCAAGAAATAATCATGTTTTCCATACTATAAAAGCGAGAGGTTACTGTTTAATAAGAGTTCAATCTGAATCATTTAAACATTCTTATGTCTTTGTAGGGCTTTACTATATGCACTCAGCTCATGGAAGACAACATTCTGTGTGATGTGAATATACTAACAGATAATTCTTCAAAATATATTTCAATGTTTTGGCTCATATTTTTAATGTAAATCAATTCATTTTTAATTTGATTCTGAACAAACACAGCAATCTTTTTTTTTGCAACAGAAAATCATTAAATCATTTTTCATTTGTCAAATGCTTCTAACATTATGACATTATTAAAGGATTCATTTTGCAGCTGGCTTTGAAGTTATGTTTTGTGTGTATACTTTTTTTTTACATCAAAATTAATGCATCCTTTTAATACAAAGGTTGTAATTCAACCTTGGGTATATTAATAATTATCACCACAGCTACATGGCTAAATATATTTATAGGTATTTTAGAAAATACCTTTGCATACTTAAGGCTGGTAGGTTTGAACAATGCCTAGTATAATATTATCATTGCAACTGATCCACCTCTGAACTCCTTATCACCTGCTTTAACCTCCCTCACCTTCTTACTTCTATGCCGAATACTTTGCCCCTTACTTTTAAAACAAATTAGACACTATCAGGGATAATATCCTCATGGTGTAAATCATTTGGTACCTTGACCCGCTTCCTCGCCATAAACCAGCCTTAACTGCTTTAGCCCAGACACCCCTACTGAGGTCTCTATCCAGCATCCACACCCCAACCCTAACCAATCTCTTTAAATCTCTCTCTTTCCTTGGCTGTATTCCCATCCTCATTTAAACTTGCCGTCATCTCTCCCATCCTAAAGAAACATTTGATTGCTCACACAAAAAAACAACCAAAATATTAACCCACTCTCTTGTGAATATCCTATCTGGATTATTGCAACTCCCTATGAACTGGTCTTCCCCTCTCCTGCCTTTCACATCTCCGTCCATCCTCAACACTATGGCTAGACTAATCTTCCTTTCCAACCATTTTTCATCTGCCGCTTCACTGTGCCAAACTGCTTGAATGGCTCCCACTACCCTCCAGAATCAAATTCAAACTTCTGACCTACAGATCCGTTTATAACTCTGCATCCCCTCCCTTACATTTCTCTCCTCTTATCCAAATATACCCCTAACCTCCCTCTTTGTTCCTTTCATGACTTTTGTCTCTTTTCTACTCTCATTTCCTCTCCCCACTCTCCTATTCAGGATTTCACATGTCCTGTACTCCTTCTCTGGTATTCTCAGACTTTCTCCCATATGTGCAAACTTCAAAAGCTCTCTGAAACCCACCTTTTTTGGGGGAAGTCCTCTTGGACTGTCAGGATTACTGAATGTGTTTGGGGTCAATTGAGATTGCTTGGCAACAAAAATCACGCTTCAGTGTGAATGCAGTTATATTGCCTGATGTGATATTGTCATTTAATGATCTTTACAATAGGCACAGATTGTGGCTATAAAATGGCATATTCATTTTGAAGAACACTGATTAATGTATGTATGGTCATTTCCTGAATTGCTCATGAAGCTACAGTGTCCAAGTTTTTTTACTCTGCATCCACCAATTATTTCGTCAGAATCTCTATTATAACATAGAAGGTCCAAATAAAATAGATGTGTTTGCAGCTTGTTTTTAATTACAGCATAATGTAAAATTGAGTGTGCCAATGGCTAGTTGAGCAGTATGCGAGTTATAGCTGAAAGGCATATAGAGTTGCTTATTGTCCACGTCTGAGTTAGAAGATGAGGTTTGATGACAGCAAGCATGTGGAAAATTCCTTCAATAGAGCACAAATGTTGATATTGATTTACACTGCATCTCTTAAAATGGTATAATACAAAGTCTATGTGTTTTTGTATGTAATGTTTAAAGAACACACTGCTATTTATATAAATGTCAAGTAACACTTGTTATTAAATGGAATCACTAATTAGTGTCCATGCATTTATGCTGGATTGAATTTACTAAACTGTGATTTGTGAAGAGATGTAAAATGTTTTCTTGCCACATTATGAAGGGTCATGATGGCTTTTCTAGTTAAAGTTCTGTTGAGAGCAATACATGAATAGCATCTTAATGTAGTGGAGACTCCAGAACTTGTCAGATACCAACAAGAATAAACATATAGAACAGAACCTAGGTTACAACATTGACCTCTGCGAAAGCCATTTTATTGGATACCTAACTATTGCACTGTCTGCCTGTTCTTCATCCTGATTTTGCCAGCTGCCCCGGGATTTATTCCTGGAATACCATGTGTACAAGGGCCACTGGTAGACACACAGACAGTTCAAGAATAGTGAGTCCCAATACCTGTATTTCTATTTTATTTTTTTCCTGGGGGCCTTTTTTTATTGATTCATATAGACTGGCAAGTGCTTGGTGCAGTAATACCGACAACCACTAACCTTTAATCAGGACCACCTGTTCTTTAGTTAGACTTCCTTTATGGATAAGTGGACATTTACATTGGAATTATATTCTTTCATTTGTTAAACATAAATAGCAAAGAATAAAAGATTAGCAAAATCATTTACACAGTATGAAACTGTAGAGCATGGGGGCTAGTATAACTTATTATATGCTGGAATAGCTGTGGCAGTGTTTTGGAGCATAATAATAAATAACAAAGATATGCCAGTGGCAAAACATTAATATCAACTTATGTCAAAGAGGTACACCAGGGCTTAACCAAAAAGATAGATCCTTAAAGACTGAATATGTGGGATCTCTTTAAAACTTAACTTTTATTCAACATTACTTAAATGACCCTATAAATTAATAAAATATAAATTTCCCTTCTTATATAAATATAATATATGATAAACACAGAACTCCAAAAATAGTGCAAAAATAAAAGGTATTAGTTCTTCTACCAGAGCCGCTCAGTGCTTTTCCTAGAGCCGTTCAGATAAAGGCAGCGTGTGAGGACTGTGAGGGAGCAGAAGAACAGACCCTTCATCAGCCACTGGACCACAAGGGATGAGCATCCTGTTTAGCCTACAAAGCTAGGTAAGATGGGAATGAGGCCTAAACATAGATGTGTGTGTGAGAGGCATGGAGTGAATTCATATGTGAGTGTGTACATGTATAAGTGTCAGTGTATGTGAGTCTCAGTAATTGCATATTTAAGATTGTAGAAATAACCTGTGTTGTTATGGGTGGGTACTATACTCAATTACTTAATTTTTACCTATAAAATTGAATGTAAAGTTATACCTGCGTATTATACACAGATGTGTGTTATACCTGAAGAAAAAAATGCCAAATTGGAACCTCAGCCAAAATTAAGTTGTTGACATTAAGGGAAAAAAAATATTTTCCGTATCAAAAGTTACTTTGAAATAAAATAAGCCTTCAAGAATTAAACATTTGACTATCTTTGGTGGGAAGACACTAAGTACCAGCTCGAGATGAACCTAGTGTTAACTGGAAGTCATTTATACAGCATGGAACTGTAGAGTATTGTGGCTGGTATAATTGATTGTATGTTGGAACAGCTGTGGCAGTGTTTTTGAGCATAATAATAAACAACCAAGATACGCCAGTGGCAAAACAATATCAACTTATGTCAAAAGAGGTACACCAGGACATAACCCAAAAATATAGATGCTTAAAGACTAACTATGTGTGACCTCTATAAAACAAAACTTTTAATCAAAATTACTAAAATGACACTATAAATGAACAAAATCCACAGATATACCCTGAAAATACTGTCTACATATAGGGAAAGAGAAATCTAAATCAAATAAACTAAATGTATTTTTTTTTTTTTGTAAATCAAAGTTTTATTGTTTTGTGTCACAACATGCCAATTGAAAGGGAAAAAAAAACCAAATATGATGGGGAAAATGGGGAAGAGGAAGACAAAAGAAGGACAGCCAATGGTTACAGGAATATATTGAGTCCCTGACGCAGCAGGGTAAATCACAGTGTCACATTAGCAAGCAGTAAAACGGCACCATAAAAGAGGCATATTTCCATTACCCAGTTCCCCAGGACCAATTAGGTCAGTAGCAATTGAGTAGAGGGGTCCAGCAAGTATTGGGACCAGTAGAACCAGGTCCGTCTATGCCACTCACCCAGCCAATCAGAGCAGGCCACCAACTCTTCTAAAGCCCGCACATTCTCTACCCTCAGAACCCATTCTCTAAACGAGGGTGGGGTAACCCTTCCCAATGCAAGGGAATCAAGGCTTTAGCCTCGTCCAGCAAATGTCTGGTATTTCATATAAATAGCTCCCTAACCTTATACGTAATGACATAACTTATAACTTGAAGGTTCCATATGACGAGAAACCAAGGGAGATTGTCGCTGATTTACAACAACAAAGTGCCCTATCCAATAAAACTTGTCTTCATCTAAAACAAAAACAAAAAAATAGGCAAGTAAACAGAGACTAAAACATCCCCAAATGTATTAATACAACATCTTGCTAACCCAGATCTGCAACTGTTTATATGAATTGACAACCTGGAAGCTGTAGACAGCAATCCAGATAAAGGAATGGATGTTGAATGTTAATGCCAAATAAAAACATAAATGAATTATAATTATAAATTAAATGATTCCCACAGGCAAAGATGATTTAGACAAAAACACAATTAGATAACAAGATTCTGAACCAATAATCTTGGAAAGCACATTGTCATTGCTTATATACCATAATACGATAAAAACAGAAGTTAGTGTTTCTGTCTTTTCATACGTACACTCGTTAATATGTAGTTAATCTAAACACAATACAACTTTTACAATAAATGTGTTCAAATTCAAGAACTAAACATGCAATTGAAGCACTGTTTTCATTATGCACACAGGTACCAAGAAACAGCAGCTTTGGAATTCGTTAACCCCTGAGTTGTTTGGAAATTGGAAATTAGAGCCTATCCATAACTGTGGTTAAAATATAGTCCAAAAAGGAATATATAATGACATTTAAACATAAACCAAAAAGTGAGTGACACGGGTTAATAAAAGCACGTACTTATACTAATGTAAGAAGCTACACACCCAAAACACCTTTAATGTACAAATAGTAATACATAAGCATATATAGCAAAAGTCAATCTTAGTTACCACAATGGCAACAAAAGCACAACAAGAAAACAAAAATGTTTGACAGTCTCTGCTGCCTTTCTTTGGTGGTTGTTCTATTATAGTGTTATAGAGTTGTGTGACAGTTGAAAATTGGCATGCCTCCCCCGTTCTCCCTCTGGTGGGTCGGGGATTAAAATATAGGTCAACCCTTTGGTTAGGTATTCAGCTCATTGTGCTTCCCTGTCCCTTTTTTTAATAGGTAATCTGTATTAAAAATAATATATAATTTCAATATGCGCCTACATATCCCTGTCAATAACTATGTATCCATATCATTGCATGGATGATACAGTTTTAACCAGAGATTAAGGAAATTAAGGCAAACTCACATTCTGCACAGGAACTGGTTGGTAGTAAAAGTAAATATATGAAGTTCATTGCCAAAAAAGGTCATGTTGGCAGCTTTGATGGCACTATTAATAAAAGGCCTGGATGCATTTTTGGCAAAGAGGAGTTTAGTGTGGTATAGCTTGTTAAGGATCGACTGCTGTGCTGCATGAATTAATAGGTTGCTTAAGTTCAGCAACCATTCATCAACTAGATCCAACCAGTATATCACAGGGACTCACATTTGGCACAAATGTAATTCAAGAGAAAAAGAGTTTTAGTTTTTGACCTATTGGGCTAAAGTATATTTATCAAAGTAATTCTACATTGCTCATCTTTTCTTTGACATTGAAACTACTAAACACGTGTCATTTTGTTTAGCTTTTACAATAAGCAAAGGAACACGATTGGTTTTGTAAAAGCGAAATGAGCGAATGCCATTTTCCGTCATTAATGACCCTTAGCCGCATTAGGAAGCTGTGTTTCATTTGGAAATGCTGCGGATTTATTTGTTTTTGGGTTATATTATGTTGGTATGAAAACCAATGTTTTCAGCCATAACGACATGTATTCATAGCGATGAGGATAATAGTAATTTATTTGCTTGGGTTGTATTTGCAAATCTTTAGTAGTTTTCTGACTTAATATAAAATGGTTGAAATTTAACACTATTACTATAATTTATTGCCAACTATGAGCACCAACAACCCTTGTCTACCTTATGTTAAAAACACTTGGACAAAAATAATACGATAATAAAAAGCAACAAAAGCTTGGTACAACAGCTTCCAACTAATCAAGCTTCCAACTAATCAAGGAGAGATTATTCGGGCAGGCAAAATGCTGAAGAGATAAAAAGTAAAAAAGCCAATGACATGGTTTCTCTCGGATAGTTTGTGTTTTCAAAGTTGATTATGAATGCTGTGTGAAACAACAAGTAACAGTAACATTTTATAGCTTCTGATAGTAAAACGAGAAACTGTAATATAATCTATAGTGGTAATAATAAACCATGGATGATAAAGTAATAGAAGAGAACAGGAGAACCTGAGATTTATGGCTTGGTTGTGCAGCTACAAATTTACAGCAGCGATTTCTGACTGAATAGTGAGATTTAATGTTTATAAATGAACGGAGATGTCGCATGAACCTACTGCAGAAAAGAACTTCATTTTACCAATAATACAGAAAGAAAAGTTTTAACCAAGTTTGGGTAGCAGTTGTTCCTGAATAGCCTCTTGTTGCATCTTGAAAGAACAATGCAAAGCCTTACTCTAGTCTCGTATATATTTTATGTGATTTACATATATGTATATATGTAATGTGTATGTGTATATATATCTATAGCATATGTATACACAGATATATACACATTAGATATATACATATAATTTGTAAATAGCAGTGCTGCAGTGCATCACTTCTTCTGCAATTGACATTTGGCACCAGCTTTGGCACCAGCTTTGGCTGCTTGAATTGGTCATTCATTCTTTAGGTTATGAACCCTGAAACGACCAACTCTGTCCATGTCCCTGTCAATTTTTTGTATATTTTAATGCTTTTTTCCTTTGTTAAGTTCTGACCTGTTCTCTCAGAGTTAAGTGAAGATCCAACTTCACATCAGGAACACAGTCGGATTCTGTATTGCCATAGTACTTTGTTAAAGCCCTTTATATATTTGAAAGTTTATATCACATCCCCCTCTCATCTGTCCTCCATTCTATATACCGTATATTAAGATCCTTTAGTCATTCCTAATATTTTTTTTTCCTGCAAACCATTCACCATTTTAGAAGCCGTCCTATGAACGTTCTCCAAAATGTCAATACCTTTCTTCAGATAGGGTCTCCAGAACTGTACACAATACTTTAAGTTAGGTATGTTCTGTAAAGTGGCAGATTCACCTCCTTCTTCTTGCTACTACTACCTCTAGCAATACAACCGTTGCACAAAACTGTCGCAACACTTCCCCCAATGCCATATTTTTTAAATCCCAAATAAAAAATACTGTACTATTTCAACATAATGGGTTGCAAAAGAGAAGAATATGAAAAACATAGTTATGATGGTAAATATAAAGCATGTTTTCCTGAAGGTGGATGCATTTCCTAGAATTAAATATGCGCTAGTAGAATTGACTACTATATATCCAGTAGTTATTAGTGCTAAAAGAAGGATGCAGTCAATATAATAGTGTAGTTTTCTTTACTGCTGCCTCATGACTTCAATATCAAACCAGGTCTAAAGAGGCAGTGCGGGATTGCATTTGTTTCAACTATGTCAGGAAGACAGACAAGCAGTAAAACATGTAGAGAGAAGCAGGATAATACACAGTGACAAAGTTGATGGCTAAAGATAGCAAGTATCTTCAGACGTGTTGCATGATCCTTAGCCCATTTCATTCACAGGGTCTGTTGTGAAATATAGTATACATCCTGTTAGCAAAAGTGAGTTTTCATTTGTGTTGAACATAGGCTTCATATTTTTCCTCTTGAATTTTAAACACAATAAAAATCCATAGTTAGCTATGAAATTATGGACAAAGCAGATATTTTTATTAGTGATATATATTGCAGCTTCTTGTTAGATATAGATACTAAAGCTGTAGGAATGTATTCATCATGGAAGCAGCCAGGCAGAAATAAGTTACCTTTTTTTTAAATGTGGGATTCTACAAGAAAACCTGAACACCTTGCAAAAACATGTTGAATAATGTCTGTGTGGTATTCGCGTGTGTTGGTAATTAACCATTTTTGGTATCCATAAATCCGGTAAATGAGAATTCTGCAAGAAACCATGTTAAAATGGTAAGACTTATTTTGTGTATAATCAGTTGCGTTCTTCTTTTGTGTGTGTGTTTAATAACATTTGATATTATTATTATTATTATTATTATTATTGTTTTACTTTATATTTAAGAGTAATAGAAAACATAACGGGCATGGTAAAAAAAAAAAGTTACACATTTCTGTAGAGATTAATTAATTACACATGTTGGAAAGTAAGCTCTACTTAAGGCGCAGAGCTCCTGTTGATGTAGCCGATGGGGTAGGAGAAACTGTGGTGACACAAGTATTGTTGTCAATGTTTTTGCCAGTTGAACTCTTCCTGTATCACATGTCTTTTGGTATGTTAACAAGGGCACAACTCCAGTGATTCAATATGCCTGTTGAAAGCAAAATCTTAGTTCAGTCTCTCTCTGCCCATCATCCTGCATGGATGGGGCTACCGGTGGTGTGCTGGGTTATGTTGGACCTTTAGGTTGCAGGTTAGTCTTGGAAAGTGTTGCGTTGTATGTTGGGCTGTCACTCATTTATTGTATGTTACTGTGTTTTTGTCTCTTATTAAATATCTGTTAAAGTAGACGAACTTTGTGTTATATTTTTATATTGGGTTAAACACCACAGAAACTACCTGCACTTCAATGGGAGATCTGAGGGCATAGTGAAGAATAGGAGCAGTCAAGTGTAAGCTGATGGAAAATACCTTACATCAGTAAACTAGTTCAGGTCCCAAAATAAATTAACACCAAAACATGCTCTTAAAAACAGAAATAGTTTATTGCATCAAAGACAACAAAAGTTCATAAACTTAGCTTGGGTTACTGGAGCAACACAGGGGATGCGTCTGTCTGCATCATCTGACTCCTGCGATGGAGAGTACGCTACACAACAGCTGGACCCAGCATAGTCCCATGTCCCAGCAGGGGTGGTGACTGTGTATCCTTATCTGAATAGACAGTGCTCTAAGAACAAGCAAGTGCTGTAAAGCAAGGAGAAAGAAAAGAAAGAACAGCAAGCAGAACAGCAGCCAATGAGCCTTAGAAAAAAGAACACTCCCATTACTTCAAGTTTGTGAATACTGTAACGAAGGAAAGATGTGATGAGAATTTCTTAAAGGTTAATGCCCATCATGTATGTTTTTTTTTTTTTTTTACTAATATTAGATTAAAAATAGATTTTCACATATATTGATCTAGTTTTAGTTAAACATAATTTTGTTAGGCACCTGCTTATGTGCCTTTAGTTCGTGTTCTAGCTCTGCTATCTTAGCCAAAGTTGCAGTGCTTGACTGCGATGCTCCACTTCTTCCTCTATCTCCCATATCCCTCCGTGAAGCAAGTAGGCTCGATTCTAGGCCTTCCTTGTGCAACAGGTTACATGCGCAACACTCATGCAGACATGTGCACATGAATTATATGACCAATTCTTAAAGGGGACTCCTTGACCATAGGTTGATTCTGTTTTCTGGCGAATTCCTCTTTTTAAACTTCGGGTCTACACTTCCTCTTTCCCCTTAGTGTAGCTACTGGATTCTTCTTGCAGTTTTAGTGAGCATTTCTTGGTTCCTGACTCGGCCTGTTCTTGTGACCATGACTCCTGCCTGCCAGTGTGTCTTGGTTCCTGTCCAGTGTGCTTTTGATTGCTGTCCTGGTTACGTCCCACAACATCGCCATTTCTTTTCTGATTTGGCTTGATAGCTTCCCAGTCTGCTTCTGTTGATGACTTGGCTGCGACCCACAGCTTCACTGTCGCCTACAGTTGTTGTTCTAGTCTGCTCGTCCTTGGTACCTAACTCAGCCTTAGAGGTCCTGGGCCGCCCTGTTCCAGAGTTTGTCTGCTGCCCAACCTGGGTTCAGTTACCTCCATTGAGCATTGCATCTATTATACAACTTTGTGAAATACAATTGAATAGCTTGGTCGTACTCACCCAATGGGACACTTTAACTAATGAAAGTCTTTAGAAGGATGGACTTCATTAGCACTGCTACAAAGAATCAGCTCTGTGTGGTGTTTGTGCTAGTCATGCAAAATAGTACATGACTGATAATTGGCAGCCTCCAGGTCTGCAGGTGAAGTTTATGGGAACAACCTTAGATAATACCGGTTTTGTCTGTGCTAATGTATATTACTGTATACAGCTCTGTATTTTATGCTTAAGGGGAAAAAATATTTTTCCATGGGACTTTCCTTTTTGTAGTTAAAAAAAAATTCAAAAGAAAGCATTAATAGACGAAAAAAGAAGACCTAAATTAAAATGCAGCAAACCTCACAGTAAACACAAAATAAAGCTTCACAAAAATAAGCAATGCTGAATTGCATGTTTCATTCTGTAGGTTCAGCACCGCAGTCTCCTGATAAGCGACTTTTTTATGAAACCTAACAGCAGGTGCTTTGGTGGTAAATTGAAATGGGAGATGCTGTCAGTGGGATACCTGCTGCCACAATAACACTATTTTGCGCTTGCATACTGAGTTTTCATTGTAGCTGAAACTTACTGTATTAGGTAACTCATATTTAATCAACATCGAAATAAATTAAATAAGTATGTATTTTTCATATGCAACATCTGCATTACACAGATTGATCGGCAGACATACCTAATACACACAAAGAGTCATTGTTCTAATTTTGTTATAATTTTAGCAGGCCAGATAGGAATGCCAGTCAGCAAGTCATTTAATACTATGTGCATGACCCACCATTCTTGAAACTAGTCAAGGTTCAGGAGTTCTCATGTGAAATTAGTGAAATGAAACATCATTATTTAGAAATGTGTAGTTTTTCATGGCATATGCAGGCATAACACCTACAAGGTCTTGCGCAATGCCAGTACTTGTAAAATGACTCCTAAAAACAGTTGTCTTATATGTATCTACATATAGCTTATTTATATAATGGGATCTGAGTATTGTATATGGAAGTTTTAAATGAAAGGTTGATTATCATATCTCGTTAACATCAAGGCTTTTTCATCTGATGCCCTTTATTCTGACATCAGGTCTGGTAATTCAGATTTATTGTCAAAACTAAGTATGGAAAAAGAAGCAGATCTGAAGAAGTGTGTTAATGATATCAGTTCCTCAAACTCCATAAGTGTGCAGTGATTATAATGTTCAAATCCCCTTAATGCAGTTATACATTAAGATAATGAAAATAGGGCTGCAACTAACGATTATTTTCATAATAGTTACTGATCACGGTAGACCGGGAACACCCCACAGGAGCTGCAGTTTTGCAGATGCTCTGACCTTGTCGCCCAGCCATCACAATTTGGCCCTTGTGAATGTTGCTCAGATCCTTCAGCTTGCCCATTTTTCCTGCTTCTAACACATCAACTTCGAGCATGAAATGTTCACTTGCTGCCTAATATATCCCAGCCACTGACAGGTGCAATGAAAATAAGATTATCGGCGTTATTCACTTCACCTGTCAGTGGTCATTATGCTTAGGGCTGCAACTAGGGCTGCAACTAGAGCTGAAACAACGAATCGATAAAATCGATAATAATCGATAACGGAAATCATCGATAACGATTTCCGTTATCGATTAATCGAGTGATCAATTCGTTGTTGGAGCACTCGGCTCCTTTTACTTACCTCCGCGAGCGTTCCCCGCTTCTGCTACACGCTCTGCAGTCTCCGCCTTCTAGCTACGTGACGGATGTGACGCGTTCCGGAGGTAAGTATTCTTCATGTCTATGTGCACGGATCGCACAGAGCCACTCGCACAGAGCGAATCGCTCTGTGCGAATGGAGCCACTCGCACAGAGCGAACCGCTCTGTGCGAGTGGCTCCATTCGCACAGAGCGGTTCGCTCTGTGCGAGTGGCTCCATTCGCACAGAGCGGTTCGCTCTGTGCGAGTGGCTCCATTCGCACAGAGCGGTTCGCTCTGTGCGAGTGGCTCCATTCGCACAGAGCGGTTCGCTCTGTGCGAGTGGCTCCATTCGCACAGAGCGGTTCGCTCTGTGCGAGTGGCTCCATTCGCACAGAGCGGTTCGCTCTGTGCGAGTGGCTCCATTCGCACAGAGCGGTTCGTGAGTGTGGGTGCAGGGCAGAGTGGGGGTGGGGGTGCAGGGCAGAGTGGGGGTGCAGGGCAGAGTGGGGGTGGGGGGTGCAGGGCAGGAGACTGGGTGCAGGGCAGAGTGGGGGTGGGGATGCAGGGTGTGAGTGTGGGTGCAGAGCAGAGTGGGAGACTGGGTGCAGGGCAGAGTGGGGGTGGGGATGCAGGGCAGGGTGTGAGTGTGGGTGCAGGGCAGAGTGGGTGCAGGGCAGAGTGTGAGTGTGGGGGCAGGGCAGAATGTGGGGGCAGGGCTGGGTGCAGGGCAGAGTTAGAGACTGGGTGCAGGGGCACAGTGCAAAGTGCTGGGTGCAAAGTGCCAGTGCTGGGTGCAAAGTGCCAGGGCTGGGTGCAAAGTGCTGGGTGCAAAGTGCCAGGGCTGGGTGCAAAGTGCAAAGTGCTGGTGCAAAGTGCTGAATGCTGGGTGCAAAGTGCTGGATGCAAAGTGCCAGGGCTGGGGCAAAGTGCTGGGTGCAAAGTGCTGGGTGCAAAGTGCCAGGGCTGGGTGCAAAGTGCTGGGTGCAAAGTGCTGGGTGCAAAGTGCTGGGTGCAAAGTGCTGGGGCAAAGTTTCTTGAACAGTAATAGTCCACCTCTTTTCAGAATGTTTGGGGTTATTTTGTTTCATAAATATTGTGTTTGGGTTCTTGTACTTTGAAAATATTGTTTTTTATTACATCATAACAAAATAAGAATGTTAATGTAAATTTTAAGTTGTTTTTTAACATCCAGTTCATTAAATTCTTTTAAATAAACGAAAAATTTGCATATTGTTTTTTTTATCCGATTAATCGATTAATCGAAAAAATAATCGGCCGATTAATCGATTATTAAAATAATCGTTAGTTGCAGCCCTAGCTGCAACTAACGATTATTTTAATAATCGATTAGTTGGCCGATTATTTTTTCGATTAATCGATTAATCGGATAAAAAAAACAATATGCAAATTTTTTGTTTATTTAAAATAATTTAATGAACTGGATGTTAAAAAACAACTTAAAATTTACATTAACATTCTTATTTTGTTATGATGTAATAAAAA
Source organism: Spea bombifrons (assembly GCF_027358695.1). Classification (NCBI taxonomy): domain Eukaryota; kingdom Metazoa; phylum Chordata; class Amphibia; order Anura; family Pelobatidae; genus Spea; species Spea bombifrons. The sequence goes on from NC_071089.1 coordinate 68,137,224, forward strand.
ACAATATTTTCAAAGTACAAGAACCCAAACACAATATTTATGAAACAAAATAACCCCAAACATTCTGAAAAGAGGTGGACTATTACTGTTCAAGAAACTTTGCCCCAGCCCTGGCACTTTGCACCCAGCACTTTGCCCCAGAACTTTGCACCCAGCACTTTGCACCCAGCACTTTGCCCCAGCCCTTGCACTTTGCACCCAGCAAGCACTTTGCACCCAGCACTCAGCACTTTGCACCCAGCCCTGGCACTTTGCACCCAGCACTTTGTACCCAGCACTCAGCACTTTGCACCCAGCACTTTGCCCCAGCCCTGGCACTTTGCACCCAGCACTTTGCCCCAGCCCTGGCACTTTGCACCCAGCACTTTGCCCCAGCCCTGGCACTTTGCACCCAGCAAGCACTTTGCACCCAGCACTTTGCACCAGCACTTTGCACTTTGCACCCAGCCCTGGCACTTTGCAGCCAGCCCTGGAACTTTGTACCCAGCACTGGCACTTTGCACCCAGCACTTTGCACTGTGCCCCTGCACCCAGTCTCCAACTCTGCCCTGCACCCAGCCCTGCCCCCACATTCTGCCCTGCCCCCACACTCACACTCTGCCCTGCACCCACTCTGCCCTGCACCCACACTCACACCCTGCCCTGCATCCCCACCCCCACTCTGCCCTGCACCCACACTCACACCCTGCATCCCCACCCCCACTCTGCCCTGCACCCAGTCTCCTGCCCTGCACCCCCCACCCCCACTCTGCCCTGCACCCCCCACCCCCACTCTGCCCTGCACCCCCCACCCCCACTCTGCCCTGCACCCCCACCCCCACTCTGCCCTGCACCCACACTCACACCCTGCATCCCCTGAAACCCCACCCCCACCCCACCGTGGACCCCCACCCCCGCGAATCGCTCTGTGCGAATGGAGCCACTCGCACAGAGCGAACCGCTCTGTGCGAATGGAGCCACTCGCACAGAGCGAACCGCTCTGTGCGAATGGAGCCACTCGCACAGAGCGAACCGCTCTGTGCGAATGGAGCCACTCGCACAGAGCGAACCGCTCTGTGCGAATGGAGCCACTCGCACAGAGCGAACCGCTCTGTGCGAATGGAGCCACTCGCACAGAGCGATTCGCTCTGTGCGAGTGGCTCCATTCGCACAGAGCGATTCGCTCTGTGCGAGTGGCTCTGTGCGATCTGTGCACATAGACATGAAGAATACTTACCTCCGGAACGCGTCACATCCGTCACGTAGCTAGAAGGCGGAGACTGCAGAGCGTGTAGCAGAAGCGGGGAACGCTCGCGGAGGTAAGTAAAAGGAGCCGAGTGCTCCAACAACGAATCGATCACTCGATTAATCGATAACGGAAATCGTCGACAACGATTTCCGTTATCGATTATTATCGATTTTATCGATTCGTTGTTTCAGCCCTAGCTGCAACTAACGATTATTTTCTAATCGATTAGTTGGCCGATTATTTTTCCAATGAATCGGATTTTAAAAATGCAATTTTTTCATTTATTTAAAATAATTTAATGAGGGGACTGAGGAATTTAATCATGGGAACTGGGGACCGGATAACTGGTGGAAGGATGTTTATTTGATTTGCAGACTGAAGTGTGGAAGGAGGTTAATGAAGGGACCGAGGAAGTTAATGATGGGACTATGTTTCCATATTTATGAAAATACATGTGCATATGACAAAAAAAGCAAGAATGTATAAAAGTTGAATACAGAATTATTAGGTTTCATTGATTTAACCCAATATTTTGCCACTACACATCTGTGATGCACTCTGTAGTTATGTAAGCGCTTCGTTTCCCAGGATAAGAAATGCTTCCCAGAATAGTAACATAAATCTGCATAATAGTGTAAAAACCCTAAACCTGAATTTTTAAAAAAGATTTCTTCCAGTATGAAAACCAGATGTATTAGAATCATCTGTTTAAGAATGCTTATGAAAAATAAACATATGCAAAATTTTGGCCTGCAAATGTGTGACTAAGTCTACAATTTATGATTCTATTTTACTGAATGTTTTGCTGTTACACATCTATTAAAATGTGTTTAAAACTTCCTGGAACATGTAGCCATTAAAGGCAAGGTATACTGTTTAAAGTGTGTAATCTTTTCGTTAACGATCAGGGTGTTGCCTACTGAAGATCTGGTCATGTCAGGGAGCAGTCATGACTGTCCACAGCTGCCATACATGCGAACATGCATGTAGTTGGTAAATATGCTGTTGGCCATTCATTTTGACCTTAAACAAGCCCACTGATTTGTAATCTGACTATTTCATACCGAAACATTCTGTGTTTATTTACGCTAGTCAAAAAGCAGTATCATGGTGGCGCCCTTAGTATTTTTTGTGTGAAATGCAGAGTACATTGGTGCAGCCAAACTAGCAATTCTGTTACATAAAAGAGAAAGCAGATGAAATAAAATCCAAGAGGTGGTAAAATGTATTGAATAAATATGTATATAAGGGCTAATTCCTTCGAGTTTTATGTCAGGTTTAGGCTACACAAAAAATGACACACATATTTCTAAAGAATTATTTTATTACAGTTATTTATGACACCTTAATTTTAACTATTCATTAGTATATCACATTTTCATGCATATTGTGTGAAAATGTCTTTGTGTTTATCTCCATAAGGCTAGGTTTCCACTTGGGTTTTTGTCCTGCGTTTTTTTCTTGATGAAAAACGCCAAGAAAACTGCCACTGCATTTACCTGCATTTTGGCGTTTTTTCTGGAGTTTTAGCCTTTCTGTGGAAATTGCTTTTTTTGACCTTAGGCAGTTTTTCCAGCCTTTACAAGTTAGAAGTTTCACCCAGCTAAAAGAGATTAGGATAAATGGCAAGTATCTGCCCCCTCCTGATGTCATTTACTTGGTAGAGTTCTACTTAAACGCCCCGGCGGACCCTTCTGTCTCTTTTCTGTGGTTTGTAAGGCATGCTTTATTCCGATATCTGCTCCTCTAGGAAGATTGGCCCCAAATGATGGTGCAAATTGTTTGCTGTTGCTTTTGGCACGCAGGATCCGGTTGGGTATGTTTGTTTGTAATGGCATGTTTGGTCCCAATAGTGTAAAATTCAATATGAACTTTGTTTTGTGTGAAACTGTTTGTTTCCAGCCTATTTCTCGTAGGACACACAGATACTGGGTCCATCCTCTGCATTGTAACTGTGGAAAAAAACGCCATAAAAAACGCCAAGGCAAAAAACCCACATGGCTTTTTCATGGTGTTTTTTCTCTCCCATTGACTTCTATTGGAGAAAAACGCCAAGATTTCCTTGCAAAAAACGCCAGTGTCAACATGCTGCGATTTTGAAAAACTGCCACAGAGCCCAAAAAAGCAGCAAAACGCCAAAGAGGACTGAAAAAACACCAAACAGAAAAACGCCAAATGGATATGGCATTGTGCGATTTCCTATTGAAGAACATTTGGCTGCAGCGTTTTTTCACTAAAAAAACGCCGTGTGGCTGAATTGGCGTTTTTATGGGCGTTTTTGGCAAAAAAAAAAAACCAAGTGGAAACCTAGCCTAAACTGGGTAAACAGGAGAGAAACTTGTAAGCATTAAGAATGAGCAGCTTGAATTCATTCTTGCTGAATATGAGTTTGATTGGCAACGTTTTACATATGATAATACTTTAAGCATATAAAATGACTGAAAAATCTAGCAATAGGCATAACATTTACAATAAACTAATAGGAAAAAAAGATTGTAGTTAAATATATATTATTTGTTGGCAGGGAAGAGGTTGAAAACATCTCTAATGATATTTGAGTTTGAAATATCTGGTATTATTTATTAATACTATTGTTGTTTGTGCTTTATTAAAAATGTATTTTATATTATTATTTCTTGTTTTCCAAATGTAATAAAATATTAGTAACTTGCATTACTGAAAAAAGCATTACAAAGATACTATTCAAATAAATCTGTTAGCACAAGGCTATAAGGTGAACTTCTCTTTGAAATAAAGAATCTCAGTAAAAAAGGGGAAAAAATGGGTTTCGAAGCAAATTGGACCAATGTTTTTACTGGCAGATAATAAGGTCTTTTCAGTGCACGTTCCTTGGAACAAAAGTTGAGCTTCCAACTTTGCTAAAGGTTTTTTTGCACAAAAAGTCACTCTTGACTAGCATGAACTTGACTCCAGGAGAGTCAGGTTAATGTAAGTTGTAAAAAGCAAGCAGCCCACAGATTTTTTAACCCGAGGTTCCAATTAAGTTTCACCTGACATCCGATGATTATCACCCCACTCTACTCCCACCCCTGTGTGGTGGGCAAGGGGTTATAAAATAAGCCCTTGTGGATGTAGACCCCAAGTAAGACACCACTCTACTCTCTGGTCAGGTGAATGGGGTTTACAGTTAATACCAATTCCTATTGAAGGTATCTCATGTGTATCTCATATCTCACAGAGGATTGCAAAATGTCCTTGGGTTGCATAGAAGGTCTGTTGACCCCATTCAAGTCATTGGGGCCCATTTAAGCCAATATAGGATGCACTGGGGTCCTTTATTTATTGTCAACATTTCCCATCCTACCAGGCACCTGATGTGGGTGAGAGGAGGCACGTGGTTCCCATAAGGTATTTTTACTAACTTTAACCCCCAGTACCCCCAGCAGGGTGTAGGGGTAAAGGGTATACTTGTGGTCTGTACCCCCATATTGTCTATTTTCATACCCTCTCCACCTAGTGCACCATTTTTTATTATTTAATTTTAATTTGTACAGAGTATTTACTTAAAATAGTAGTAACTGAGTTAATGAGACTTATACTGCTAATAACACGCACAAGGAAAAGGATTTCAGCCTGACATTTTGTGAAGGAATAAACCTTCACGTTTCTGTATTTCATTCATCACATTTCTAAATGTATTGTGTTCCAAGTTCACAGCATAAGATGTCTTGCTGAGGCAATTCACGGGAAACTACAGAAAAAGAGGTTCACACATTGTTTGAATAGTCTGAAACCCCCATGTCCAATTTCCTTATATCATGTAATTAAGTAACAGATATGTATTTGCTATGTACTTGAAACAACCGTGAAAAGAAGCTTTCTCCAGTACTGTTGATCCTCTGCAGTAAGTACTTGCAGTGTATGGTAGGGTCTTCCAGAAGGTGTGGCACATTAATACGTTTACAGTGACATGTCTTCTGGATTCTAAGCTGGTTTGAGCAGGTCCCTCCTTACAGCAAACTTGTTTAGTCTTGTTTATCCATAGTACAGTATTGAGGAATGTGATTGCACTATATAAATCAATAACAATATTTATTATTCCATACGAAAAGTTTTCCCGTGAGTTGGGTGGTTTTGCACAATTACTAATATTGTTACTGTTTTTTGCTTGAGAGAGCAACATGAGAGAGAGAGAGAGATCACAGTGAAACACAATCTGTCACAAGTATCATAGCTGGGCTCATCAAATGTGGGCACTGAACAGCATTATGCAAAGACAACCATGTCATATTTTAGACATGAACACACATGTACAGACACTTAAGTAACTGAATAAGGTTTATTAAGGGATAGTACTAATCCCAAGTCAGAACTGATAAGGCATTGGCCACAGCAGTCTAAAGCAGTTAAACGTCAAAATCAATGTACTCAAAGGGAACCCTAGAGAGAAAGAATTTTGAGTTTAAAATGATTAACTATTTCTGTACCAAAGACACTGAACTAAATGTTAACATAGTATTGCTTTCTCTTTACCAGAACCTTCTCTTTACCAAAACGATCTTACAGTTAATTCTAGTTCACTGTCCATACTGGACGTAGTTTTTCTTTGTGCTTGTTTTCTTTTCCCATGCTCATGTGCAATGTCTGTCTTTAAGATGGCACTTATTCCTTCATAGCCTTCCCACAGTAACCTAAGCAATTCCAAACACTTTTGATTTACACTATTTTCACTAGATATATACACTGCCACACATATCTGACGTAGGATGCTTTCTGTTTCGCATTGCCTTAGACTTGATAAAGGAGTGTTGATACTTTCGAAAGTTTGCCCAAAAATATATAAGCAATATAATTATAAAATCAATTAAATCTTCAAATCAACTGAGGTATATTTTAATTCTCTGTTACATTGCAATTTTTAAGGAACCTTTTCAATCTACATTCTGCTAACCAAGGCAAGAGCACTTTTGTCACAGATGACTTGCTTGCTAATGTCATTGAGTTGGTAGCATTAGTTATACAGTATAGTATGTATCTTAAAGATAATCTAGTAATATTCTGAATCTGAATGCAATACATTAAGATATCTTAATTGGACTGATATAATCCAGGGCTTGACAAATTTGTTGTGAATCTAGGCGCCAGCTAAAAAAGTTAGGAGCCAGGATTTTTTTTTAAACTAACAGTTGGTTAGGAATGATCTGATCATCATCAGCCCACTTACTAAACTCACAGCATTTGACCTGGAAGCACCCTGGGACTTTCAGGTCAGTGCTGTTTTTTTGGGGGGTTTTTTTTTAAATAATTTTTTTTGATATATATATATATATTTTAACACTTTCAATGCTGATGTTCCATTGGAGCACAGCATTGATTGATATTTAGTCCCCACAAGCTTGTGGGGACAAATGTTAACCCCTGCAATGCCACGAATGTGTTATAAACAATTGTGGAATTGAAGGGGTTAACGCTGCACTGTCGCTCTCATGGAGCGATCAGGCAGCAGGGGGGTGTTGGGGCTGGTCTCCCCACTCATGTGGAGACCAAAGAACCCTCTCCCCCTGTCACTGAAGCTGCCTCTGGCAGCTGGGAAGCAATTGCTGGTCTATAGACCAGCCATTGCAGGGGGGAGTCTCTGGTGACTGCTGTAGGCTTCCATGCCTACAGGAGTCATCAAAGGGCTTGTGGGGGCTCGTTTTTGCTGTTGCTGGTCTGCCTGGACTTCCAGGCAGACCACCAACAGCAGAGCCCCTTGAAAAACGGGAATTAACCCCTAAATGCCGCGATCGCGGCATTGAAGGGGTTAACGCTGCCCTGTCGCTCTCATGGAGCGATCAGGCAGCAGGGGGGTGTTGGGGCTGGTCTCCACACTCATGTGGAGACCAAAGAACCCTCTCCCCCTGTCACTGAAGCTGCCTCTGGCAGCTGGGAAGCAATTGCTGGTCTATAGAGCAGCCATTGCAGGGGGAGTCTCTGATGACTGCTGTAGGCTTCCATGCCTACAGGAGTCATCAAAGGGCTTGTGGGGGCTCGTTTTTGCTGTTGCTGGTCTGCCTGGACTTCCAGGCAGACCACCAGCAGCAGAGCCCCTTGAAAAACGGGAATTAACCCCTAAATGCCGCGATCGCGGCATTGAAGGGGTTAACGCTGCCCTGTCGCTCTCATGGAGCGATCAGCCAGCAGGGGGATGTTGTGTCAGGTGCCCACACTTGTGTGGGGACCCAATCAACACTGAACCCCCTTTCCCGAAGCTGCCTGTGGCAGCTGAAAACGCTGTTGCAGGTTTCTCTGCAATCGCGGTTTCAGCCTACAGGATCACTCCGTGGGAGTGATCACAGACTCGGGGGCGGGCTCGGAGTGGCTGTGCTGTTTGCCCAGACTCAACAGCAGCGCCCCCGCGTGGTGACACGGGGGCATTTTTTTGTGGATGTAAGAGGCTGACAAACTCCTAGGCGCCAGGACAAAATTCTGAGTCGCCATGGCGACCTGGCGCCTGGGATTTGTCGAGCCCTGATATAATCCAACCTTGCTAAAGAAACCTACTTCACCTCCCTCATCTCCTCACTGTCTCATAACCCTAAACAACTCTTTAGGACTTTCCCTTCTTCGATTTATCCCTACTACCCCTTCCACTAACCTTAATGCCTCTGATTTTGCAATAATAAAATCGAAACTATGACATATGACATATCTGCGCAGTCCCAACTGACTATGCGTCCTCCTACCCACCGACCTCTTCTCCCTTCAATACATTACATCAATTCTCCGCTGTCACTGAAGAGGAGGTACGTGCTCTTCTTCTTTTCTCTTGTCCAACCACATGCCCCCTTGACCTGATCCCTTCCCATATCACCCAGTCTCTTTCATCCAGCCTTGTCCCTATTCTAGCTCACATCTTCGACATGTCCCTGACTACTGGATTTGTCCCATCCTCCTTCAAGCATCTTGAAAAAGCCTTCCCTTGACTCGATTAATCTATCCAATAACCGTCCCATCTCTCTACTTCCTCTCACCTCTAAGCCTCTTGAAAGAATTGTTTATGCCCAAATTCCTTGATTCCAACTCCCTACTTGACCGTCCTCAATCTGGTTTTCGCCCTCGACACTCTACCGAGACCACTCTTACTCCATGCTAATCCTGCTGGACCTTTCTGCTGCTTTTGACACTGTGGACCACCCTCTTCTCCTTCAAACTCTTCATGCTTTTGGTCTCCGTGACACTGTTCTCTCCTGGTTCACTTCCTAGCTCTCTGATCGTACGTTCTGCGTCTCTGTCTCCAGTATCAGTCGGGGTACCCCAATGCTCAGTCCTAGGACCCCTTCTGTTCTCTCTTTACACTTCCACACTTGGCAAACTAATCTCATCCTTTGGCTTTCAATACCACCTGTATGCTGACTCTTGACTCTTTCAAAGCCCTTCACAGCAATTCCCCTACCTACATTTCCTCACTCATCTCTAAATACACTGCTCACCGGTCTCTCCGCTCATCCTTCTATCCTCTCCTTTGATTTCTATTTCTCATGCACGCTTGCAAGATTTCTCAAGGGCTGCCCCATCCTCTGGAATGTTCTTCCCCGGCCTATTCGTCTTTCCCCCTGCCTTTATTCCTTTAAAAAAGAACGCTTACAACATTTCACATTAACGCCCTCCCATATTCCTTTAGCTTACTTTTCCTAGTCCCTCTCCTGCAATGCTTTTACTAGTGCGGCTGCTCCATCCCCAACAATGGCACTTTTACCTTTTACCTATTGTGTAATACACTCTAAATCCCTCTAGGATGTAAGCCCTCCTCACCCGTAAGTCAAATTGTTATGTTACATACTACTGGTTATGTCCTGTCCACCCATTGTACAGTGCTATGGAATTTGATGGTGCTATATAAAACAATAAATAATAATAAACAGGGCTTTTAACCATTGTATTAGTGTTTAGCTATTCCCCTCCACTAATTAAATTAGACACTAAATGGCAGTGTCTTAGGCAGCCTGAATCAGCGGGGGATCGGACAGTGGGGTATTTATCGTAGGGAAACTGGTCCAAAGCAGTGACACCCTATGGGTTGCCATACTAGCCATAGATCATTCAATTTGGACCAACATCCCTGTGCCCCTCTTTCTTTCCTTCATGCGTGTTTTTTTAACAACAATATTTGTTTTTGTTTCCATTTTAGCTCTGTTTTTTAGTATTTTAATCCTGTTGAATACTGAATATGTATATATATTCAAACTAAAGCCCTACTTATCTAAAAAGTGTGGGTATATTATATGAAAAGGGAGGAAATTAAGGTACAAGTAATTGCTCTCATCTGGTAGGTGTACTATAGTCCTGGTGTTTATGAGGTTAAATACTATGAACAAAAAAGGACTGATATCAGGCAGTATAAGATCCTTATGTACATATTATGTTAATTAGCAAGGAATCATTTTCTCCATGTGCATAACGCCAACCCATACCTAGGAAATGGTGTCATACGGTGATAATTATGTGCTTTTAATCCAGGAAGAGTTTGGTTTATGCAAAACCTACATTGTTATAAGTTCCTTATACATAGAAAATATCAAATCTAACCGGCTGTAGAGCAGCAGGTCTCCTATTGTGCCTGACAGCAAAACGAGTCTGGCTAAAAACACGCTCAAACTGCATACATTACCAGAGGCATATTATAGACTTTTATAGAGATGGTAGAAAGCTAAAAACCCACAGAACATTTTTTTCTCTATAAATCACTGCCAAATCTGCAGTTCTTCTAGCCTAGTTATGCAGTTCTTCTAGTGTTTGTGGTGCAAAATCTATATTATTACATTTTATGATAATAAGTATCATGTGCATACTATGTTGATTTTACCGATATTAATATAGTGTAACGTAAATGTTATTCCACATTGTGTTCTTATTGGTACACACATTCATTTCTCTACTAAAGGTTAGGCTTTATTACACACGGACAAAATAGGGGTGAGACGTCTTTTACCACTCAAAAGTAGTTATTCTTGCTTGCCGCATTATGTTGATAGACATGCAAGCATTTATCTGGATGCACTCTGAAGTTTTTAGCATGAACCTAGTTACCAGTAGTACAGATTTGGCTTTAGCTGTATCATAAATGGATCTTTGGTCCTTATCAGTTTCTTGCGGTCACTGACAACTGTGCACATACAATGCCTATATCAGGCACTGCACATGCACAAGGGCGACCAGGATGTTCTGTGGGATGTGTGATGACATGGCAACACCTTTGTATTGTAGCCACATGTGATGTCATGATGATGGCTCTCTAGTAACCATTTAATTATTATGCGCACAGTAATGCAAGCAAATGCTGTAGTAATGAGAACATGTAGAGAATGTTAAGAAGGATTCAAAATGTTGCAAAGGTACAAGAGAACATACAGAAAAAAAGGACAAAATCTAAATTTGCAGGACATAGAAACTCAAAGTGTTGAGGATATGAGAAGATCAATGATGTGCTTAATGAGACACACTGACAGATACTCCACTGTACCATTAATATTATATATATACAGTATACACTCACTGGCCACTTTATTAGATACACCTTGCTGCGTTGGACCCCCTTTTGCCTTCAGAACTGTCTTCATTCATCATAGCATACTTTCAACAAGGTGCTGGAAACATTCCTCAGAGATTTTTTTGGCTGCATGTTCAGGAAGTGAATCTCCTGTTCTATCACATCCCAAAGGTGCTCTATTGGATTGAGATCTGTTGACTGTGGAGGCCATTGGAGTACAGTGAACTCATTGTCACATTCAAGAAACCAGTTAGAGATGATGTGAGCTTTGTGATATGGTGCATTATCCTTCTGGGAGTATACCATCAGAAGATGGGTACACTGTGGTCATAAAGGGATGGACATGGTCAGCAACAATACTGAGGTAGGCTGTCGCATTTAAACGAAGTGTGCCAAGAAAATGTCCCCTACACCATTATACTACCACCACCAGCCTGAACGGTTAATACAAGGAAGAATGGATCCATACTCTCATGTTTACGACAAAGTATGACCCTGCCATCTGAATGTCGCAGCTGGAGTCGAAACTCATCAGACAAGACAACATTCTTCCAGTCTTCCATTGTCCAATTTTGGTGAGCATGTGTAAATTATAGCCTTATTTTCCTGTTCTTAGCTGACAGGAGTTTCACCCGGTGAGGTCTTCTGCTGCTGTTGCTTCAAGGTTCGACATGTTGTGTGTTCAGAGATGGTATTCTGCATACCTTGGTTGTAACAAGTGGTTATTTGAGTTACTGTTGCCTTTCTGCCATCTCAAACCAGTCTGCCCATTCTCCTCAGACCTCTGACATCAAGGCTTTTTCGTCCACACAACTGCCACCCACTGGATATGTACTCTTTTTCAGACACTTCTTTGTAAACCCTAGCGATGTGAAAATCCCAGTAGATCAGCAGTTTCTGAAATACTCAGATTAGCCCGTCTGGCACCAACATCCATGCCACATTCAAAAACACTTAAACCCCCTTTCTTCCCCATTCTGATGCTCGGTTTGAACTCCAGCAAGTTGTCTAAATGCATTGAGTTGCTGCCATGTGATTTGCTGATTAGCTATTAGTGTTAACAGCAATTGAACAGGTGTACCTAATAAAGTGGCCAGTGAGTGTATATATATATTATCCAGGCACTGGGTACTTACATATATATTTTATGCTTCTGATTGCATTACGTTTCGGGTGTGTGTGAGCAAGACACTAGGGACGCAACTCTTCATGTGATTTTCCCATTCCTTTCAAGCTTAAAGTTGGATTGCAATGGATGAGTACTGTGATAAATTATTCATTTCCATTAGTTTCCTTGTCACACAGATTCAAGTGCCATTGATACCTAACTACGTTTAATTAAATTAATTTGTTGTAACAAATTGGGCACAGATAGCCTCTATGATAACAGCTCGACACAAGAGTACCTTTTCACTTCACAAGTATACTGCTGACTAAAAACTAAATTATTTGTAGAAAGAATAGAAAATGAATTGTAGGGATAACCATAGGGTTATTGAAATTGAATGCAGTATTTATTTAGCAACCCCCTACTAACACACACAAATACCAACATGCACAACATATGCATACTACATACATAAACATACCCCCTCCCTCACTCTTCCCCTTTCACTGACACACACTAACACCAAATACAATTACCCACTCACACACATGCTAACATGAAATACTAACAGAAATGTATGCTAACACCACACCCTAGCAAACACACACTAACATTAACACACATACACATCTAACAACAGTAACATGCACACACTCAGACAGCATACATTCATGCATGCTGACACCAAATACTAACAGACTCTCATACTAATACCATACACTAACTCACATACTAACATTATAAATCCACACAAATGCATACAATCACTCTAACACCATACACTTACACATACACTCAGGCTCATGCCTCTTTTCTCCTTTTCTCTCTCCTAGTATAGTACAGCTCTCCCCCTTCCACGTGCTTCTTACGTTGCACGCAGAGCATTTACAGTGCAGCTTACATTCTCCTTGTAGGCTGATGCTACAGTGTCACATAACACGCATTACGTGACCCCTGCTGGGGGCCTCAGTTACCATGGAGCCTGGGCACGCTGCACCTGCCATAGCGCACCCATGATTCATTGGACCATGTTGTTAATTTTGTTAATGTTAGTAGCTTTAAAAAGCAAAAAGCATGGTAATTGAAGCAGTTCTTAGAACTTGTATAGCATAGCAAGAATATAGTCAGACTATAAGTGGGTGAGGCTAAAACTTGCTAATGAAACTGATAACCCACACCTTAAAAAAGCAGAGATTTTGCCAAGGAACCTAATGTAATGTAAGGTCTTCAACAGGAATGTATAATGATCATGTGACGGATCGTCCTGTGCCCCAGACTGGACACATCCGCCCGTCAGCTCCTTCCCTCTCCCAGTAAGCGGACGCGCTGTGGCTGTCCGAAGAAAGCAGTCACAGACCAGCACTTCCCTCAATCATGAGACAGAACTTCATGCTTTGAGGTTAGAAACAGAACTCCCTTTATTACAAACACACAGAACTTATATACAATCTCCATTCACTGTGCACCAAACCCAACCCCCAATCCTATCAGTCACATCCCCTCACAAATCCCATCAGCCACATCCCCTCACAAATCCCATTAGTATACAGGGGATGTATCAGGTGAGGGGATTAAGGGATACAATGGGTTCCCCCACCTGTGTTATCCCCCCCTGTAGTGCGGGTGCCGTCTGGGCAGATAGGGCTGTGCTGGCTGATTAAGAGCCCCAGCCAGATTATAGGATCGTCTCTTTAAAGGTTGGAGCTGCAGCCACATTCAAACCGGGTACAAATAACTATAATTATAATAATAATAACAGTGAAGACCAGACAGGGTTCGTCACATTACTCCCCTCTTGTGCAAACGTCCGGCAGACACAGCCAGATCCCTAACGGATCGGCTTGGGGATGACCGGGCCTCTACTGTCTCTAGTCCTGCGGGGTAGGGAGAGCGGGCGTGCGGCCTCTGGGGCACCCTGGCAGCCCCATGTCAGTCACCCAGGCTCCTAGGCCTGGCCCGTAGTCAAAGGGTAAGAGGCCAGCCCAGAAGCCTCTCCAATGGGCAGCCCTCTTTAGTCTCCTCTGCAGGCATGGGAGACCTTTCTCCAGGGCTTCCTTTCCCCTCTGGGCCCTCAGCCCAGACTCGGCTCCCTCCCAACCTGATGGAACCCTCCCATGGTTACCCTGACTACGGGCTTGTCCCGAGTCCACTCCACATTCCCCCACCCAAACAACAAGAGCCCACTCCAAAGCAGCAGCAGTTTCACTTACCCCTACCTGGCTCTCTGAGCTGGGGCTCGTTTTGCCCACTGGACCATGCCGCTGGGGAGGAGTGCCGGTTGCCCTTCCTCCCATAATTGGTGACGGCCGCTGGGGAGGGTCGCCGCCTGCGCCCCCTCCCGGATGCTCGTGCTGGGGAGAGCCAGATAATGGGGGTGTAAGCAGTGCAGGGCAGAGGTCAGCGACTCTCTGCCCGGTTGCCAGTGCTTCTGCTTGTGCAGGGAACGGTGCTGGGCAGAGAACAGCGTCACTCTGCCCTGTGGCTAGCTCTTCCGCTGGTGGTTCCCTGCTAGCAGGTAGGGACCCTTCGCTGTGGGGCGGGCAGAGACCAGCAGCACTCTGCCCTGTTGCCGGCGTTTCAGTCAGCGCGAGGATTGCTGGTGCAGGACAGATGTCAGCGACTCTCTCTCCGGGTGTCAGCACTGCTGGTTGGTCCTCGTTAGCCGGCAGGAACACTGTGCTGGGGGATGAGCAGAGGCCAGCAGCACTCTGCCCCGTGGCCGGCTCTTCTGCCGGTCTGGCATTTTGCGGTGCTGGGTAGAGGATCGCGTCGCACTGCCCTGGTGGGTCCCTGCTAGCAGGCAGGGACCTTTCATTTTCGTGAGGGCAGAGGCCAGCGGCACTCTGCCCCGGTGCCGGCGCTTCAGCCGGAGTAGGAGGGGCGCATGGTGCTGGGCAGAGAACAGCGTCCCTCTGCCCTGTTGCCGGCGTTTCAGCCAGCGCGAGGATTGCTGGTGCAGGACAGAGGTCAGCGACTCTCTCTCCGGGTGCCAGCACTTCTGGTTGGTCCTCGTTAGCCGGCGGGAACACTGTGCTGGGGGATGAGCAGAGGCCAGCAGCACTCTGCCCCGTGGCCGGCTCTTCGGCCAGTCTGGCATTTTGCAGTGCTGGGCAGAGGATCGCGTCGCACTGCCCTGGTGGGTCCCTGCTAGCAGGCAGGGACCTTTCACTGTGGGGCGGGCAGAGGCCAGCGGCACTCTGCCCCGGTGCCGGCGCTTCAGCCGGGGGAGGAGGGGCGCATGGTGCTGGGCAGAGAACAGCGTCCCTCTGCCCTGTTGTCGGCGCTTCTGCCGCCTCTAGTGGAAACCCATAGACCGCTGCCTCAAATTCCGGCGACTGCATGCGGTCCATAATCGCCCGGAAGACTTCCTCCCAAAAGTGATTGCCCACTTTCACCTCTTCGGGCTCTGGCTGCAATACCAGGGGCAGAGTGGCTGAACCTTCAAGTCCGGAGGCTTGCCAATTACAGTGAGCGGCATCCGGAGCTCGCTCTGTGACATCTGTCGGCTCACACTGCAGGGCGTAGCTCCCCTCGAACAGCGCCAAGTATTCTGCCTCGAGGCACCATTCTCTGTCTACTAGTCTCTCAAGGTCTTGGCTGAGTTCACTTGTTGCAATGGGCGGCAGTGCTCTCCGGCGCTTGTCACTAATGTCCCACCATCGGTCCATGTTGCCATTGCCAAAGACACCCCTTTCCTCGAATGCCTCCCACAACAGGCCAGGCCCGCCAACATCCATCCCTTCCGGAGAATGGGGCTTTCTGGATTTTCGCTGCGGGCCTCGGGCTTCCCAGTATATGGCTCGGTACTCCTCTTCGAGCCCAATCTCCTGTCGGACCAGCCTCTCTAGCTCTGCAACCTCACCTGGAGATGCAGGTCCCCCGAACAAGTAGAGCCTCCCATTCACCTGGTCCCTGATTCGTTGTTCTAGGGTGGGCAGATGTGTACGTTGGCGGGCGCTCCACTTTTCTAGGGCCGCTCTCCATCTCACGAGCCGGGCTCGGGTCCGTCTCTCAAACTCCCATACTGGAGTCTCCGATTCGAGGGTCTCGACTCCCCTCCAAGTCACCCCGCATCCCGGTGACTGTTCAATCCACTCCATCTGTGGATCCGTTTGGCTCTTCCTCGCCAGGGTATAACGTTGTTCTGCGGCTAGTTGCTTTGGTCCGCTCTGGCCTGGAAGGAGTAGATCCCACCGCTTGCCACCAATGTGACGGATCGTCCTGTGCCCCAGACTGGACACATCCGCCCGTCAGCTCCTTCCCTCTCCCAGTAAGCGGACGCGCTGTGGCTGTCCGAAGAAAGCAGTCACAGACCAGCACTTCCCTCAATCATGAGACAGAACTTCATGCTTTGAGGTTAGAAACAGAACTCCCTTTATTACAAACACACAGAACTTATATACAATCTCCATTCACTGTGCACCAAACCCAACCCCCAATCCTATCAGTCACATCCCCTCACAAATCCCATCAGCCACATCCCCTCACAAATCCCATTAGTATACAGGGGATGTATCAGGTGAGGGGATTAAGGGATACAATGGGTTCCCCCACCTGTGTTATCCCCCCCTGTAGTGCGGGTGCCGTCTGGGCAGATAGGGCTGTGCTGGCTGATTAAGAGCCCCAGCCAGATTATAGGATCGTCTCTTTAAAGGTTGGAGCTGCAGCCACATTCAAACCGGGTACAAATAACTATAATTATAATAATAATAACAGTGAAGACCAGACAGGGTTCGTCACAGATCATAACAGAAAATGTAAAATGGCAAAGTAACAGATGTAACATATTAACATGGCTGCTAGCCTACCTTTCCACCCACTCCTGTGTGTAGTGGGGCGGTGATTTGCCTAATTATAAGATGACCCTGATTATAAGACGGCCCTCCAAAATTTGAATATTAATTTAGGAAAAAGAAAAAGAAGAAGCCTGAATATAAGACAACCCTATGGGGAAAAAAGTTTTACTAGTAAATATGCATTCACATGTAAACTATTTTTTCATATTTAATAAAAACTATGATTGAAAACAATATTTTTTTGTTTTTATTTCCTTTTATTTGCCACTCTGTCCCAGTTATGCATATCTGCCCCCAGATATTCCTTATACCCTCTGATATGCCACTCTGCCCCCCCCAAAATGCTTTATACCCCTATATGCCACACTGCCCCCAGATATACCTTTCAACCCCCAGTTATGCATATCTGCCCCCAGATATTCCTTATACCCTCTGATATGCCACTCTGCCCCCCCAAAATGCTTTATACCCCTATATGCCACATTGCCCCCAGACATACCTTTCAACCCCCTATTTACCACTCTGCCTCCTAGATATGCCTTATACACCCATATATGCCACTCTGCCCCCAGATATGCATTTTAACCTCCTATTTGCCACTCTCATACCCCCAGGTATGCGTTATACTCCCTCTGCCTCCCTGGTATGCCTTTTAACCCCCAATATGCCACTCTGCCTCCAGAAAATCATTGAACCCCGCCCCATGCCACTCTTAACCAGTGCATCCCTTTACTTCAGACCTGTGCTTCAGACTCCCTGGTGTCTAGTGGGGCAGCCAGTGGAGTTCTGTGCGATGCAGACCTCTACCATAGAAACCCCCAGAGGAAGTGCCGGCAGTGGAGGTAGTCCCCATCCCACAAACGTTCACCGGCTGTGGGATGCGTACAGACAACCTCTGCTGCTGCTGGCACTTCCGCTGGAGCTTCTATGGTGGAGCACTGGCCACCACCAGCAGAGGACTGCATCGCACAGACCTGCACCAGAAGCTCCCAGAGGAAGTGCCGTCAGCAGCAGAGGCTGCTAGAGAGAAGCATTCGGGTCCCCTGCAGCGCTGCGGGGGATCTGGATCTTAGTCTTGTAATCAGACCTCTACTTGAGGTCTGATTAGAAGACCTCGAATATAACATGAGGGATATTTTTTGGAGCATTTGCTCTGAAAAAAACCTTGTCTAAATATACCCCCTCATCCTTGCATCATGTGCCTTTTGGATTGGGTAAGGTAAATTTGTCTATACAAAATTGTGCAAGTTGCAAGAGAAAACAAGCAACTGGATTGTCACTCAACGTGCATGCCCTCATACCAATCCCTTCAATTTAAAGTCAAATATTAGTGAATATGTGAGTCGTCAAGTGTTCATGTGTAAGGATTTGAGACTAAAGTCTTAACTCTTAACTCAACTGACAAATTGACTCATGGGAGCTTGTCTGATTCTGAGTATAGCACTTCTGTCAGACTTGCACCTTGTTCCAATCCCTGTGCACACAGGTAGCCAGCTTCAATCCTTCATAGCCAGCTATGGCATATATATCTATAAGGCAGCATTCTTGTGAAGTTCTCATGCATGAAGGGACAGACCAGTAAGTAAGTGTGTCTTAGGAGTGCAGTGTTTGTATGCGCTTATGTGTGATGTTATTTTAAGGTGTTAGTATGTGTGTGTTATGAGGATGGGGAACATGCCAAATGGACGACCTTCTCCTGAATACATGCTTAGAAGTATGCTGTACTAAACCAAGCGGAAAATCTATGTAAAATGGTTGTTAAAACACTTGTTGTATGAGGATACACGTTTGATGATGTATGCAGCAATAATAATGGCCATATACAGTGTATTTACACATAGTAACTATGTTTTACACTATGAAGCAGCATATCAAAGGATCTCTATGTTGAATACTTTGCAGGGAGCCAAAACCCTGCCTATTTCAGATTAAAGGCTAGCATGATATCATGCCAATGGAACAGATCAAATGCTTGTACCTACAGTATTCATGCAGCGTTTCATTACTTTGTAGGTCTATTTCTTTATCCGAGTCTCTTTACTTAGACCTTCATGTACATGTTACACATGAGTGCTAATGACATTGTGTGTATGAATCCATCCTTCCTTATTCTCAAAACCATCCTACTGAGATGCATTTATTCACACAATATGAAGTGCTCTATGTTGTTTCTTTAAAGTGCACTTCTCCTAAGATTGCCTTTTTCCTCACTTAATAATTATATGCTTCTGTGTAATTTAATCAACAACCTAGGTAGGTTGCTTTTATCTTGTCTAATCAATAGTCCACTTGAACATCCTCTATTCAAATTGTATAATTGCTGCTACATTTCAGGTCTCAGAATCAGTATTTTGCTTCAACAAAAATACCTATTCCAGAATGATAAATAACTGTAATTACCATTATTTCATTGTAAATGGTCCCAGTTTGTAGCATTAATACTTTTGGGGCGTTTATTTCAGAGGAGAAATGTTAGAACAAGGGACCATAGTGTAAATCTGGAGGATCGGTGGTTTTGATGTAATGTAAGGAACTGCTATCAGAATTGGTATAGGCTAATTCAGTGAGGGAATATAAACATGCATATGATAGGCAAAAAGCTATCATGAGTCTAAGACAAGACCAGAATTGACTAAATATCTACATCAAGATAAGTGGACAGACTAGATGGGCCGAATGGTTCTCACCTGCCATGAAATTCTGTTTCTATGTTTTATTGTTAATTTTAGTTTTATCATGTTTATTATGTTTCCTTTGAAGGTATTGTTCCACCTTACTTTGCTGAAATAAGAAAAACATAAAACCAAGCATTTTTTTTTTCTTATGTTGGGTTTATCTGATTAAACCTTCAAAGGGATAAATAATATGATAGGCTGTATAATGTTTATAAGTTTAGCATACTAGAAATTGTAATCTTATGGAACAGCATCATGTAATAAATTCCATTTTTTTCGTACAAACAAGTCCATAAAAGGATTGAGTATCACCTTTAAATTGAGTTTTTTTCCCCAATTGTTTCTCCTCATAGCATTTCATTGGCTCGCAGTACATGCCGTTGGTTAAATGCATCCCTTGCTTACCAAGTCCCACTCGTGCACGAGAGTTACAAGATTGTCTAACGAGATCCACTGAGTCCATGTGCATTAACGGATCATGGAGGAGCATGCTTTTAAAGGTTGTGTATTTTTTTCCTTACAGCTAAAGAACGCATATTAAAGTAATTAAAAGTATTTCAATATTTCAGGTATTTTCCATACAGCCCACAACAACACTGCAAAGTTGTGTTTTTTACCAAATCACAGTGAATAGTCCTTCAGGTAGTTTCTATAAAGAAATGAGTTGTGAGCCAGGAATGACTAAGATGACTAATTTTTAAGAGATCATTTTGTCAGTTGTACTATGATGGCTCCTTGAGTCCTTTCTTAGCATTAAACTAAAACAGGGAACAGGGTGCACATTTGTTTGTAAACCAACAACTTGGATTTACATATATGTTTAAGGGTATTAGTATGAATTGTTACTAACAAACCACAAGGTGCTTTGTATTTGTAGATAACCAGCAAATCTTCAAAAAGAAACTCGAGTCTCCAATAATATTTAGAATAAAATATAATAGTAAATAAGAGTAAAGAAATTCGAAACTCTCTAAATAACTACTACTTCTTAGGTAGCAGGCTGAGCGCACTTGTTCAGGCAGCATATAAAGTATATTTCATTCTGCAGTCAGTACGGACAGTGCAGAAAACTTGTGTATGGGAAGATTTTCAATGAGTCATTATAAAATGGTCTCCTTTGGGTCAACTGGAGTGTGCCTCTAATCAGGCAGAAGGTGTTGTTGGCAACACTTTTTTTAAGATGCAGTCATAAGCAACATTTTGTGATGACATATGATGCAAAGGTCTGCTCAAGGAAGCTAACAGGGATTACATTAAATGGTTTTGCATGTGGACACTATTAATGAAGTTTCATTTGCCAAGTGACAACACGGAATAGACAAGACATGATATCGCAATCATGCAACTGGTGTCGTTAGCATATAAAATCCGAACAACATAACTTTATGAGGATGCATTTCACTCTGCCTCCTGGCTGCATCTGTTCTCATCCCTTAATGGTTCATTTAATTAAAATTATATTGGGGAAGTAAAGACAAATTAGTACATAATGGCAATATGCATATAAAACATTTACTGCATGCTGACAAATACCAAATACATACTATGAAACACAAGAAGAGGACATCTGGGTTAAAGATCTGGCATGTTTAAGAATGGGGGAAACTCAATGAATATTATGATCTATGCAATTATAGGACTCAAAAATATATACATTTTTTTTTATATATATATGTCATCAAGTTTAAACTCCATGCAGATTTCAGGACTGTAAGTACCTAATCCATTAGTTTTTGACCCAGAGCTGTTTAAATGTACTGATTGATTTTAATTAGATGTGATGTGTTAAAAAATAGATGACTGTTCTCCTTACTTCCATGCATTTGCAGATACTGGTTTATAGAGTTACAGAGCGTGCTAATAGCAAACCAAGAGTTAGAAATATATTTATAGTGTTATTTTGTGCTATTAAAACAGGCTTTTGTTTGTTAACATATTAAATACTGAGTTAAAGTTAAATATATTCATGCAGCGGCTGTAATTTGGACACCGAAAAATGAACCAAACGTTAGTAAGAAAGCAAGACTATAAACTCAAAATAGGCAGAGCCAAGCAGTCTGTGAAAAAAAATCATAGAAAAACACTGCAGGGAAGACCTAAGAAAGAACTTTGAAAGGAACAGTTATACCAAGAAACGTTGCCACTGCATATATGTTTATTCTACCACAAAATGGCCAATGTTTTGAGCTTGATTGATCCTCCTTAAAAAATTATGAAAATCATGGTTGGCCAGTAGTACTTGGACTGGAGTTTTGCAACTCAGCAGGAACAAGGAACTCTAGTGTGCTAACTACTAACACTAACTACGAAAAAGGGCTGCAACTAGAAAGGAAAGGTTAAGAAAACCTTAATTCTGATTCATTCTACCTCACTAAAATCTGTAATAATGTCAACTGATGTAGCCCCAAAATTCCATTTTGAATTCTTGTACTAAAGACCTACAATTATTAGATTGTTTTAACTAACCCTGGATTCAGAAAGTGAACTCAGCTGGTGAGCACCAACAGCCCAGATCATTGTGTTCATGGGCAGCTACTTCGAGATCAGCAAGGTTCAGCTTTACCAGTGAGGACCTCGAAGCTACAGACTTTGCTGCTAGGTACAATAGAGTTTAGCTGACATCCCAAATCATTTTGGTGGTAAGTAAAAGTTCTGTTAAGTTAAAAATGTTCTCTTTTGATTCTATCTGGAGATTTTTTTATGTGTTTTACACCACTGCCTTGTGATTCTCAAGGTGAGTGATTAAAATTCAGGTATAGTAATTCAGCCTGATGTAATAAATAGTATGACATATCTCCTACAGTTTAAATTACCTCAATCTGTAGCTGGAAGTTGCTACAGTGACTTTAATAACCTTATAACTTGCAGCAGCAAGTACTTTATCTCACATATTACAAGTTGTGTTCTATACATGTGGCACTGTGAGAAACCTAATATGACATGTTACCGGGCTGAACGGTAGATGATGTTTTCTATCTTACATAACTTGCCTTTTGAATGACCAATCATTCTAATGGAGTTATGGGAACTGGCAAATGATAAAGGATGTAAAGAGCACAAGTCCATGTAGATGCACAATATCTCCTATTGTGCTCTTGTCTACATTTGCAATATGTTTATAATTTGCTGAGTGCTAAAATCTTTCTAACTCTTTAACTGTACTTACGGTGGACAATGGGTTATATTGAAACTAACAATCTTTATTCATCTTGTGTTATATTTTATTATCTTTCCTTAATTATACAGACCATCCAAAACCACTATGGGACATTACATTTAATCAACTATTCATGGGTAGATTTTAACATTTTAGTTATATTATCCCATTCATAGTAAAGGGAGGCTCATTTTACTCTATTCACATTTTGGTCAGTAACCATGATCTAAATTAAGGCTGTGTATTGATTGACTGAATATACCAAGAAGCCAATCACAGAAACACACACAAAAACCCATTTAAACTTCCATCTGTTCCATCTTTTTCATAAGACCAAGTCTAAGGCACTACTGACCCTTTTAAGGAGCGATTATACCTGTTTTTTGAAGGGATCATAAAACTAGCAGGCAGTCACATGTAGGCAGCACCACCAGAAATAATAATAATAATTATTTTTATATAGCACCATCATATTCCACAGCACTGTACAATGGGTGGTTTGTACTTGACAGAGTGTCTTTCAAATCAGAACACCTATGTTGGGGATGTGGCAAGAGGGAAGAGAGAATGTGTTGTTGGTGCCAGAAATGAGCCATCCTCCCGCCTTACCCAAAGAGGTACTTTGCGACACTCTGCAACAGAGCATTCCAAGGTGGTCACATGGGAGTTCCAACAGCACCGACCTCTATTTACAGATTTGTGGGCTGTTCAGGGGAGATCTGGGAGTCTCACCAACCAGCCCATTATCCCGCTAAAGCAGGACAGTGGTGCAGCTACCCGGAATAGTGTTGGAAAATTATTCGTTCCCATAGCCCCATTGTTTAGGATGCATAATAAGGGTCCTGGTGCCCTGCAGAGACTTTAACATAAGGGATCTTAGGTTACTGATATATATGTTAAAATGGATGGTTCTTTTAATTGAAGAGAACTCATCTATATTTTTCATGCATTAATTCAATTTTGCAGTTCCTATTAGAAGGAATATGTTTTTTTCCCTGTAGCTTTCATTGCCTATGAGCTTGATTTCAGTAGCAGAGGTAGAATATGTTCAGAACTCTTTGAAGTTGTGTAACAGATGGCACAATGTATTTGGATATTGTTTGAGCTAAATTGGATTACAGATGTGCTTAGTACCAAGCTCCGGGCTGGCACACCTTTCTGCGGGGTTTGCACAATGCTGTGCTATTTGTTTTGTGTGCTTCAGTTTGCATTTGGATTTACATTCGGCTACAGCATCAACAAAATCTGCATGTACAGCACCTAATGAAAGGAAATTACCAGTTGCGGTTCGGTGACTCAGATTCAGATGTAACAACTATTTTTATTCCGGAATGCAGATGTCCAACTTTGCATCCATAATTTATAAAAAGCAACATTGCTGAGGACGACATAACCATATCCACAAAATGCAAGTAAATCACTTCATGGTAATTACACAAAATAATGTGCTTTTCCAAGCGCTGTCCTTTCTTGATAAATGAGCCAGTATATCTTATTAGATATCTGGAGAGTTCTCAATTCACTCGCAGTGCAATATACATTGAACTCGCCACACAACCGCATCATAAGTGACTGTCTATCCAAAGCCATGACCTTATCTTTCATTGTTATTATCACAAGGATTATGAAAACATTATGACTTGTTCGTCCCTCCAATGACCTTCAACTCCGCAGATGGGTCCCTGAGGCAAGATAGATTTGCTACTAACACATTTTTCTATCTACCTCTTCGCTACCGCAGAGTACTGTGTCTGAATTCAGCGCGTTCTGGCTAGGTCATTACCCTTAGAAATACATCATTATATTTAGAAACTAACAGTGCCCTTGGGGAAAATTACCAAAATAGGTTTTCATTGCGGGCCTCTAAGTTTAAAAAAGAAAAATTAATAGCTCAGAATTCCACAGTCCACCATCCAGGAAATACATGCAAAAAAAGGAAGAAGAAAAAACAAGGAGTACTTTATTACATAGATGACTGGCTAACGATTGACAGCTTATGTTTCAAATCTTTAAAGCTTTGAAACACGTTGTATACCAGGAACATAAATGAGCAAGGCTAGTTCAAGGATTTTTGTCACCCTAGGCAAAAACTCATTTTGTTGTCCCCTTATCTCTGCCCCTTGTATACCGCCCTTGGGAGATCTGTGCCATAGGCCGATGCCTACCTGGCCTAATGGTAGCGCTGGTTCTAGAAAATACAAGAATCGCCCAAAACATGACTTAGTACAGTAACAAGTACGTAGTAATCTGTTATTATGTACATTTTAGAAACGCTGCTGTATGTTATAGTGTAATATAATATGCAGTATTGCGTAATGCTACATTGTTTAGGTGAAAGGTCCAATTTGGTAAGAAAATGTAGAAGAGAATTGCAGTTTTGTGTAAAATTCCAATATTTGAGTAAAGAGGAGTAATTAGTGTTAAAGAACTTGAATAACTGTAATCCCTAATAGCCATTTGTCTGATGTCATCTCCATAGAAACAGTCTTTTCTTGGGCCTAGTACCAGACTTAAAGATCCGTATGTGGTATGTGACATATTATTTGTCAATTCTAATCAATGCATTTGTAGCTGCTTATTTAACCTATACCTTGTAATGCCTGTTATAAAGTCCTAGGTATACATGTTAGTGCCATATAGCTAAAACATACTTGTCCCTCATTCATAGTATGACAGTATAACTGTGCAATTAGGGAAAGCAACATCCTTAGGATCTTGAGGTACATTTGTATTTAGCAATAAAAAGTATTTTTCCTGATTCCATCTCCATCCGCCTTTGACACAAAGACGAAGGGCTGGAACCCTAAACACTTGCCCTGGCCAGTAAAACATTGTTGTTTCGCCCAGGAACACTTATTATTAGACTTTTATCATACCTAATACATTTTTTTTAGAAATTCATCCCTTTATAATCTCACTTCTAGTATTAACAGTTTCCCTGATTTAGGATAGGCTTATATTATACACAAAACATGATGCTTTGAACTCATATTTTTCCGTAAGAGAACATTTAAAATCTGGGTCACACCGGCTTAATTAGATACACCAGTTTACATCATGTTGGCTTTAAGACTGTACAGGTGGGGGGGAGGTTAAGCCACAAATGCCATTAAAATGAATCAAAGCAGAAACGCTATGAAACCACTAAGAATCAGTAACATATCCTGATTCGCGGATGCTACTAATCCTTTATTTCATTTTTTAATGATCATAAGTTGTGTATTCATAAGACACACTCATATTAAAATTCATATATCATGGCATGAGTCAAAATTGAGTATGGCAAAATGTAAAACAATAAACAATATATTTCAATGGAACACGTTAGTTATTTTATTAAATTTAAATTGTATTTAGTTTATTTACCCTACCTAATGAATTGCCACTAAGTACATTAAAAGCTCTATGTACTTTACAAATTTATACCACAAAATTCACCCAGTAAAGATTAAAAGATCAAAAGAGAAATATTTACATTTCTGAAAAGCACCTGAGTCTTGTACCAAAGATCAGGGTTAGATCTTCCACGAGAGAACATTTTCAATCCAGAAATGGCAACGTCAATTACCTGACTGTGAGAATTGTAAAAGGACTTTTTAAAAAAAGCAGTATATTGTAAGACATTTCAGTTACAGTATCAAATATTTCAGTTCTATCCAGCTTGAGAACAAAGATCTCCTTTATATGACTGAAGGCTGTGATGTTCAACCAACTTTTAATAGGGTGTAAGTAATTCAGTATCCACTGAGCAGTTTATTCTGGGCCATATTGGATTACTGCCTATAGCCTCCCAATTTCACCTTCTATTTATATGCTGGAAATCCATTCTTAGTGTGAATACCATCAAACAGCGGTAATTCTATAACTAACACTAACACTACATTAAAAGAAACAGTCATTTATGTTTGTTCCTTTTTTTAAATCTACCTGTCCTGTTAAATCTACCGGCCTCTTGTCACTGTGCTTTTTAGATTAATGAAATGTTACCGATTTAATGGGGAAGAATTGTTAATATCTGACTCATACATATGTTTTTCACTTTTCAGAAGTGAATAAATGTTATGTAAAAAGTTCTCTTTTCACCACACCTGGCAGTCAACTCGTACTCTCGTAAAAAATGTAGCTTTCTGAGTCCCATGCGCCATTTATGTAGCCACTGTTTAACTGCAAAGCCTTGCTTACATTACTGCAGAATGCTATGTTAATGCTGCATACTGATTAATAAATCAAATGGACAAAACATTTATAGTGGCAATCCAAATAAATTAAATTAAAACACGCATGCCATCCAACACGGTACAGAAATAACAACTTATCAAGACATTATCTACTTGCCATGTATCATTGGTTTTGATCATGGATGCCAAACATTTAGGTTGATCTCATACATGTCTCTTTTGCTACGGTACCTTTTTCGTTATGTCTATATTGTGTTTTGTGGTAGTATATGGTACTTGTATTTTATTCATTATGTATTTGATTTAAGTTTATTACCTTCAGAACTGTCCTAACATCGTAAAACCTCCAAGCCCCCAAAAAAACGGTTTGTCATTTATGTCTAAATTACTCTGAAGGATAGGATTGGTGAAGCAATCAACAGCCGATGACGAGTTTTTAGATGGTTTGAAGGTGATTTAAAACACATTACGGTAACACTGGCCAGTGGAGTAGCTCCTCAGTTTTTTCTGTTTACTCATGTAACATGGTGACTAAATATATTTGAAGTTAGGTGTTAATGACCTGGTTGTTGTGACTATGTTCAACTAAAATAACAAAGGGTTTCAACCAGCTACAAATGATTTATTAGTCAATTAATTTAGAGCCATTCTATGGATCAGCAGCTGAGATGACAAGACATGACCCCTGAGTGAATCTGAGAACATTGTAATTTTAATGGGAAAAACCTATCTCCCCTGGTGATGAGCGTTAACTAAATACTTCTTCTAGTTATTAGTTTTTCTCCTTTAATTTACATCTCCTTCTAACCTGGTATCAAAGAATTCATAGGTTGGCCCACTTGGGCCTGTGATAAGTAGAATATACTATATATTTATTAGACTTGTGCATGCTAATTCATACGAACTCTATTTTTAACAACATATGCTGGTTTCTTGCTTTTGTACGAATCTCCAATAATGAGAAATATCCCCGGGGAAACAAATGAAAAATGTTTCCATTCGCCTGCCACATTTTGCCGCACTTACAAGCTGATTAGGTGCTCTTTCATAAGGTAAAGTGGAAAGGGGCTGTGTGTAGGAGGGTACATAGAAACAATTTATAGGTAGAAGTAGCCTATTGGGCAGAGGGGATTAGGCATTAATGTGGCAGGCAGTGGGGTTCCCTCAAGCCATTCAAGGATGTGACGGGAGAATTTAAGCCAGGTTATGCCCCTACTTATCTACCGTAAACAAAAAATGCATGACTTCCTAGAACAAAATGAGGCCTTTCAGACGACAGATTACACATAGAGGTTTTAACACTTATTAGAACACTAATAAAGGAGCTGACAGGTCGCATGTGAGCCATCTCGGACACCCCAGAGTACATCCTGTAACCCTCTGTGACCCAAGGGTTAAGGGCAAGTTGGAAAAATAATTTTAAAAATTGAAGGCACATGCTTTCATAAGGTGGATGACATGCAGCAGAAAATGGGTATGGTAAGCAAAGGATGCAGGAGTTAGAAATGGAAATTCCCAGCAGCAGTGGCAGTAGCATCACCCACATGTCCAATTCCCCATCCCTTGCACCCATGCAGAGCACTAGATCCACAGGAACATCAGCCATTTGGACAGAGGCCCTTAATACTTTGGTGGGTACCACCCAAGCTCTCCAAAGTCTGACTAGCACCTCTGAAATGGTCAAAGACTACCTTGAGGAAATGTCATCACCTCCTACTTCTGACCTAAATTACTGGGACCGGAAACCTGTTATCTGGCCAGGCCTCTCCTTACTGATCCAGCAGTTGCTTTCATGCCCACCACCAGGGTCCAAAGCAAGAGAGTTTTCTCTGTGACAGGCAACATACTCAACCCCCCAGATAACACAGCTCTCGCCCCATACCTGGTGGAGCAGAGAGCTTTCTTGAAAGTCAATCTGCACAAATTAGGATAACCAGTACTCAATATTCAAAGTTAGTAAGGTTCTAGTGCTTCTGCTAAATCTCCTTTTTTACTCTGAGGGATCAATTCTTTTACTTTTTTTCAATATTGTGGAAATGTAGTCCTTCACCAACTTCCTTACTCTAAGGAATCAACACATCAAATGGGTCCAATTTTGAGAGAAATTTAGTCCCATAGCATCCTAGCCAATTATAAAAGGTCGCTGAAATTCGCCCTCACCGAACAACCGGAAACAAAATGTATTGCCTGAAAACAAATGTGTCAACAATGAAAGAAATATTTTGCCCAAATTGATTTTGATTGCCATGCACAAGTCTAATAGTTGTTTTGTTTCTTTATTAAATGTGTAGGGGGAGAGAAATATTCACTCTGCAGAGTGGGCATTCTCAGTAATTTAACCATTTAGGTGATTGTTCAATCTGCTTACCAGTGTTAAAATGATAACTCCATCCCACGGTACACAGCATTGGTGGAAGGTACAAGGTTCAGGATAACTTGCTTTTCATTTTGTAAATCCCCATTCCACAGTACACAAAATTATGGGATTTTGCTAATTTTATGGTAGTGGAACAGCAACATTATAATGTTTGCAGAATAATATGAATCAATGTTATTCTACTCTATTACTCTACTATTATTCTTGTGCTTCTGGTACATAATTAATTAATGATTTTTTTCTTCTATTACAGAAGGCAGTTCGGTTTGGCACATTCTAATTCAGCAAGGAATAATAGATTTATGTTTAAACATTTGCAGTGTTACATGTGGTTATTCTCTGGATAGGTTAAAATGTACAGTATATCATCAACTGATGAGTTCCAGTATATCTGACCTAGACCTTTCCAATTTGATAAATATTTGGTAAATCTATGTGAAATTACTTGAGTATTTTTTAAAAAGCTCCTGGTGACTAGAGCTAATTTGTGTGGT
Source organism: Spea bombifrons (assembly GCF_027358695.1). Lineage (NCBI taxonomy): Eukaryota > Metazoa > Chordata > Amphibia > Anura > Pelobatidae > Spea > Spea bombifrons. The sequence goes on from NC_071089.1 coordinate 68,166,727, forward strand.
GCCGTGCAACTAAATCTGAGATTAACTCAGACTCATTCATGAATTACAGAAAGGAAGCAACGTAGAACGGGTAAATGCCTTTCAGCCGTCTCAAATCCACCTTTAACTCTTTCCATTTTTACACGTCTCGCAGAGTCTGGCATTGGACTTGAGCCAAGGCCAGCTCGGTCAGCTTTTTGTATTAGTATGTTGGTGAGAGCTGCGTTTCACATTGTTCTTACTTTGGACACAGCGAGGCTGTGAGGAAATAACTTGCTATTTAAGAGTCAAAAAACTATGACTTTCTTTAATATGTGGTAGAAAACAAGGTTTTATGGATGAAATGGCTGAGGATGCTTGTTGAAATCTTAACAAAGATTATATATAAAAAATTATTCTGGTGCAAATGTTTAAAAAGTGGTCTTATCACCATAGCAGCCAGTGGAAAAGGCTACAGACCAGTTTTCTAAGTTTGCATAAAAATCTCTTTTTACCCGTTACCCCTAAATGTGTTTAGTACATTATATATAAGCAGGTCTTTTCACTAAATGGCAAGTGAAAACAAGTTGGCAAAATATGTAAGTTTGCAATGGAAAACTCACACAAGCTGAGTTATAGTCCAACTAGCAAATTCATTATTCTCAACTTCCATTTGAGATTGCAAAAAGGAACTTTTGGAGCATAATTGAGATAATTGAGTTGAAACAAGAAAACCTTGCGAATTAATTCATTCATGAATCGCTTGGGAGTAGAAAATGTGGATTGGAACTCATTCAAGTCAATGCATTCTTCATACTTTTGGGGTCATTTTAGAATCCGCTGAGACTGAGATATATTCTTTAAGTCGCGTTACCCTCTCTTTGCTAAATCCAAGTCCAATCCAAGTAAATCCTTTGGTGCTAGTGAGCTCTTACAAAATGAAGAAAATAAAGGCTTATGGATGCTTATCAATTATTTCTCATATGGACAAAATTGAACTTGGTGAACATATTTCTATATACTATTTAAAAAAAATGTGTAGTATTGAGCAAAATGTTAATTACAATATAATAGTTCTGTTATCAAACCAATCACTAATAATTACTCATCTAACCAGTTCACTTTTTTCACATTTTCTCATTGATAGTGTATGCCAGTACAAGTTTATTTGGCGTAGTGTCTTGAAGGTGCTGTTTCACTGGTTAGGAAGTTGGAAAACTTTTTTTCTCGTTAGGTTATTTTGTCAGGTTGTAAGCTGCTGTCTAACGCTGTAAAATCTTCAGTATAATACACATCTGCATATATAATACAAAGGAATAACTTTACACTAAATTTTGTATGAAATATGAAGCACCTATGTAAAATATGCATCCACCAGATTAGGTCACTGGCTCATGATCAGTGAGACTGATCAAATATCAATACCTAAAGAGTCATTCATTTCTGAATACCTTCGACTTCCAGGTCAGTGTTGTTGAAGATGTTGTTATTTTTTAAACCAGCATTTCCATTGGAGCGCAGCATTGATTGTGACTTGGTCCTCACAAGCCTGTGAGGACTGAAGACACAAGTGTTTACCCCTTCGATGTGGCAGATGCAGCACTGAAGGGGTTAGCGCTGCACAATCACACATTTCTGCTCGGTATAATACGCATCTCAAGACTCTTGAAAAAGGGGTAAATTGTGCGTATAATACCATAGATTTTATGGTACTTCTAAGACCACATCATAAACTAACTCATTGTCATGGACAATCCTTACCCGTTATTTAACAACTTATTTAATAAGAAATATCTACAGTTCTGTAAATTGTGGTAGTTCTACTATACAAAATTATACAGAAGCAGACAAAAGTAAAAAAAAAGATAGGTAGAACACATATATTGAGCACTACCAGTGGAACACTATAACACAGTTACAGTTTATTCTTCAGAAAAAAAATAACAAGAACAGTAATGTCCTTGTATAAAACTTTGATGTACAGGATCTATCATTGCTTCAAAGCAGTTTTGACAGTAAGAGTTAAGTTGTTTAAAAAGTCCCAGCCAGACTGTATGGCTGTTGGGCACACTTTAAGACAAGCTTAAGAGCTCTGTCCAAATCAAGAGATTTCTTTTGCAGCATTAGAAGATTTATCCAATTAGGAGAAGACAGTGCTGTAAGCATCTTGGTTTTAGCATTCAACAGCAGGCATTGCTGGAAAAACAGAGTATTAGTTTTGCTTTGGAGGAAGTGCAGTCAGGCTTTCAGTGTACATCCGAGAATGTCTGACTGATCTAGACAATCACTCACTTCACTAAAAATCCATATCCCACAGTATGAAAATTGCAAAATAATTTTCAGCATAACCTTCTGCTATGTACTTGGTCTTGCATTAAGTGATAGATGCTTGGATGATAAGCCCCATGTAGAAGCACTTTACTAAATTTACATTTAAGGCCCTCTGACTTATATAGTGTTAAATAAACACGTGTTCTAACCTGAGATCCTCCAATATCTAAACAGATATCGACAGCACTGGCCGGTGAGATTGTGAAGGTTTCATGGGCACCAAGATGTGATTACAGGTAGATTAAATATTTAGGGATTTTCAGACTGCATCTGTCTACGGTATATCTTTCAAACATAAAATGCATAGCTAGAATTAATTGTGCATAAGTGCTGACAGCATCTGCAATGAATCAATAGCTCAATGATTTTGCAATATGATGTTAATGCCTGAGTCAATGGCATTTTAATGTTTTCTCTGAGGGTACAAAAGGCCTTGCACTGTGGGTGACACCATCATGGTCCTCTTGATGAGTAATCATGCCGCTTAAAATCAGCAAAGAGAGAAAATGGAGTTATGAAAACCTAAAAAATCTGTCCCATGCATATTGTTGAGCCACAAGGAACATCATCAGGATGTATCATCCAAGTATGAAAAGGGCTATACTCCTTACAGCATTTATAGTGGTTTGTGGTTATACCCCAAAATGAAGTGATTTGCACATTATCCTCATTGTCATTGACAGAACCAAATGTTAAAAAATGTGTGACATAAAAACTTATGGCCTGCATTGTATCAAGTCTCGTTTGGTGTTTTTGTTGCCAATAATCAAGAATGGGCTCTGGCTCTAGCACCCGGAGCCCTCCCCCTTCAGCTAGGTGGTTGACATATGTGGGTGGGGTCAGTGTCATTGGTAGGTGGGATTAATGGCGGATGTGGGTGGGACTGATAGTATCAGTGGGTGATACTGTGGGTCGGCTTAAGTGACAAGGTGACTTTATTGTGGATAAAGTACACTTGATGAAAAAGTGGAAGAAAAAATAATTCCAAACGATGAGTAATTTTATGGGTCAAAATATGAGAAGTTGTAAGAAACTCTTATTGGTGAACTAGCTTATAGTTGTGAAAATGTTGGTTAGATAATTACTCTTTTGTTTTATTTATGATAGCATTGACATTGATCACCCTTCATCAACACTTCTGTTACGGCTAATGTTCTGGATGACATTACTCATTAATAAATAATACTTTACTTCCATTTGTTTAATGTAAACAACAAAAATAAGTAAAAGCGATATGCACTAACAACAAGGTTGGCAACTTTCAAGCCAAGTAAATAGCCCAATAATACAAGAGCCCAGACATCTTGCAGACATCCCACTGTCCACTACTGTAGCCTGTTCAGGGGTGGGCTGGCCCATTGGGCAGGTAAAATCAAGTGGAACCATCAACCTCTTACCCTCCCACCGGTGCCAGAAGGTTTCGCCACATTTTGTTCCAAAATACTTCCTTCATCTGCAGACCTGGGGGATGCCATTGTTGTCAATCATGTGGCATTTTGGATGACTTTCCCAGCTCAGATGCCACACTGAGCTGATTATTCATGGCAGTGCTAATAAAGTCCCTACCTCTATAGACTTTTATTAGTGAGAGCGTCATGCTGACTGATTAAGAATGAGTCATTGTATTGTTTGCCACAGGTAGTATGATAATGAGTCAAGTAATAATAAAAACTTGGTGGGAGTTCCCTTTAAATTTAGAGCTAATAACTTGTAGCTGTCCCAATATCTACCATAATCTGTGTTTTAGTACCTGTCAACTTCTTACAGTCAAAGAAGGCTAGGGCTAACATTGGTTGCATTGTGGGAGGTAATACAGTATAATTTTGCAAACAATAATTCTATAATGAAGTATGAAGTGTTTCATAATATTCACAAGACCAAAAGGTTGGAACTACTGTAGTGTTTCTTTCCTAATTGTTTTAGTATGATACGTTTTATATAAATCCATTATTGATATTGATATGAAGAGTGAGTACAGTCTCTACATTTCCTTTTTATAATAGCGGAGCCTTACGAGTTGTCTTTTTTTTTTTTTTTTTTTTTAGAACTGGTCTGTGCATAATATGGAGTTTCGCTCTAAATCCTGAACCTGAAATAACAATGGCCAACCCTGTTCCATTCAGAAACAAGCAATTTGTTTATAATAAGGAAGAAGAATAAAGGTAATGCATCAGCTCGATAAAAAATACCACCAACATATGCAAATCGTATAAATATTGATACAGTATTTGTTTATTCATTATTTGTCTTTCCTTAAACAGCATGGCTAGTGATGTTTAGAATATTGAAATGTCACAGGTTTGCAGTAATAAGGAAGGAGATAGGGTATTTGGGGAGGTATAGGAATGCCTCAACATTTTTTTATGACAACACAGTAGGAAAACTACAACATGCCTATTTCTTTCGGAGGGGTAAGTGAAATACCGTATTTGCTCGATTATAAGACGAGGTTTTTTCCAGAGCAAATGTTCTGAAAAATACCCCTCGTCTTATAATCGGGGTCGTCTTCTCAGACCCCCCAAAAAATGTCTGCTGGGGCCATGCTGCTTACCGGTCGCGAGCAGCGTCTCTTCTGTTAGAAGCAGGAGGACAGGAAGCTTGCAGCGTCCTCACAGAGCTCTATCTCCCCCTCCCTCCTCTGGGGGCGGGGCCAGAGAAGTTGCTCTACAGCCGGTCCCCTGCAGAAGTCTTCGAGTGAGAGATCTGCAGTTCAGGTAAGGGGGTGGGGGAGGGTTTTTGGGTAAGTATGTGTGATTAATGTGTGTTTAATGTGTGAAGTATGTGTGATTAATGGAATGAATGAGTATTTAAATGTGTTTGTGTGTGATAGCATGGATGTGTAAGGGGGGTGGGGGTTGTAGCATGGCATAGGGAGGCTGTAATCCCACTACTATCATCCCCAGGTTCCAGCATGTACTGGCTGCCTTGGCTTGATAGGAGTGTGATTGCTGTTAGCAGTTTGATATATATATATCAAACTGCTAACAGCAATCACACTCCTATCAAGCCAAGGCAGCCAGTACATGCTGGGTTAAAAGGCATATCATGGGGCTGAGTGGCATATAGGGGGTTAAAATGCATTTCTGGACCTCCAGAAATGCATTTTAACCCCCTATATGCCACTCAGCCCCATGATATGCCTATATACCTCCAGAAATGCATTTTAACCCCCTATATGCCACTCAGCCCCATGATATGCCTTTTAACCCCCTATATGCCAGAGTGGCATATAGGGGTATAAGGCATATCATGGGGCAGAGTGGCAAATAGGGGGGTATAAAGCATTTCTGGGGGCAGAGTGGCATAACTGGGGGGGGGCAGGTTGGCAAATAAAAGGAAATTTAAAAAATATATTTTTCTCAATCATAGCTTGTATTAAATATGAAAAAATAATTTACATGAATTAATATTTACTGGTAAAACTTTTTTCCTATAGGGTCGTCTTATATTCAGGCTTTTTGTTTTTTTCCTAAATTAATATTTTGATTTTGGGGGGTCGTCTTATAATCGGGGTCGTCTTATAATCGAGCAAATACGGTAGTTACAGTTTCTGTGCAATTTAACTGTCGCTGACATATTTCAGTTTAATCATTTTCTTCTATTGGTATTCAGCCAAGTCATTACTGTGAATGTACATTTAAAATCTATGCATCAAGGATCTATCTAGTTTTCCATCTGTGTCCCCACATCAGTTATCAAGATGTTCTTAAGAAAGGAGGGAGAAAGTATGATGTCCTTATTACCCCACTACAGATGATACAACATAGCATTGAAAAAAACACTTTATCTAAAAAGTGAAATACCATTACTAGGTGCTTTCTCTCTACTGCAAGTCACTCTTTAAGATTATGTGGGTCATTAGGAACAGTGCCAGCAACCAGCAGGCAAGGTCAAAAGTGGAGAAGTAGGAGGTGGACTACAAACTAAGCACCACTCTCGCCATCTTGAGAGAGACCCCTTGGTTAGTTGCCATACTGTCAGGGCATTTCTGAAGAGGTACATTAAATAGTAGTCATCTGAGCATGCCAATTTTCTATTTGTATGGAAGTTGTTATTTCTCATTATAGTTTTTCTGGGTGTTCATATGCAGCCCATGGACTGTACCTAAACCTGCTGATTCTTTTACCTTTGGCGACAGAGCTCAGTATTATTTATATAGCACCGCACATAACCATTCAATTATCATTGAGTTTTGTTTTTCATTTTAAGTATTAAGTATTTTTCATTTGAAAATAGACATAGGAATAGGCATACCACATATGATCTGCAAATGTTTCCTACCTTCGGCTTCATTTTGTGTCGTTTCAGCTGAATAAGTAGAATGTAAAGACTGCGTTATCTAATTTGTTCCTGCCATTGGTGTTCAGGGCTCCAGTGGTATTTACATAATCTTGCAGCAGAAATGAGCAGTGAACCCAATGAATACATATTCAAAAGGGTGCTAGGTCTTGTCTTCAATTTATCTTAACTTGGTGATGTGCTGAAATGCATTTCTCCTGCCGACCTCTGAAGAATTAGCATACAGTTTATTTCTTAGCTAACTCATAAATAACACATCTGCTTGTGGCTGAGACGCTCTTTTTGGTCAGCTCTGATCAGCTCCTTAGCTTGACTACAGAATAAGAAATGATCCGTACGCCAGAAGAGACCCCTGGGCTGTATAAATAAATCAAGTTAATTCTATCTCAGAATATCAGTAAGTTCAGAGAAACTTTCCATTTGCTTTGTACTCTCCAAGAGTTACAGTGAGCATAGACGCTATGTTGGTCCGTAACATGTTGTGTGAAAGCTTATAAAATCTCATCTGGGTTCCTGTTCTCTGTTCTCTCTGCGAGTCTAAAAATCAATACTGTTATCATGGCTCTTTTGATGAACATGGAAAGCTGGCACTTGTGTCTAGAGCAAATATATTCCGATTCTTTCTTACTCACAATTTTCCTCATTCGATTTCAGGGTGTTACATCTGCTCAGAGCTTGTTGGCAACATCTGGCAGCATTGTCATAAATGCTGTATTATGCTGCATCATTTGCTTTAAAATACAAGTATATAATTTGATGTCTGATTCCACCCCCAACCCCCCTTGACTGTCAGAAGGGCACAATAAAAAAAATAGAAATGAAAAGATTCATTCAATCAAGCTGCAGGTGGTCTTGCTTTCATTTTTTTTAAAGGATGATTGCAAAATATAATGAAATATAATACAAATGTACTAAAGACAGAGTTGATGCATAAAGCACTGAACAATTGTATCTATGTATCTGTCTGTCTATATATCTGCCTGACCCTCAACACAAACATCAGCAGAGATCTGCATTCTCCTACTGAATTCCAGATATTTGTTGTGGTATCAGTCTGTTAGAAAGCAGCCTCACAAATAAACCCACACTACCCAACATAAGAATAAACTGTGTCAGCCAGAAGTCAATCAAGCCAACTAGAGCTTTTTCTGAGAAGAATCTTTCATCTTTATAAAAGGAATTAACAGAGGTGCAAATGACAGTATATGGAGAATCCTCTGGAGTTCCCTGGTGATCCTTCCACCACACTGACTGGAGTATTCTAATCATTCCCCTCTGAAACAAGAGCTCCATAACCTAAAAGGCAAGGGCAGCATATATACAGTAGAATTTTACACATCATGTTGGCAGATAACACATAATTAATTATTGTCATATATCCATACTTTGATGGATACCATTTACATTTGTTATGCTTGGATAACATGTTACTGAGAGAGATTAGAAAACAAGAAAGCATTGTGCGGATCAGTTGAGAGGACACACCTGAGTCAAACTATACTGCAAAGAAGGAGTATGTTGCTGATTTATGTGGCCCCCCTCTTATGTCGCATCTGTTTCTGTCAGAAGTATTGAGGCAGGACATTTATGCAAATGTTTCATTATTTAAAATGATCCCACAGCAAAATTTGACATGAAATCCAGCTATCTGCCCAGTCAAGAAGTTGTAACATACTGTCTGGAAACACTGCATTGGTTTTGCAAAGTCTGGGCAATTGCTTACAACCAAACAACTACATCCTCCTTCTAACTTCTGTTTTGCCCCAACCTGTCACAGGGCACCCTATACCCTTACTGGGTACTCCCACCAAGATGCACTTTCTTCTGCAGAGACACCAGTGGTTAATCCCTTCAGGGGGATGACGCTGCACCAGAGCTGCTTTGGCACCGTGGCTATCCATAGCTTAGTGTATTCAGAGGCCACCAAGCGCAGCCCACCCCAAGCATCAGACAGCACCGGAGAGCGGTCACAACCGCCACTGCGAGTGATTTTGCCACTCGCAAGATGGCGACGTGTCCGTTAAAAAAAATAACAACGGTGGAAAAGTTCGCCCTCTAAAGAACTCTGGCTCCCTTTGCAGGTTGAATATAGGCACTGCATTCAATCATGCAAGTCAATGGAGCCCAGCTTTCTAATTACAATGTGATAAAAATATTTAAAAAATAATAAAAAAAAAATATGGGAAAAAAAAAGCTTAAAAAACAAAAAAGTGGTAACATTTAAAAAGAATTATGCATCAGAGGAACCATCCAGTTCCAGCAAAATGTAAAAAAAAGTCCAAAAAGAATAAAATAAAGTTTATGAGCAAGTGCTAAAATTAGTGCTGTATCTTCCCAAAAATTGATCCCGATCGAAGTTCAGACAAGAACCACAAAAATCTGGCAAAGATACAGTGATATGAAGTGACTTTTATAGGCAGAGAGCAGACACCTGACAAGACACAGCTAGCAGGCTAGCAGAGTCAGAGAAATGTATTATCTGAGTTTTTAACCATTGAAAAGTCCTTTATGACCATATCGAGATGAATTACTGTTGATTAAATTGAATTACTTAGATAAACTGTGTATTCCATGGTACTGTCTGATAAAAAAAAATTGCGTCAATAGATGGCATATCACTTCCAAATACAAAAATTTGTCTCAGTCTCTTTTATCGACAGTCCTTTACACTTGGATAATAGTTTTACTGAGCATACAAAAATAACATGTTTTTTTCTTGATAAGAGTGTACGGATTTAGGAAGGGCTGAGGTCAGAATGATCTCATCAGTTTCAAATCAGGAGAACTCTGTAGAAAAGTTCTTAAGAGCCAAAGTGCTGAAGAAATTTGATTAATATCTAGCCTGTGATTAATAACACTGTAGGCAGAAGCGCTTTCCAGCAGAGTGAGATTTCAGCAGAGAGGTTCAGGGAGATTAATTGCAACTGGGCTGATTTAATCCCAGCTTCTGACAGTATCAAGTGAATCTAGGACTGCCTGCATTGATGAAAGGTATATTTGTGAGTTTCGTCAGAACCCCGTCCCCTGTTTTCTTTTCTCTTTTTTTAAGACATGGAAAATCATTAAGAAGTGTACAGCAGAGATTGTTTTTATTATAGATCTAGACTTTTTCTGACCTTACCAAACTGATTCATATTTTTGGTATGGTTCATATTTAGTACACGAAAGGCCATTTTAAAAACACTGTGTTAGCTTTTTTTTTTTTTTTTTAGATATATTCTAAAGCTGTTTTGACAGCTTAGCGTATACCATCTACTGTGCAATTTTACCATCCAGCAGTGCATGAGTAATTAACCATTCCACCCCTGGTAAGCAAGAGTCCTGTAATTACGAGTGATGCATTAATGCCAGTTTTAACAATGGTTTATTTTTTAAAATGTACTTCAGCATTTTATCCAAATGATCTGCCAACAGTTTCTGACAGCAAAAACCAAAGTGAAAACGGAACTTGTTCATGTGCCCATGGTCATGTACTAGCAGCTCTAAGGATGCATTGCATCTTGCATCCTCCATTGAGTCACATGGGCCCATTCAAGTCCATGAGATCCATTTGGTTCAACGGAAGGTGCAATGCATCTTCAAACCACTTAGTGTTGCTGGTGCGCGGGTCTATATAAAATGTTTCCGCACAACCAGAGGCCATTAGTTAATACACTGCCTTTGGGTTTTTAAAATGTTTTTTTTTATGATCCTTTCCTTGGCAAAAATGATCAATGGTTTTGCTGATCATTACTGGATTGCTGCTGAAAAGATTACTTAAAGTCTTTTTTTCCCCAACAAGTTTTGCACCCTTTAAAAATCATGACGATGAACAGTGATTTTCACTATCCACTCTCCTGGTACCCAAAGTGTGGTAGTGGAGGGAGGTAGTCTTGGAGGTAGTGAAAGGTGGGTAAGACTTTTTTAGGTTTTTTTTAAAATATTAGTATTATTTATGTATTTATTTTACAGTCACTGCTCCCTCTATCATGCAGGATGGGTAGGAGGGGAGAGGGGTCAGATGAAGTCCATGCCTCTTCAAAGGGTTCTTTCAAGTATTATCGGGGACTGTACTCCCCTAAGGTTGATTTTACTACCCACACTACCCACGGGGTAGGGAAAAGGAGTGTCAGTCATTTTGGTTAATAGAGGGTTCTGAGTCCCTTGTTTCTTTTTTATTATTATTATTACTTAAATAACCATGGATATCTTATGTAAGTGCAAGTGTTTGAAATGTTAATTTAAAGTGCATTAAAGTAATTTGTATAATGGCCAGAATGTCTCTATAATATTAAACATCCTCACATCTTCTACTATATACATAAGTAACTAAACTTTTTATTGGCAACACATTATTAAAAACACATTATCACAGTTTATAATTCTGTTCAAATTCTGCAGAATCTCCCCATGTGTTTGGGGGTATCATGAAAATGTAAAAGGATCAGTTTGCTACAATTTGCATTAAAGTTGTACTAACAACTATAGACTGACAGGCAATGCTGGGTCAGTACTTCTTTAAAGTCCCAGTCCAAATGTTAGAGGTCCAGCTTTCTTACTGTAAGTGTGGAAGTATGCCCTAGTAACACTGGAATGCCAACAGCATAATCTGTATTGAATCAGGCAATAAGATCAAACCAAGGTTATAACACTCAAGATGATTTATTAAGTGTTCTATTAAGTGTTCTACATTTAACTCTGTTGCAGATATAGCTCGTGTTTGAATTCTCCATGTATCAACCCCAATGGGAGTCATTACAAAAAAACAAAAGCTTAATTTTAAAAAAATGTAACAGAGCATAATTTTGACCTATATATAGCCGTATAAATCAAACACGTGTTAAAACCTTTCTAACTTTGTTTTAGTTTCCCTACCATATAAGTCACCCCTTCTTCACCAAACGGATAGTGCCCAGGCTTTGAGGAAACCCTGTGCAGAACAGACATTGGGATAAGCATTGATGCATTGAACAATGCAGCTAATTAAATCTATGTAAAACTGATAAAAATGGATTGTAGAGACCGGTCACCAGGCCACTGTTGATTTTTGGCATTATGTGCTAAAGCCTTTGTAAATAACAATAACAGACAGTCTGATTTTTTTTTAGCTTGTCATCATGGTACAGGGTTGTTCTCTAAACTGAAAGGGTGTGCAAGTTGGCTAAAAATGTGAGCTTGCACCTGCGAAAATGCATGAGTGGAACAAAACTCTCAAATTCACTAAAGACAAATCAATCAAAAAAATCACTTTAGCATACACTAGACGGTTGGAGAGTCTAGTTGAAGTGAGTTTAAATAGCAACTTGCATTAACCTGAGAGTTGCAAATGCAGGATACAAGGCAACTTGTGAGTACACCATCTCTCAACTTCAGAGTTCAAAATGCTTCTTTACAAATGCAAGTTAGGTTTAGTGAATTTACTCCAACTTGTGCAAGTCTGCTGCCACCAACCTGCATTTTGTAGCCATTTCCTGTGGACTCCCAGTTTAGTGAACGGACTCCATTGAGACACATACCTCAGCTTTCTTGAGGTAGACATTTAAAACAATTACATCCAAAACACCTACCTTAACTGCTGAAAATCACATGCAGTAGATAGGTTAAATACATTCATTCAGTCGAGGTCTTTAATCTGGATTTCCACCATTCCACGACCCTTCCCATTGTATTGGATACCTAATGAATGCCAGGAAGGACCAGCCAGTGTGTACAATCTATGTGCCAAAAGTGAATCTTAGGAATAATATTATTCAATTTGACTTAGCCCAGGTGACTGAATGTTGCTTGTCATCTTTTGTTTGATTCAAGAACATTTTGGCGTGCTCACAGTTAGTCACATATTAAATTACTTGACAAGCGTACTGCTTCGCATTTTACCTTTTTACATTGTGCATTTAAATATAACCGTTATCATAACAGCATGTAAAAAAGGACTCAAATTAATTAAGTCAACAACGTTCATTTCATTTCTAATTTTTATAACAGCAGCTCTGTGTATTTTTTTTATCTCCCTGATTATCTCTGGTTATCTCCCTGATTATCAACAAACAAATAATTTTGACTGAAAAAGTTGGAACCATTCTGCTAGCCTACATTTATCAGAAGAATCTAAAGCTTTTATTCCAACATATTTACTGTTAACATAAAATCAAAGAAACCACATTGCACTATGAGGCATTTTACTGTACATTTTTACATTTGCAATTATGACATAATTAGGAAAACAGTGAATATGAAATAATAATGAATCTGTGTCATTTGCATTCCCGGAAACATAAATATTAACCTTTTAATTGTACATAAGCAATGAAGAAAATGTGTTTACCAAATGAGTTTAATACCGTAAAAACGTTGTCATTATTTACATATACATCAGTATACACATGCAGAATACAAAAATCACTGAATAATAATAGACCTTAAATGTGAACAGATAAGAGCCAGTGGGATGGGTACAGAACAGTATACACTCAATTGGTTAGTCAAGTTAAGCATTGGCAGGACTGACCAGACTTCGCAAAAGTCACATGCTATCTCTTGCTTAAGATATCAATATATCTTGAATACAATATCATGTTTCTTTACAATATCAACTTTCTTTGGGATATAGGGCATACCTCTGGTACCTTTTCCCAGTGGAATGTAAGTGTTAAAATAACAATATTTGTGGCACAGAGCCTATCCTGTAACCAATGGGATAGAGGGTTTAAAGTAAAATGAAACTTTTGTAGAAACATAAGAGTCCATCTGATGCCTCACCCTCCAATTTCACTGATATGGGTGGAAGAGTGTTTAGTAACTCAAATCTTAAAAACGGTTAAATAAAATGTTTCCTAATAAGCATGAAAAAATAGAAAACCACTCAGTTGACCGACAACCAAAAATAATAAATAATATTAATATTTAATGTGTAAGGGAACATAAATACCTATGTATGCTATGCATTGATGGTATGGGCTTGTTTTAGGAAATTCCTCAACAAAATTGCAAATTGCAAATTTTAGAAAAGGTTGGTGGGGGAATGGCTGCATAAATTGTAATATATTGAACCCTTTTCATAGACATATGCCTTTGTGGCATGGTTTTGGGATTCATGGACACTATGAAAGCTACAGTCCCACAATATTAAATTTGAAAACCTTCTTCTTTGGAAAGAGTGATGCATATTTTCATATTTGCAAAAAATAAACACATCATGGGTCATATCATGAGTTTCCAAAAATCAGGAATAATGCTTGACAAAACTGCTGCCATGCTTCATTAAGTATAAACTGTAACACATCATTTAGGGGGTTAATCTACATACTGTACCCTGGTAAAATGTCCTAGCAATTCTAGTGTCATAAATGTTTCTAGTACCGAGGTAGTTAAAGGAGTATTATTTTTGGTGCTTTGTATTTATATTTTTTTCCATTTAGTCGGAAACCAGATGTGGAGTAAAAGCTTCCACATTTAGAACAATTACATGGAGAAAATTACTACTCCGAAAATATACCAGTTTTGGTATGAACAGCTACCACATGTCTGATGCTTTTCCTCTGGGGATTGTGATAAATCTCCATTCAGTGGCACTAGAAGTACAGCCAGGCAATTCTTTTAATTATTTCTGAAGTGTGCTGAGATATGTTCTCTTGAATGTACTCGCTCTCAACAGGGACTTAACGTTACCCAACGATACTGTAGAAATTGCTATAAATATATGTTTATTTTGGAACTCCTCAAAAATAATTATTATTTTGACAAGCGTTGCCATAACGAATGTCTGGGAAAGGGGAAAAGCTGCTATAAGGCCAGTATTTAAATATAGAAAGGGATATAACAACAGGGAAGTTTTTTCAAAGGAGAAGAAATAATAGAATCTAAAGTTATCATAATCTAAAACTAGAGTGTCAGAGTCTTAAATGTAGCATAATAAAGTTTGGATGGTTTTTAATATGCTGTCAGATTATATGTTCCTATGTTACCGTTTCAGTCTGTTTATTACATAGGCTTATGACGCATAGATTTAAGGTATTTCTTTGTAATATGTCAACCTGAAACATTAAATGCACACTATGGAACTACCATAGAATAAATGAGAGGGCAAACAATGGAGCTGATGCTGGTGTGTATCGCTACAAGTGAAATTGATCTCTAAGGAGGACTTATCTTATTTGCAAGGTGAAACAGCACTGCCATCTTCTTACAAATCTAAAACATGAATCCATTCCTTAGCCTGGTCTTTTTTCATCTTGTCTCCTTCTTCCCCATATATTAGTATGACCTTAAAGTCATGATTCTTTGCAGCTGTAATCATTAATATTTAATGTATCACGATTATCCACAGCAATGAATAACAGCAATGAATCACTATGCTCCAAATGGAAACAAAAGTAAAAGCACCAATCGTGATGATCATACCCTTAAGATTTTGACAGTCTTATTCTTTGCAGCTGTCTATCCATCTGTTACATGTGCCTTTATGAATGTGGGAGAATGAATTGAATTAGCAGAATATCTACTACCTTTTTATGATTGAAAAGTATGTTAATTGTATCCCATAAAATGTTGTATTTGCACAGAAATTGTCATCACACACTCTTGATGTCTGTTTATTGATCTTCAAATAACCAGCACTGCTTTACAGTTACTCGTATCACATATGTGCTATTTGTTTCTAATGATAACATTTAACAAGATAATGGAATTCAGCCCAGTATGAAATATACTGTATAGTGTCACTTATACCTGAAGTGTGCTTGGTGCATTACTGTGTTGCTAGATATGTTGAGTGGTTGGTCTTTAGGCCTGGGCCTTCCGATGAAGAATAATTTCTTATTTTTTCTGGTTGCTGTTTGCCTCAATGACTAATTCATGGATAGACTGGTAAGACGGTCATGAAAATAACCAGCCTGCTACAGGGTAATCTGATTTTGACATCAGTCGATGTGTGATTTTCTTCCAGAGCTGGTTCACTAACTGTAAGTAACTTGAAAAGACAGTCAAATGTACCATAGAATTTTCTTTCTCCCTTGAGAGAGAGAGAGAGAGAGAGACAAGCTGAAACCACATCAAAGCGAGTCACATCATTTTACTAGAAATGTTAAAAAGATAGAACTATGAATGGACAAAAACAACACAAGCACATATTTAAATTGAGCAATAATACATTATTTTATGTTTGTGGTGATCAACATAGTAAATTGTAGCCAGATTTGTTTCCCGTTTGTAAATGTTTGGGGTTGTTGTACTAGAATATACATTACATACATGTTGTATGAACTGCCTTTGTCAACAAAAATGCATGAAATAATGGAATAAAATATTTGAGACTGGAAAAATAGGGTAAAACCTTCATAGAAGACCCTATTTGAGACAAAGTTTGAAAATCCAACGTTCAACCTTTGGGACAAAGGTTGAAAAATAGAGTTTCAGCCATATGCTAAATGTCTACATATACCAAGGATGCTAAATGCATATTCAATAGCATTTATATGTGAGCCTCTGGTTTTGGTTTTTACAATAAATGCTTCAATAAGGAACATCACTAAATAACACCAGTTGAAATGTCTTGAGTTAGAAAGAACAGTTTCTTGATTAAATGAGTATAATTAAGTAAAGGCAAACGTAGAACCATGTGGATGCTAAGCGTTATGGGAAAACACATGGGGGGGGCATGTATAGTGCATGGAAGAAAAGGGAACCTTTTATATGCTCATGTAAATTGCATAGGAAGCTAAATAAGACATTTTTCTGCTGTGTAAAATAAACTGTGACTTTGAGGAGCTAAATGAGGCACAAATGCCTTGTATTCCTGACATCCTTGTCCTTGTACAGCATTTTTAAAAGGACCACAGGGAAAAGAGAATATTCGGTGAGCCTAATGTAGCCACTGAATGCAAAGTAAATCAGGTCGCGTCATCAGCCCCTTTGTTTAAAGATGAACTGTCACTATCCCAGCTTTTAGAATCAATAAATCCATTTATCAAAACCATCTTGCACTTTTAAAAGGTAAGGGGATCTAATATTAGAGGAACTGAAATCATTGGCAAAATGTGACAGAATTAGCATATTAATTATTTTCCTCTCTATGTGAAAAAAAAACCTTATAAAATAATAGGGATCACTTGGAACTTGGGAACAAAGGAAGATATGATTGCTGCTCCCAGTATTATACTTACATGGTATATTCCTGTTACATATACATTGATTATTTTAACAAACACAACATGATTTCTGTTGGAATGTAAAATCGTAGCATCTGAGAAAAGTGTCAGATCCACATTAATATGAATAATCAGAATAATCGGTGTATATGCATATATTTATATATTATAATAAAAATTTATATTTGAGATAATATAAGAAACAAAAACTGTCTGCGCTTCTTACCCTAATAAAGTTGGCAACAAATATATAAACATAATATAAATGAGAGGTTTTGGTTATATGAATTGGCCAAAGCATAATTAAGCTCACCCGCCACGTCAAGGCACACTCTCAATAGGGTGAGAACCTACTCTCACCTCCTACATAGTGGGCACACAAAGCAGTTTATACTGCTACCAAAGCCTTATTAATGTGTTGGGGGAGGTGCAATTAAACCTCCTCCCAATTAACCCCTGGACAGCAAGCTGCAACCAGACTGATGAGGAGCCAACAACCTCAAATATGTGCAAACAGGGAAAAGAAAAAATGTCGGTGCGCTAAGCTAGTCACAGGCTCAAATAATACAAATGTGTAATACGAGGCCTACCAAACAGGTGTAAGCATGCTGCAAGAAACAGTGTATTTGAGCCTGTGACTAGCTTAGCGCACCGAAATTTTTTTCTTTTCCCTGTTTGCACATATTTGAGGTTGGCTCCTCCTCAGTCTGGTTGCAGCTTGCTGTCCAGGGGTTAATAGGGAGGAGGTTTAATTGCACCTCCCCCAACACATTAATAAGGTTTTGGTAGCAGTATAAACTGCTTTGTGTGCCCACTATGTAGGAGGTGAGAGTAGGTTCTCACCCTATTGAGAGTGTGCCTTGACGTGGCGGGTGAGCTTAATTATGCTTTGGCCAATTCATATAACCAAAACCTCTCATTTATATTATGTTTATATATCTGTTGCCAACTTTATTAGGGTAAGAAGCGCAGACAGTTTTTGTTTCTTGTATACATTGTACAGCCAATACACTGTTTCTTGCAGCATGCTTACACCTGTTTGGTAGGCCTCGTATTACACATTTGTATTATTTGAGCCTGTGACTAGCTTAGCGCACCGACATTTTTTTCTTTTCCCTATTTGAGATAATATGTTAGCATTTTTTTTTGTAACACCATTGCCCAGAGCTAGTTTAGCGCAGTTCAGCATAAATCGATCAACTTTTTAAAAAAGTGCAAGGTTACTCTAAAATTCTCATACAGCTTTTCAGAAAACACTTCATTCTAATGACAAGTGAAAAATGAACTAGCACAAAGCTTCAGTATCACTTGTTTATTTGGTATGCAGCCAGAAAAAGAGAAGCTTTCTTTACAGGGTTGATGAGAACATCTGGATTAGGAAACTAATGTCTATAGGATTCCATTTATAATACAGTATAAGTCCCATTACTATACTTGCTGTGGATAAGATGAGCTTTATTAAAGTAGCAGCTGGTGTCTCACAGGCTTACTAATAATGGTAATTTCTATAAATGTGTACAATAGATTAAGTGTACAAGTAAAGTAGATTACGAAGAATTGTAATCCCCACACAATCTATGGAGATTCATATCTAAAATAATAATTACTTATTTAAAGTAAAATAAGAACAATTTACAATGTACTTATCTTTGAAACATGAATGAACGTTATTGTCGATGTTTGTGAATAATGCAATAAAAACATTTAAAAGGAAAAAAAAGAAATAGTGAATTAAGTATAAGCATGTACGCATAGACATGTGCAGACACAAGGCAATAGTGTTTATATAACTCATGATGTGGAAAGGCACCCAGGAGGTCAATTACTGAGCCACATTTTAGCTCTTACCCTACCATGATAGTGATGTAAAGTAAATCACTTGGACTTATCCAACAAAGTGTAAACAAAACAAATTACATTAACTTTCCAAAGGTAGAAATGGAGCGGTGCATTTTTGCTGTTTCCAATTTTGCCAGCAGAAAACAGGCCCTACACGGAAGGCATTCTCTATAAAAAAACAAAAAAAGGGATATGACAACAATGAAGGATACAATCTTCACACTTTACTTGAGATGTGTGTTTACATAAAATGTACATAATAGAAGAATGAAGCAGCCCCCATTTGTACTTTTGTGCCAGTTTATTGTCAGAGTTTTCCAGTTTTCAGTAAGGCTTGAAGATTTCATTTCAAGTACTTTGCACTGGGAAATTGCTTGCAGGATAACACTTATTAGAAATGACTAAAGTGTCTTAACATATATACCTTACAGAAGAGAAATGGTAAGTGGCAAACGGTAGAGGTGAAGTATTTGTGGTTTCAACAACATGGACGAATATAAGCAGACTGAATAGCCCGATTGCTGTTATCAAATTCTGTATTTTTATGTATTCTAAATTTCTTTGAATACAGTGATTTAAATGAGATTAGTAATAAGAAGAGAAGTTTTCTTCAAGTTTCTAATAGTATTGTGAGTATACTGCATTTATTGGAATGCGTAGTGCTGATTACTTATCTAATTATTAGTTAAAATGAGAGTCCACTTTAAATAATTAAAACATTTTAAACAAAAATAAGCACAACATAATTTACCAATTGAAGTCCCTGTCCATGGTCCTGAAGTATTTTATAACAACCATACTTTACATTTATTGTCATATACAACAGTCATATTTGTTTGAAAAGTCATATCATAGCGAGAGATAGTAGCATTGTATTTGTTGTCTTGGTTATACTTTACACTAGTTTACTCGATTAAACAAATGAATGACTTTTCTAGCAAGCAGGGAGGATACAAAGGGCCACAACATGTAGTAAGAAACATTACAATAGTATTATTTTTAATTTTTATTATAATTAATTTACTATGCTAATATACATATACTATTAATACCTCCCCCTCTTCTCTCCCCCCTAGCCGATATGGTAAACAACTTGGTCTCGATACTGTTTTGTATTTGAATGTTTTAATTTTACTTTTTTAGTACTGTTTTGTATATTATAAGGATGAATGTTTGTATGTTATTGTCTTTTTATTTTCTGTTATAAAATTTAATAAAAAAAAAAAAAAAAAAAATAGTATTATTTTATGTTACTAAGCTTCTTATTTCTTGTGTGGAGCTTACCTTTTTCCTTTAAGGCCAAACCTGCTTGTAATCATCCATTAAGTAAGGAGGATACAGTATGAATAACAGATATTGTGTGACATATGCAGAGTTTTAGGAGATGAGAATTAATCATGCCACTTAACATTGTACAAACCTGCATCGCATCAATGGCGGGAAGCTTGCCGTGGATGTGTGTGTGAGTGTAGCTGAAAGCACCTGGAATTGTGTCAGACTAGATGAAAACACCCATCATAGTGTGACACTTGACAGGAGCAATATCCAGTCATTCAGATGTAATCAAGAGTGGTATGATGCCTAGTGGGAGAACTCATTACAGGAAGTCCATCAAGTTCAACCTTTTGTAAGATATTATTGATCCGGAGGCAGCCACATACCCCAACCATCACCACCAATGTACTTCATGAATCCCACAGGGTTTAATCCGTAGATCTATTTAAATGTGTCTCAAAAAGTATGTCCAATGTAATATCACATAACCTAATGCTTGAAACATATTAACATCTGATAATAAACAACCAATAATATAAGAAATTAGATTAGTTCCTATATTATTGGTCACTGCTAGTGGAAGATGACGAAAAATGGTTTATTAACATGGAAAATTCAGAATTTGTTACACAATATATAAAAAAAACTTTATTCGATTGACTGATTTTTGCTTGCTCTCTTACAGGAATATTTAATTTCCGTTGAATTGACCAGTAGCTCCCTAAAAATTATACTTCTGAAGAATAATGCTCTGCTTGATGTAATCAGACTGGTAAGGTTTTTTTTAATCATTACTGGTTCAAATATGTTTTATAATTAGTGCGGTAGGGATTATTTAGTGAGGTATCAGAAAGAGTTAGGGTTAGGTTTAAAGTTAGGTAAGAGTTAAAAAAAAACCATTTGAAATAAAACAGGATCATTTTCAAATCAGGGCAAATCAACAGATATACTTTTATAGTTAATGGTGTGTGGTGCTGCAAGGAAAGTGAGCGTAACATGAACACCACTCCCCCGACCTAAAGATTAACAATCTGAGGTCAGTCAACTGTCACTTCATGAGCGATCAGGAGACATATCAGATGTTCCCATATGTGACATCTAATGTTAATAATTTGTTCACATATATATTTGGGGTTTGGTCCCATTCGTTGTACAGGTTAAAAGGATGTTATAGGTTGAACCCTGGTTCCTAAAGAAAAGCTTATTTTTAAGTTCAGTTGGACTTGTCTGATGAATTTTACTTAGAATGAAGTGCTGATATTGACAGATACTACACTGCATTCCAAAAAATGGACAATGACTCCCAGTTTAGATACTCCTGCTTGTTTCCAGGCACTACATTGTATGGAACAAAATGATGTGTTGCCATTGTATACTGCAGATGTCTAGTGCCCAAAATATCAGTGATATTAACTATCATTTTTTTATTTTGCTTTTTTTCAGGGCAAATTATGACATCACCATCTAAAGGCATAATCCGACCATTTTTAGTTATCAGCATTGTGTTGATCTGTTTCATGGTATGTTTACTGATATATGTGAAACCTACAAATAACTGGATCTCCAGTCCTATTGAATCAGCTAATTCGGTTCTTAAAATGAAGAATTTTTTCTCATCTAAAAGGGATTATTACAACGATACCATCATTCTTATTTGGGTGTGGCCTTTTGGACAAACTTTTGAACTCACATCTTGCAAGACTTTATTTAATATACATGGGTGCCATTTAACGACTGACCGCACACTGTACAACAAGTCCCATGCAGTCCTAATACACCATAGAGATATAACCTGGGACCTAACAAACCTTCCCCAGCAGCTCAGACCACCATTCCAGAAATGGATTTGGATGAACTTGGAATCACCAACTCACACACCACAAAAAACTGGTATTGAGCACTTATTTAATCTGACTTTGACTTACAGGCGTGATTCAGACATTCAAGTGCCTTATGGCTTCATGGTCGTAAGCACAAAACCTTTTGAGTTTGAAGTGCCAAGCAAAGACAAGCTGGTATGTTGGATTGTTAGCAACTGGAACCCAGAACACGCTCGAGTAAAATATTATAATGAACTCAACAAGTACATTGAAATTCTAACTTTTGGTCAAGCTTTTGGAGAATACTTAAGTGATAAAAGCCTGATTCCTACAATCTCAACTTGTAAATTTTACCTTTCCTTTGAAAATTCAATCCACAAAGATTACATAACAGAAAAGCTGTACAATGCTTTACTGGCTGGATCAGTACCAGTTGTTTTAGGCCCCCCAAGAGAAAACTACGAGAACTACATACCTGCGGACTCCTTTATTCATGTGGAAGATTTCCTTTCTCCAAGGGAGCTGGCAGATTACCTTTTAATGCTGAATAAAGACACAGAGCGTTATCTTGGATACTTTAGCTGGAGACGACACTTCACGGTGAATTTGTCTCATTTCTGGGAATCCCATGCGTGTCTAGCATGTGACCACATTAAAAGACATCAGGAATACAAATCTGTCAGCAATCTGGAGAAGTGGTTCTGGAACTAAACCTCTACTTTCTTATTTGAGCACATTAAAAAGGTTATTCACATTGAGATAAATGTGTAGTTTAAAGTTCTCTTGAATGCATCATTTACCATTCACTTTGTCAGCTCTAAAATCCCGTTTTCAACATAAAAAAACATATTGCATTTCATAACGTGCTACATGTAGCAGTTCATAAGCATACCAAAAGTTATGGGTCTCTTTTTCAGGATATTTTTTCTTAAAAAGTTCACAAGGTTTTAGTGTTTATTAACATTTTGTGATCACCATTTTTCTAGATGTACATCTTCTTGTAAAAGGACGTGAAATATACAAAAGAATAATATCAGATTTGAAGTGTTAATGGTCTTATTTTATAATTTACCATTCAACAATGTTTAATATTAATCAGGGCTAGACTGGGTCCAAAAAATCAACCTGGACATTTCCACTTTTGCCTTATGAATACATGAATATGTATGAAATGATTCACTGAGGTAGCTGCCTAGTTGCACACCAGCCATTATCTTTGTATAACAAATAAACAGTCTAAGGTCAGTGTTGCATTGTAATGATGATACACATGAAATCCATAAATCTTAGTTTTAGGATTATTTGTCATTAATAAGGGAATCAGCAAAATGTAGTATTCTCACATAGGACCATTGGAACCAAAAAGTATATGAGCACTGAAGCCACCTTCTCACTTTATATACATCTTACATTTTAATATTCTGGTCTTGGATTCATTATATTATTATAAAGAGGTAGAAGCACCCATGTTAAACTTGTAAACATTTAAGAGACCAGCCCATTTTTTTTTTTAGAACAAGGGTATCACTTTATATGGAGTTTATTTATTGCAGTTCTGGTACAGTCATACTGTGAGTACATTTTTGTCTGATTAGAATACATTAGATCTATGTTTCATTTGGACAATACAAAGGTTGCAACTTTCTTTAACAAAGGTATCCCCTATATCCATGATAAACAGTGCAGAGGTGTCTATTGAGTCATCAAAACACTTACTAAGCCCCCATAGCTTTCAAAGTTAACTAAGTGCATAATAGGCCATGTAGACAGGATATGAGTACAAAAAGAGAAGGACATGAGCAGAAATAGGCACAGTTTATTGAAAATGGGCGAAGGAGAAGCATTGTGGATAAAATGGTGCGCAAGACAATTTCAATGTGGTCATTAAACTATATTAAAATGAATACACAGACAGAGGCATGGAGATAAAGGGACACAATTTGTTAAATAAATATTGCAAAAATGTGTGCAAAAGCTTTAGAGATGTGTGAAAAAAATGCTGTAAAGTAAGAACGCTTTCAAAAATAGATGTGAGTATATTTTTATCATTTAACAAAATGGAAAGTGAGTGAACAGAAGAAAAATCTAAATCAAATCAATATTTGGTGTGACACCCTTTGCCCTCAAAAGAGCATCAGCACTTTTGTGTTTGTTTTATTTTGTTTTTTACTTTACCCCATAATTGCTATCTGGGAAGTTTGTCAGTAATTTACTACAATGGTGAATTAACCATATAAAAACCATTTCATTGCTACACTTATTGTTTCTATGCAACTACAAGATGGTTTCACCAATGAACACTGATACTGTGGTGCTTTACCTGGATACATTGTAGGAAGTTGCTAGCAAATATCGATGGCACAATAATCTGTACATTTTTAAATATATACATGTAAAGGGTGTGTTGCAATTTGTATCAAGAGGATCTGGACACATTTGTATGGTGAGTTTTGTTTAAATGAACATACCGTATTTGCTCGATTATAAGACGACCCCGATTATAAGACGACCCCCCAAAATCAAAATATTAATTTAGGAAAAAAACAAAAAGCCTGAATATAAGACGACCCTATAGGAAAAAAGTTTTACCAGTAAATATTAATTCATGTAAATTATTTTTTCATGTTTAATAAAAGCTATGATTGAGAAAAATATATTTTTTAAATTTCCTTTTATTTGCCAACCTGCCCCCCCCCAGTTATGCCACTCTGCCCCCAGAAATGCTTTATACCCCCCTATTTGCCACTCTGCCCCATGATATGCCTTATACCCCTATATGCCACTCTGGCATATAGGGGGTTAAAAGGCATATCATGGGGCTGAGTGGCATATAGGGGGTTAAAATGCATTTCTGGAGGTATATAGGCATATCATGGGGCTGAGTGGCATATAGGGGGTTAAAATGCATTTCTGGAGGTCCAGAAATGCATTTTAACCCCCTATATGCCACTCAGCCCCATGATATGCCTTTTAACCCAGCATGTACTGGCTGCCTTGGCTTGATAGGAGTGTGATTGCTGTTAGCAGTTTGATATATATATATCAAACTGCTAACAGCAATCACACTCCTATCAAGCCAAGGCAGCCAGTACATGCTGGAACCTGGGGATGATAGTAGTGGGATTACAGCCTCCCTATGCCATGCTACAACCCCCACCCCCCTTACACATCCATGCTATCACACACAAACACATTTAAATACTCATTAAACACACATTAATCACACATACTTACCCAAAAACCCTCCCCCACCCCCTTACCTGAACTGCAGATCTCTCACTCGAAGACTTCTGCAGGGGACCGGCTGTAGAGCAACTTCTCTGGCCCCGCCCCCAGAGGAGGGAGGGGGAGATAGAGCTCTGTGAGGACGCTGCAAGCTTCCTGTCCTCCTGCTTCTAACAGAAGAGACGCTGCTCGCGACCGGTAAGCAGCATGGCCCCAGCAGACATTTTTTGGGGGGTCTGAGAAGACGACCCCGATTATAAGACGAGGGGTATTTTTCAGAGCATTTGCTCTGGAAAAAACCTCGTCTTATAATCGAGCAAATACGGTAATTGTTTTAACTACTTTGACCTCAATAAGCAGCCCAGAGGGTTGGGTTGATCTGCTTAGACAAGCGATGATTTAAAACTGTAAACATCCTTTGTTGTGAGGAGCAGTAATACTCAGTGCTTAATACTTTACAATGTTTCCAGGGAGTTGAATCACTTAGTAGTAAGTACACATTTAGTTTGCAAAGTAAGTGTTTTTTTCCCAAAAAAAGTCTAATTTTTAGATGGCTTATTGAAAGATAATTTTTAGAGAAGTTGCACCCCATTAAAAAAGTGGAGGCGCTGATTTACTACTTTAATACCTAGCATCCTGACAACTTACTATAAATAAGTATTATAGTCACTAAATAGTCAGACTCAGCTCTGGAGTATCATGACCATAAAAATATGTTTAAAAGTTCTTTAATGGAATTCTGCCAAATTGATGGATTTGCTCAAATGTAAACTACTTAATTTACCTCTGTTGAAGGCTTAATGGTTACAATGTTTTGCCTGATTATTGTTTACTTTAATTACTTTAATTCTGTCTTCGGTTTGAAATCACCTATTAACAAAATTAGTCATTGCCATTCTATTAAAGACAGTATGCACATTACTTCTCCACAATGATAATATATTAAATGACACATATTTTAAAATTTCAGGTAATTACAATCATATATGGACTAAATTTTCTGAAAATGAAACAAACAAGCTTTAGTTCTTCTGAAAGAAATCTTGGCATTTTAAATTCAACTTATGTGCTAAAACCAGATATCCTTTGCAACCCCCCTAATGCATCTGATAAAACCTTAAAGCTATATTAATACATGATATACCTTTATGTATAACGCCTACAGTTTTTCATTGTTATAGTATACTTAGAGAATGTAAAGAATTAAAAACATACACAATTACAAGACCTGTATATACATATTTCTAACTTATATTTATTATTCACTAATGTGTAATATGAATGGCTTTTCACAGTACACTGAGCTGTCTAGCTTTGATGTTGAGGAAAATATTTAGTATAAGATTTCCTACAAAAAGAAGAAATGTAGTCTTTTATATACTGGAAATGAGACAACAGTTTATGCAAATGTCTCTGAAACCAGCTCAAATGAGGACATGCCATTTCTATGTCCAATGTCCTATGTTAAGTCACCATTCAGGATGGCCAAAAATGTTTTAACAATCCTTGTAGCGTTATAGAGTCATCTGTATGAGCACACTATACTGAAGCTATCTATAAACAGAGCCCAACCCCATAAATCGACCCAAATTTCCTTTGTATAATAGAACTAGCAATCAGTAAAATTAGTAAAACAAATTGACAAATTATTACTTTTATTCAATACCTAGAGATGGAATATAGTAAAAGTACAAAAATGTTTTTCAAAAGCTTGATTTTCTAAAAGAACACAGGAAAATTCAGCTACAAAACAAAAGGATACACTAGAGGTCAGTAAAAAGGACCAGTCATCAAAATATTCCTATTTGCCTCAAGTAAACAAGCAAGCAAACATATTATTATAGCCTAACCACTGTAATCAACAACAGCATATAATCAAAATAATAAAAACAAGATTTTCTCTCAATTAACATTCCATTAAGGTACATTAAATAGTTTACAGCTTCTGTAAATGCTGACCCCGTGTCATTACCCTATGGTTTGTACATTGAAATTAAGAACATTGAAGAAAAGATTTCCATGGTTTTTAAGCACTGCATTTATTATGCAGTGCTTATTTATTAAAAGTTTTACCGAACAGCCTTAAATTGTTTTTCAAACCCCTCTGTCCTCATCCAACAGTATTCACCTCACCAATGATTTAATCATCCTTTCCATTTATCAGTTGTGCACTGGATTATTAACCTTTGTTACAGAGGCAATAAACAAGTCACAGATAGGATCAGACATAACCTGATGCGTCCTGCCCCCAAAATGACGCCTCTGGTGGCGTCCACTTCCCTGATGCTCCAATCTGGGCAGAGGTGATGAAGGTGTCTTTGGAAGCTCCGCCATTTTGGTGTAAGTTCATACCAGGTTATGTCCGCTGAGACGCGTACAAAGATAGAGGATAAAAGAAAGAAGATGAAAGAGAGAAGATGACGAGCAAGAAGATGCAGAAGTGGTCAGCAGAGAAGGTACGAAAATATTTAGAGACTGTAACAGTGAATAAGAGTGAATGTGGACACAAGGCAACAAATTTTGTTCCTGAATTAAAAATGCAACCCGATTTATATCCGAACCGAATGGAAAGGGAACGTAATTCTCTGCCTGAAAATTTCGACATCACTACTTGCTAGGTAGATTTATATGTGTCATCTTTTGAATTGGTTTCAGGCTGGTCTATAAAACAGCTCACAAGCACTTGTATGGTCACTCTTAAACTCATATTATGAACTAGACAAAATGCATTCACAAGGAGGGTTCTTAACAAAACAAAATTAATACAAATGGAAAATCTTTTGGTGGTCTTTCTTGAGGTAAAGTGGGAAGGGATTGTGTGTAGGAGGGTACATATAATTAATTGATAAATAATGTGACTCCACATGAGATGTCCTCACGCCACACGCCCAGGGCAGGGGTGGAGCGCACTCTTAAGTCTCTCGCATAGCAAATGAATGATGCGGGTCCGGCTAGTAACCTAAAACGTGTGAGTCGTGATCAGGGCCAGCTTTAGGTGTTCAGGTGCCCTGCGTGGGCCACCTCCGTGGTGCCCCCTTCCCCATTCAGGTATAAATCAAATAAATAACACATGGAAACAGCATTGCAGGTACAGCTTAACTGGATAAGACATAAAAAAACCTTGTAATAACCATGTAATAAATATCACATGAAACTTAGCATTGCACTTATAGAGCAACTAAATAACACACAAACCCAGCCTTGCAGCCATAGAATTTAAAAATGCACAAGCAGACTCAGCGTTCAAGGTATAGATCAAATAAATAATGCATGGAAACCCTAAGTTGCAGACATTGATCACAATGTCGCACACCCCAAAGGCCAGTCCTGGCACCCAGATTGCTCACATAGGACTTTGACCTGCATTAAAGACGGCCCTGATTGATGGGTCCAACAGCCTGTGGGTTTTTTTTCCTTACTTTGTTTTATACTTACTAATTAGCATTCACAAGGGGAAGGGACAAGCATTATATATAAAAGACCTGATGTCATTTTAATTTATTAGTAGCAGTTAGAGACTGATAAGAGTTGGAGTGTGAAAGTTGGTTAGTAGAGGCTGAATCGTTGTTCATCTACCATACTGAAATAGTGTAGGGCAGAAAATGTAATGGGGTGGGGTGGATTGGATAATCTGTAGCGTATATAGTATTAGTTCATAATTGCTATGCACTTATACAGGTACTGTAGCAGAAGTATTTTTTCCTTTTCGTGTAATAATTTATTTATTTTAAGACTGATTTTTTCAATTAAAAATTAATTTTAGGCAAAACTTCTAGGTTGTGGAGAACACAAAACAAAAAAATAATTAGTAAATATTGATGCAAAAAATAAGCATTAAGTCAGTTGCTTGGATTCAGAACTACCATAAGCCGAATGCAGCAGCAGTACCAAACATTCTCGCTCTAGAAGTGCTAAAATGTTGTCTACTTCTCCTACCGAAGGGAAAATTTGAGTTACAACCAAGGATTCAGAGGGGTCTATGTGCTGTCGACTTTGTGGGATCCAGGGCATAGATTGCCACTGGTGCCACAACTACTGCAAGCATCTCCAGCTTTCCAAAGCAGTGGGACAGACCATCCACTTCGCCTTCAAGATATGGAGGGCCACTAGTGCACAGCATGCCTTTCTTTCACTGACAGCACACTGGTGAGTGTAAAAAAAGTAACTGATGTAGGCACACAGGATGACAGGAGGGCAGCTATTTTAACAGGAAGTGTAGGCTGTCGAAACTGATCGAAAACGTTCTGTAAGATTGACAGGCACTTTCACCGCTGTGTGAATGCAAGCCAGCAGCTGAAAAGGGAACAGAAGGAGGTGCGTCTACCCCAGCACCAATTACATCAGGAGGTAGTCAATTGTTGAACCCTGGACATGGTGGAGTGGACCGTGGAGCAGCACATTACACATGGAGATGATCAGAAGGCCGATAGAGGAGCTTGCAATGCAGGCCCTCACAGCTGCCCTAGATTACACACTGGTTACCCTATGTGACCCACACTGGACACCCTATGTGACCCAAGGGTTAAGGGGAAGTTGGGAAATTTGATCCTATACAATCCTCTACAATTTGAATGGATCTGTCCCTGCCTCTGCTCTAGTGGCTCATTATGGCTAATTATCCTTTCTTACTCTGGGTGTTTAATTATTCCAATTCGTCTTCAAATTTTTCTAATTTGGGGTAAAATTCAGTGTCCTATACCATGGGGTCGGATGTGTCTATCTGCCCTACTA
The DNA here is from genome assembly GCF_027358695.1 of Spea bombifrons. NCBI lineage: Eukaryota > Metazoa > Chordata > Amphibia > Anura > Pelobatidae > Spea > Spea bombifrons. The sequence continues at coordinate 68,196,329 of NC_071089.1, forward strand.
CTGCTGCTGCATTATCACCTTCCTCTGAGGAGTCAATTAATCAAAATGGTCCAATTTTTGGAAATTCAGTCCCATAGCATGTTGCTGAATGTGTGTAACTATTGGTGTAGAGTTGTTGTTGTTGGTGGTCCTGCAGTGCAAAATTAAGTCTAAATCTCTTCCTAAACCTTAAGATGCTGCTGCTGTAAATGAAACATGAGCTCAGAAAGCGGCAGGTGCCTTTTCCTTTGGAACTGCCCCTTGAATTTAATTGCCAAATCAAAGAAGCCCCTCAGAATTTCAATTGAGCAGTCAGAAAACAAAATTCGGTGTCGGAAATTGCATATTAAGTTATGTCACCTCAGTTAAGTTAACCCTTTGACTCCATTGACAACTTGACTTTTTAGAGAAGTCACGTTTCCCAGGCTTGCAATTAACTTTCCAATGGTCTACCCGAAGTAGGACTTTTTTTAAAACTTATATTTCAGTTAATACTTCCCATGAGGCATGTAAGAAGCATATGTTATCTGTTTGAACAGTAATGCATAGATAATGACTGTTGCCATCATATTTAAAGCTCTGCAGCTATACTAGGAAAAACAAGCATACTGTACCCAGATAATCCCCTGAAGATTGCTTACATATCATTAAATGTACTTACAGTGAAGAAACTATATTACATGGTAATATTGTGTTCACAGATTATGTCATCTAAAATCAGAAAACATTATGTTCCTGTACCTTATTATATACTTTTTGCATATATTTATTTAAGTATCAATGTAGCTCTTTTTATACATAAAAAATTATTATTTAATATAATAATAATAATAATTATATATTCTAAATCAGCATTTCAGCTAGGCAGGTGATGATGATGATGATGATGATGATGATGATGATGATGAAAGAGGTTCAGGTGGTTATTTGTATTAGATTGATCAAAGGCATTTATAAACATTTTTAGACAGAAAAATGGGCTTGTGAGATCTCAGTTATCCAGTTATGTGTAACCTAATCAATATTATAGCTGTATGTAAGCCTCACATTAACAAGTAAAATGCCAAGTGTCTAATGGAGTGGTGTAAAGCATGCCACCCCTGGACTCTGGAGCAATAGAAACGTGTCCTTTGGAGTGGCAAATCACACTTCTCTGTTTAGCAGTATGATGGGCGAGTCTGGGTTTGTCGGATGCCAGGAGAATGTTACCTGCCTGACTGCATTGTGCCAACTGTAAAGTTTGGTGAAGGAGGGATATGGGTTTTTTTCAGGTTGAGCTAGGCCCCCCACTTCCAGTGAAGAGAGAACTTAATACTTCAGCATACCAAGACATTTTGGACAGTACTATACTTCCTGTGGGAGCAGTTTGGTGAAGGCCGTTTTGATTCCGGCATAACTGCGCCCCAGTGGACAAAGCAAGTTCTCAGACATGGTTGCATGAGATTGGTGTGGAAAAACTTACCTGGCCCTCATAGAGCCCTGACCTCAATCCCATCAAACACCTTTGGGATGAACTGTGATGGAGATTGCAAGCCAGGCTTTTTCATTCAACATCAGTGCTGGACCTCAGAAATGCTCTACTGGATGAATGGATAAAAATCCCAACAGAAACACTTTAATATGTTGGAAAGCCTCCCCAGAAAAGTGGAAGCTGTTATTGATTTGGAAAATATTTGAAGGGTTTGCGAAAAGCAGGACAAAGGCAGAGCTAGACAACTAGATGAAGTGGTAAAATCGAGACTGTCCCACATAGAGTGGAACAATTGGTGGGTATGCCACTGAAGATGTCTTCTAAACACTCCAGTCCCTTCACAGATTGTTTTATCCAGTCACAAATGGTGAGCCCTTGGTGAGCCCCTTATTTTATTTCAGGTAACGCTACCTGAGGTGAAGGCAGAGATACCTTGTACTGGGAACCTGCACTTCTGTTCAGATGAGAATCTGGGGCAAGGCTGTTGCATAAGTCTTCCACAGATACTGACGATGCAGCTACTGCCAGTCTAAGGTGCACAAGCCTTGAATAGGGAGCTGTATGCAGGATCAACATCTCAACAGGCCCAGGGTTCACAAACAACTTGGGTCGTTTCCTTAGTTACGTCTAGAATCTAGCTACTTTGAACTAGTCTGTTCCAGCTTAGGGTTACTTAGCTCTGATTGGCTGAAGGTGTTTCTTTTGGAACAGTCCTCCAAAAAAACAAAGCGTTGATGTAAATTGCCTGCAGGATACATAAAACATTTCCATTTCTTGTCTTTTAGCAGGCCAAGGAGATATGTATGCAGAGCAATTCTTGTGCAAAGTGGTTAAAGTGAGGCAATACAAGGAACATGTAATTAATTACTATGGCGAATCCTCCTGCTTTGTCACAATATTATTCTATTTATTATTATTGTTTATCGATTTAGATACCATTTTAACCCCTTGACGACAAATGACGTGCCAGGCACGTCATGAGTTTAAACAGGTGTAGATCTCTTTCTTCTCTCAAATGGTGTTCCTATGCGAGGTGTGTGGGGAATAACCACACCATAAAATACTACTGAAAACTGACAAAGGCTGGTGGTAAAATGTGTGCAGCATTTGGACTACCCTGGGGTGTCTAGTTTAAAAAATATATATAATTTGATGGGGTGAATTTAATTGACTGGCTTTAAAGATCTCCCAAATAACACATGGGGGCAGGATGACCACATGTCAAAATTCCAATTTAAAAAATAAGCACTTCCCAAATGTGGCCTTTTAGCCCCCAAACAACCCGACTGGCTTCAAATATGTCACAAATAGAACATGGGTGCTGTATGACCAGATCAGTGGGCCAACAAGGATGTTAGAAGGTCGGTTTCTTGTCATAAAATATCCCATTCTCTATGCAAGAAAGGGGTGAATACTGGGAAAAGGCAGCATCAGTGTGAGTGGCATGAAGAGAAATTCTGCAGCACACAACAAGATCATTTATACAAGCATCTGTTGGTAATGCATGATTCTCAGTAGCTGCAGGATACAACCTAGGATGCTGATCTACAGGAGCATGACAGCGCTGAATCTAAGTCTGTTGAGGGTCATAATCATACATGGGAACTCCCTGGGTTTGCCCAGAGAATGCCACGTGAAGCGCCGTTTCTCCGGGTCAAGACTACCCGGAGCCTTCCCTTGCAGGACATGGCCAGGACTGCCCACTGATGTCCCATGACATTGGTGGGAGTCTCCACTGGCGTCAGTGGGAGGTCCGCTGATGTTAGTGGGCAGTCCTGGCCATATCCCGCAAGGGAAGGCTCCGGGTAGCCGGAGTCCAGAAGTTCCCAGGTATGGTAATAATGATAAAATGTGTCAAATGAGTGTTCCTAGTAATAGGCATAGTATAGTGAATGAGTCATGTATGAAAAAATAGTTATCTTGTGCTGTTTGGAAGTAACTTTGAATGATGAATATGTTGATATGTTGTCTTTGCATCCAGATGAGATAGACGTAGGCCAGTAGCTAGGTCTTTTAACAAGTAGTTGCAGGCTTTTCGTAGTTTTGCTACAGTCGTAGTAGTAGTTTTTTGTGAGAAGCATAGTGAGAGTTTGGGTCTTTATTAAGATCTAGAAGCAGTTTTGGAAGCATATAAAGCTATCAGCGCATAATAAATTTTAGTGGTGTGTGAAGGGTGTTGGTACATGGGAGAGCATAATGGTGCCACAGTCTCTTCGAATTACAAGCCCCAAGGGGTTAATGTCCAACAAATGTATCAATAAGCAATTTTTTTACATTTAAAAATGAATGTACACTTTGCACTGGAAATCATCCTGCTTTGAAATGTTTTTGTAAAGGACGGGTTACGTAACAGGTATAGAAAGGAGGTGACTCCTGTGGAATGGTTAAAACTACTCCCCTTTATAATACTCAAACAAGCAGATGTGTGAATTATTGCTCATAGCTTTTTAAAGGTAAGGATGTTATATGTGGGAATAATCCTAAATCAGTTGAGGGTAATAGAGAAATAGTTAAAAGTAAAATCGAAAATGAATTGCATTTGGGAAGAATTAAAGGCCCTTTACAACATCCTCATTTTCCTAACTTCTGCTTGACTCCTTTGGGCTAAGTGCCAAAGAAGGAAATATGTGCCTTTAGGTTGATTCATCATCAATCTTTCCCTAAATTAACTTAACGATGAGATGAATAAGTTGGATTTCCTGGTGCATCATGTTTCTTTTGAAGATGCTTTAACATGGGTTAGACATTGTGGGGGAAAATGCTTTAATAGCAAAGGTAAGGCTTTTTCCCATTAACCTGGATTGTTTTTCATCATTAGGTTTTCAATTCGAGGGGTCATTTTATTTTGACAAATGTTTACCAGTGGGTTGTGCTATTTTTTGTTTTTAATTTGAAGCTTTTGCATCTATTTTAGAATGTTTAATTAATCAAGTAGCTGGTTTGGATTCAGTTATTCATTAATTAGACTTTTTTATTTTATTATTCATTTGTAAAGCTGGTAGCAGTGAGTGCTTAACATTGTTGAATACATTTTTGAATTAGTAGAATATTTTGGAATTCCGCTAGCACAGTATATACGCTTACATCTTTACAGTTTTTGAGTATTGAAAATAATCCGGCTTGTATCTACAGATAAGATCATGAAGTTAAGATTTATGCATCAGTTCGTATTGAGGTCAAAGAAAATAGTTAAAGGTTTTCAGCCACTATTTGGTTTTATCACATTTTCCAACAAGGGGGATGCCTATGGGCAAAGTTTTTTCAAGGCACATGGCTAAAGTAATAGCAGGACAAAAGGAACCAAATCACAATGTTAGGATGTCTAATCAGGGTAAGGAGGATCTGAAGGTTTGAGATTTGTATCTTAAAACATTTAATGGTGCTGCAGTTTGCCAGGAGAAGATTATAGATAGTACATTTTTAGGCATGTGATCAATGTTCCATCTAATTTTTCTTAGTTGGCGTGCGCAGAAAATTTCTCTTGTGCAAAAATTTTTACAGAGCAAAAATTTTGTGCGCACAATATCCGCGCCGCATAAAGTTTCCAAAAAATTATAATTTTTTTCTTTTTTGGGGAAAAACTGTTGTGCACACAATTTATGGACGTGTGCGCTCTCTAAAAAAAAGCTACGTGCGCGCGCATAAGCGCATAGCTTAGAGAGAACACTGCATGTGGTGTATTCTGGCAGGGTAGGTGGGCAGTAGATAGTTGGTTTCTTTCATGGTATGTAGCTGGTTGGAATACACATATGGTGGTATTGGAATTGTGTGCAGTATTAATTACCTTAAGCTATGGGGTCAGTTGTGGGCTAACAAAAGTTTACTGTTAAATTGTGATAACATGGGAGTGGTTTGTGTTATTGATACTTTGAAGACTAAATCCGTGCCTGTTTATATCCAATTATTTTTTAAACCTTTTAATGTGTGTTATGCTCTTTGTATCCCTCATAACCACATGCTTTTTGTTGATGCACAGAAGTAGACTTTTTTCTCAGATAAGTAATGTTGTAACTAGTAAGCTATTATATGCTGTGATATCCCTTTAAATCACAGCATCTACTGTTCTGTTATAACACAACCAGTTAGTTTTGTTATTTGGAGCTGATATAGTTGTAGTTACACACACTGTATGTGGTATCATTTTGAGGAATCTGGGATTTTAATGCAACGTGCTTTGTTTTACTTGTTACATCATTGTTGGTGTTAAATCCAAAACCCAGTAACTAATACTTGATAACTAATCAGTATTACACTGTATTCCATATCATGCTATAATTTGACATGTAATAAAGATAATTTTCTATTTTACATTTTGTATTGTGCATGGATCATATTGAAATCTTACAGATTTTTCTCTTAACAATAAATTATATTTTTGAATAAATATAATACTGTGGGCATGGTCCTAGGTTAATTAATAGTGCCATATTCATTAATTCAGTTGTTCAGTTGCATCTGCTGAAGTTGTGTAAAGCACATCACCTTGGATTCAAAAGCAGTGGAAACCCATTCTCTGGAGTCAGGGCCGGCCTTAGGGGTGTGCGACCTGTGCCTGTGAATGGTAGGGGTTCTGTCTCACTTCCAGTCCCCCTCCTGTGTCTGCCTCAGCAAGAGTGGTTCCATTGCTACTGGGCTCCAACATCAAATGAGTTACACTCCCTTACATAGCCACTGTTTTGGCCAAGGAAACCTGGAGCAGAAATTTGCAGCAGATGAAAGGCACATCATGCTTACTTCCCTGTGCAAATCAAAGATGTCAAGCAGTACCATCAGCTTAGCATTGGCAGAAAACAGTGGGACCCTGGTACACCCACCTACTGTCAGAAAAGCGGTCTTCTTGAAAAACTTGCAGCCAAAAAGTTTTACCTCTGACAGGGTAACAAAGCCAAGCCACTCAACTATTCACAAAAACACAAGAACTGGGGTGCAGAAAAATGGCAGCAGGTGCTCTGGATTGATGAGTCAAAATTTGAAATATTTGGCTGTAGCAGAAAGCAGTTTGTTCACTGAACGACTGGAGAGCAGTATAAGAATGAGCCTTTGGAGGCAACAGTAAAGCATAGTATAGGTTCATTGAAAGTTTGGGGCTGAATTTCTGCAACTGTAGTTGGGAATTTTGTTAGAATTAATGGTCTCCTCGATGCTGAAAATTACAGGCATATACATATTCTGCAGCATGGCAATGACCCCAAACGTACAGCCAAATTAATTTAGAACTACCTTCAGCATACAGAAGAACAAGGAGCCTTGGAAGTGATGGTATAGCCCCTTAGAGCCCTAATCTTATCATCACTGAGTCTGTCTAAAATAATGTGAAAGAGAGAAAAGCAACTGAGGCTGCCTTAATCCACAGAAGAACCGTGGTTGCTTCCCCAAGATGTCTGGAACAACCTACCTCCTTAAAAAACACTGTGTCCAAGTGTACTTTAAAGAATTGATGCTGTTTTGAAGGCAAAGCATGGTTAAACCAAATATTGATTTGATTTAGATTTTTCTTCTGTTCACTAAATTTGCATTTTGTCAAATGATAATGATAAACTATTAGCATATCTATTTTTGAATGCATTCTTATGTTACAGCATTTTTTCATACCTACACAGTACTGGATTAGATGTGTTTTATATAAATGCTGTTTAAAAGGTTGTCACCTAAATTTAATTTTACCAAAACTACAAAAACTGTCATGCCACATATTGGTTAAAAGCCCTTAGGAAATGTAAGCTATTTATATGGTTTCATATAATATATGAAAACTAAACTAATCATTAGAGAATGTACTAATGATACTTTCCTGCTTTTAAAAATGCAGCATATCTAAGGTCTTAGGTGGCATACTTTAGAAGCACTTGTAAGGAACAGAGATTACAAGACCTTTCCTGGATTCATCCACAATTCAGCCCTTAAATACATGTTAGTGAAATTCATTTGTACAACAGTGAAATTGTACAATCATCATCTGTCTTTGGTAAATTTGTATTTCTGCCTTGCCAATTTAGCTATGACTTTTCTAGATCCTGCAATGCCATTCACTCAACTCAACAGTTATGATTAAAGAAGAAGAAGACGCAGTAAGAAGATGAATAGGTCTATACAGCACATCTTTTTTTTGAAAGCTACAAGAGCAGAGAAAGGATGTGTTTGCTGTGTGAAACTCACAAAGGAGGAGATTCAATTGAAAGAGATTGTACATTCCTTTGCATCGCTCTTAATGATTATTTTTATACTCACAAGAGTTATGTGCTATACTCTGTCTCAAACCAGTAACATATAGATTTCTTTTTGTTAAAAAGTACATGATAGGGAGAAGGGAAATTTAGTCTTGCAGCATAAATGATGAACTATGAGTTTGCCATTCATAATGCATTAATAAGGGAGTGAGATTTAATTCTCAACAGACATTCCAAATTACCTTTGTCTTTTTATTTGTGTTTTTGCTTGCTGGTGCACAAGCATTGTAAGTATTTCAATTCAAGTTCTGCTGACCAATGGTTACTGGCCATATATTTTAAACAGTTCTTTACACTTTTTATTAGATTTTTTTGTTTAAAGATTTTATTGAGTTTTCCATTATGTATGCAGCAACTAAAGCTTACTCACAAATATAAAGTAACAAAAAGGAAACAACATCTACATGGCCCCCTTGGTAAATGTTACATACAGTGGGTAGAAAAGCCTACCAGTGACCTAGGGGTACAATTCCAATATAAATTGTGAACATGAATGGAATCCCATGGCTCGATCCTAGAATAATAGTTGTAAAATAACGTCTTAACTTCTAGGTGTGGATAGGTTAAACTATAGTAAATGCAAAACTCATATATAATAAATAAATAAAGAGAAGAAAAAGAAGAAAAGCAGGTACAAGGAAGGAAAGGAGAAGAAAACATTACATCCTCTAGATGGGCAAAGGCTGGGAAGTTGCTCTGGTGATAAGTGAGGGTGAGCCGCGGTGAACATATGACCTGGAATTTAGGCAGCCTGTCCCTCAGTGTAGCAGTAATATTTTTCCATCACAAATAGGAGCCAAATGTTACTTCAAATTTAGACAAGTGGAGGCTCCCCTTTTCAATGACACGCAATGGCCGGTGTTGTAAAAGCACATACTCTGTATACTAGGTATAATTGAATATCAGTAGTGCAACTATTGGGGATGGATCTACTCTGACCTGTAGAGCCTTGGATAACAAATTATAGATATGTTTCCACAGTGAAGCAATTTTTATACATGTCCACTAGGAGTGTAAACAATCCCTTCTATCTCCACAGCCATGTAAGCACTGGTCAGTTGTCCCTGAAAACATCTTTTGCAGCTTTAGCAGTTCTAGGTACCAGCATTAAATTATTTTATAGATCCTTCCTTTGACAATTGTACATGCAGTGAAGGTATGAACATTCTGAAGTATTATAGACCAATCTTCATCTGATATCTCTGTCTGTAGGTCTGCCACCCACGTAGATTTGGAGCTGGAGGTTCGTATACCTTGGTGTGATAGAACATGCATGTAAAGTTGGGAGATCATGCGTAGCTGCCTAATTTTCATGGTGTCTCATTTTCACGTCTCTCAAAGGCTGTGAGTTCAGGGGGACTGCACTTAACTTTCCACAAAGCATCTGAGATAGAATATCTTGGCATAAGGTATCTAGTGTGTTGTATGCAAATCGTCAAAAAGCATCATCACTCTTTGACTGTAAATCAAAAAGTCTCCTCATCCCTTGAACTATACATTATTCTAGTTGAGACATTCTTTCTGGAGAAGCCTGCCAGTGTTGATCTTTTATAATGAATAGTGAAGTGAGGGAATTGAAACTACAACCGAAAAACCTCCCTTTAGTGAATAAAACCCCTTTGCATTTTTTCACCATCAGTCTATCTATCAACATCGTGCCATTGGTACTACTGGTAGAATTCTTTTCAAATACTAATTCGTAACTGTGTTTAAAAATGAAAGTAACCCAGCTGAAAGTTAAAAGATATTAAGCTTCATTTGTGGGTAGCTCCTTAAATACTTTCCCACAGCATGTATACTATGGGACATAATTCCAGTTTGTTTCATAATTGGTTGCGTACATATTTGAGGTTTTTTTGCATGCTTGTAGTTTCACAGCACGAGGAGCTGATTAAAAAGAAAGCGTTTCAGATCTGTTGTCACCTCTAAATAGATACATCTGTACTAATCAGGCAGAGATAAAATAGAGATCTCTGTGAAGTCATGTCACCAGAATAAATTACCATATTTAAAATGCCTCATTAAAATACGCATAATCTTTTCCAACACAAAGGAGATTATTGTGAATTGTACATTGGGACAGGAAAAACAGTGACCTTCCCTTACTAACTCTGCGTCTAACTTTGAGTTTCCTTCAGGTTTGTTTGTGTTTAGAAGTCACGTAAGAATTAACAAGAGTAGTTGACTGTAAAATTGTACTGATACTGAAAGTGATAGTGATCTCACTACTGCTTTGGTTCAAAATGTTGTGATGGTACCTCATATCCTTTAGTTGGCATAAATGAAATAGGCATTTGTGTAAATGTTTAACCTGTATGTTAAAGGTAATGAGTAGCTATCTTCTCAGTCGGTTGATTCTTTAATGTTCAGTGTCTATATTATAGATTTTGCTGGTTAGTGGATTCTAGTGCTAGGAAAGGAGTCCAAGTTGAAGTAGTTGCATGTGTAGTCTTACTTCTGAGAAGAGTCAATTTGGCTCAGTTGTCCAGTGAACAGATAACACAGAGCTGTATTACTTAATAACCATAGTGCCATCGTGTTTTCTTACATATCATTTATATCATGATGGTCCGTTATGTCACAAGTTCAAAGAAATGTGCATTTTCTTTGGGATTGAGGGCACACTACTCTTAGGCTTGTTGTCTTTTTTGCAGCTTTGTAGCAAGCAAAGACAATGAGTATGAATACTAGAGAGGCAATGTCTTGAGCCTAAGACTGTCGCCCTGAGGCAACATTAACTTGTGCATTAATCATGAGTTGCATTTAATGGCTATGTCAGTGCATTTTACAAATTAATTCTTCATTAACGAAATAGTGGTTGAAATTCCCAATGTAACATATTCACATATTATGTACACAGTGTGGTTATTGATCCTGACAAGCAATCAGTTATGACTGAGACACATAATATACAGGGAGAAAATGTTTTACAGCACTTAGACCACATCCATCATACAGTATGTTATATATACAACTTCTTACAGACATTAACAGCAATAAGGGTAGCATTAATGTTGGGCAACTGGCTGCTGGCTAATTAAATACTGGTTAGGTCAGGGGTTGCATTGAACTAGCCAACCTAGAATCTGCAAAAGAACATATGGAAAAGCCCTCCAGAAAGATGGAAACTCTTCAAAAGATGAAACTATTAGCAGTATTTAATTGGCAGTAGGGTAGTGCTTCGGTATGTCATATATTTCTGGTCTGTGTAGTGTGAGGTATGCTGTTGAAATCATGGCAGGTTAGAGAAAGAAGTGTTATCATGTACCATAGTGTAAAGTGACCAGTTAAGCCTTAACTGTACGGTTAAAAAATCACTCTTGGTTTGAAGATTGGTTTTGAGACATTGTATACATGTCTTTACGTCTGACCTATAGAATGGAATAATTAGATCACTTCAAGCTGCCAGGTTGCATGTAGTTCAACTATGCTCACATTAGTTGATATTTTTCTTCCTGGTATACATATTAGGTTAAAAAACCCTTCTGTTACTTAAATTATAATGAACGTGATTGTCTTTAAATCAAAATTTCATTTGATGCTTCACAGGAAAGATGATGAAAAGCATTTCACATGTAAATTAGGTTATCCACAGGAACTCGAAGTCTTTTGGATGCTCATGAAAGTGTTCTCCAGTAGGTAGCATTTGATAAACAGCTTTCATGTAACTCTTACTGAAATGACTTTGAAACCAAATTGTTTTGTTGGTAAAACCATTTTGAAGAACTAAATACAGCAGTTACAGGTACACATGTACATATACATTTCAGGTGTCTTACAAACTGTACAGCAAAAATAAATGCTGTATCTAAACAGAATAATAACGTGTTTAATGAATACAGCTTATTTTTTCACTTAGAAATCCAAAGCAGCACTGAAAAAATATTCAAAAACTAAAAGTTCTATTTTTTCTCATTATCCTCAACACACATGATTTCAGAGAAGTAATCCACTACATTGGTATAATTCAAAAATGCTGATTCACCGTTAATATTCTTGCACCCAATGTTTTATTTTGTTTTATAATACACAATGAGCTGAATTCTTATAAAACCCCAGCCATCGTAGGCACTTTAATTCACAGGATAGCTGCATGGTGCCCTCTAGAAAATGCTTCTTAACCCCTGCCCCACTCCTTGCTATTTTCAATGAAGGAGATGTGTTCAGCTGGCTTGACGAACACTGTGGACACAGGGCTGTTCAGACACCCCATGTGCATGCTCGGTAAGCAATGGCTGCTTCTAAACAAACCCCTAAGCCAGCACTGGAGCTCACTGGAATTTAATTCATTGCACATCGTCAGTGGCAAGAATCATCAGACCAAAGGCTGCAGATTCTATCTTATGTACTATTTTTTTGTTTGTTTGTGAAGAATGTATATTAAAGTACTCACAGATTACTTTAATTGCCCCTTTAATTTCATGGGAGAACTAGTTAGCAAGTGTGCTCCACACTGAAATGCTTAAGAGTTGATAATCAAACAATATTTCACAGGACATCGAGCACAAACCTCCCCCCCATCATTCAGCACAGACTCCTAATAATAACTAAAGCATACAGCAACACATCTCACAAGATGACACATAATTCTCTGACTAATGGCTGATTGTTTTTCTTTTTTCTTTTTGGATCTCAGTCATTATAACACTACCTAAAATGTTTATTTTTTGTGTTAATTTTCTTTGCACAATTTCACGGCAGATTCACAGCTGTTCTGTCCTATCAATAATGCTTTCTTTATCAGCAGTACATGACTGTCAAGGCACCAAAGCCTGTGCCCCAGGTAATTCCAATGTATTTTTTTTAATCATTTTGTGTTTTACAGACAGGGGCGTAAGTAGAAACCACCAGGCCCTGATGCTAAGATTCCCCCCGGGCCCCCAACTTAAACAGCTAGTGTGTACCATCACTGCCCCCTCTCCTTCCAACATAAAACATATGTAAACACACAAATTACACACACTTATTCATACTCACTAACACACAGTCCATCTCACTTCCCTTATGCAATTACACATTCATGCTCACACACAATTACACATTCATGCTCACAATTACACAGCTATGCTCACACACACACACAAAGCAATGCTTTCACACACAATTACACATACATGCTCATACACACACATACAAATATACATCCATGCTCACACACATACACAAATACATGCTCACACAAACACAAATTCATGCTCACACACACACACAAATCCTTGCTCACACACTGTCACAAACCTCAACGTTCCTCTTCGCCGGAGTACCAATTCCTAGCAGGTACCTGGCCATGTTCACTGCCAGCTGCTCAAACCACCTGGATATAGGTAGCATGTGAAGCAGACGGCTGGAAGCCTCCTTGGTGTTTTGAGGTGGTGCAGATGCCACATACAGAGATATAATCCAGACACAGGCAGAATCATTGAAGGGCAAATGCAGTCTTTGTTTGCTTGCTATCTGAATCGGATTCCTTTTATGCACTGCATTAACTAATTACACCCCACTGGCAAAATGGTTTATCTGGCAACTGGTACTGTTAACAAGTTCTAGATCCTTGTTAGAGAAGAGATTACTTATTGTAGTATTGGTAATATTGAGTGAATATTGCTTGTGATTTGCTACATTTTATTTAAGTAAATACAACAGTTAATGTTTCTATTACCAGATGTACACAGGTGAATGAATGAGTTCCTACTGTAGATTGAAAATTACCGTATTGGCTCGAATATAGGCCGCACTTTTTTCCCCCACTTTAAGTTTTTAAAGTGGGGGTGCGGCCTATATTCGGGGTCTAGCGCCCGACGCCCGGGACATGCAGTCCCGGGCGCCGGGCAGGCAGCGGGGTTAAGATACAGATCCCCCGCAGCGGTGCAGGGGACCTGCATCCTTCTCCCCGATACGCTCAGACAGCCTCCCCTGCCAGCACTTCCCACGGGGGGGGGGTGTCGGCACGGGAGGTTATCTAAGCGTTTTACCTCTGTCCACCCCCGACTTACCGGAGCAGACTCCCGGGTGTCTTGCGGGGCCGGCGGGAGACATTTACGCAATACGCAAATGCAACTTCCGGTAACGGTACCGGAAGTTGCATACGCGTATTGCGTAGATGTCCCTCGCCGGCCCTGAAGACACCCGGGAGTCTGCTCCGGTAAGTCGAGGAGGGGGGCAGAGGAGGACAGCGGCAGCGTATCGCGGGGAGGGAGGGCAGCGGATCGCGGGGAGGGAGGGCAGCGGATCGCGGGGAGGGAGGGCAGCGGATCGCGGGGAGGGAGGACAGCGGCAGCGTATCGCGGGGAGGGAGGACAGTGGCAGCGTATCTCGGGGGGGAGGACAGTGGCAGCATATCTCGGGGGGGAGGACAGTGGCAGCATATCTCGGGGGGGAGGACAGTGGCAGCATGTTTTTTTTGGTGCTTTTTTAAAGAAAAAAAACTTTTTCTTTAAAAAAGCACCAAACTTTTAGGGTGCGGCCTATATACGGGGGCGGCCTATATCCGAGCCAATACGGTATATTAAATTAAATGGCATGTATCATGCTCTAATTCTAATGTATTCAAGATAGTGTATATTCTTGCTATTAAAAGTTATTATATTTTACAATCTGATGCCACAAAATACACATTAGCAGCAAAGAAACCAAAGAAGAAAACTTTTAACCCAAATGCAAATAATTAAAGTCATTTTGTGCTATTTTTTACTCAGTAAATCCTTTTACACTATTTCCAATCTATTAAAGTAAAGTGTCATTATCTTCAATGTCTAGGAGATGCAGTATGTGTTCCTAGTGCTATGGATGAAATTGTAAGAAGGCTTTATACATTTTATTCCTTTTTTTTTTTGAAGTTTCAGATATTTCATCTCTATAAAAGGTGCTGCATTGTGTTTTCAGAGACCACTTTTATGATGTGGTTATTCAATCTGCACATCACTAAGGCTGTCAATGTACAACACCTGTACAGTATTTCAATAATGTAACAATCAGGTCACGCTATGCTAGGATATGATCATGTGGTACGAACAGTCATTCCTAAAACTGTCTTACCTTAAGTTTAAATATAAAATTACAGAACCCATCAGCAGGATTAATTAATTTTTAATTGTTTATACTCCCTTTTCAGTAAAGGGAATATATAAATTCCCAAGTATGGATCTCCATTTGAATCATATGCTCTTGTTATTTGTAACAACACATTTAAAAAAAACATGCCATAAAATATTAAATGTGAGATACGTAGCCAGAATGTATTTTCCCCGCACCAGCAGTCTTAGCAAATTCAATGGAACAGAGTAAATTCTTGTATTTGACCCTATCATTTATCCTTGGAATCTATTGTATATCCATGAAACTGTAAAATTGTTGTGTGCAGTATACATATAAGTCCTGATAATAATACATGCGTGTGAATGTACCAAGATTGATATGCTTTGCTACCATAACATTGAAATTGTGGCACAAAAAACAATATTGACCTTTTGAACCTATACACGCATTTTTTCTCCCACACTTAGAATTATGGCTTCTAATAGATCAATCGATGGATAGATAGACAGATAGATAGATATGATTTTAGTCTATATTTATTACCGTATTTGCTCGATTATAAGACAAGGTTTTTTTCCGAGCAAATGCTCTGAAAAATACCCCTCGTCTTATAATCGTGGTCGTCTTATAATCAGACCTCAAATAGGTCTGACTATGAGACGACTAAGATCCAGATCCCCCGCAGCTGCAGGGGACCTGGATCCTCCTGTCTCCCCCTCCCGCCCCACCGGCACCGGTGCGAGGAACTCTGATCTCTGACAGTCGGGGAAGGTCTGCGCGATGGACAGACAACCCCCGCTGCTAGCCACACCTCCTTCCGGCGTAAATTGTCTACGTGAATCGCATAGACATCTACGCGCTGCCCCGGCTGCATGACAGGGGAGTCAGAAGCACCGGTAAGTTTGGGGGGGCAGGGAGTGTTAAATGGGGGGCATAAGGCATTTCTGGAGGCAGAGTGCTCTGTGAAATGCCTTTTAACCCCATTAATGCCACTCTGCCTCCAGAAATGCCTTTTTAGCGCTCTATACGCCACTCTGCCTCCTGAAATGCCTTAAACCTCCCTATATGCCACTCTGCCCCATAATATGCCTTTTAACCCCCTTAATGCCAGAGTGGCATATATGGGGTATAAGGCATTTCTGGAGGCAGAGTGGCACATAGGGGGTCAAAAGGCATATCATGGGGCACAGTGGCATATAGGGGGTATAAGGCATCTCTGGGGCAGATGTGCATAACTGGGGGGGGGCAGGTTGGAAAATAGAAGGAAATAAAACCAAAATATTTTTCTCAATCATAGCTTTTATTAAAAAAAAATAGTTTAGATGAATTAACATTTACTGGTAAAACTTTTTTCCTATAGGGTCGTCTTATATCAAGGCTTTTTCTTTTTTTCCTAAATTAATATTCAGATTTGGGGGGTCGTCTTATAATCAGGGTTGTCTTATAATTGAGCAAATACGGTAATTTATGTTTACGCTAACCAATCAGAAGGCTGGCATATACACATAGGGCTCCACATCCACAAAGAGCTTTGGCGATTTTTCTAGTTGTGCTTTTGGTAAGTGCACCTATTTTAATGGAATAATGCTTTTGTCCCTGTCTTGATGGTGGTGATGAATTGCTGATCTGTTAAGAGTAAATCTTCCTTTTCATAAATGCAATATTTGTAAATGCTAGTAAATAGTATAGTAGAATTGGTTACAATGGCACTTCGCATTGCATTAAATTCTCTACTCTCTCTTTCTACTGCCTGTGAAATTCTGTCTTGATTATGACCTATTTTACGACATCAGTATAGCAAAGATGGGAAAATGTATTTGTAAAGACTATCTTTCAGGAAATCTGAATGACTATTTCTGGTAGCAAGAAAATGCAGGCAGCGATAAATCATCTACTATTAATCCCTTGGCATGATTGTAGCATGTGGCAATTTTAGAGATGCTCCACTTATGTGAACACAAGTAGATCTTTTTTTTCGGTATTCTTGCTAATTCATTTTCTAAATGTGTATCCAGAGACATGGTTTGTATTTGTAAGCCTTTTAAATAACATATGCTACCATACTTTGACAAGATGTAAGGAATTTGAAATTTCACTTGGAGGAACTATTTCCATTTGTACTTCAAGTGGAAAGCAACTGTATATGACAGCAGTAAGTGAAAAGCACTTACAATATGCTTTCAATATATTACAGAACTATGGCACAAGTCTTCTTGATTAGTGTAGCTTTTTAACATCTAAATATAATTTTAACAATATTTCTTTCATATAAGACATTTACATTTTTCCAAAGTTAACAGAAAATTGACTATTAAGCAAGAATAGGCAATCTAACCACAACCAATCTATTACTTTCATTTGTGACATATACTTAGTATGCATTGAACACTTACAGTGAATACAGTGCAGTACAATTACAAAAATTAAAAAAAAAATTTTGTCCAACCAGTCCATTTAGCATATGTAGGGCTCTTTTGTCAGTACAGAACGTGCATTGAGCTACCATAGAAACATGACCATAACAGCTACTACAAAAGTTAGAAATGGAAATATGATTGTCAAAATCAGAAATGAGGAAGAGAGATATGGATAGAATGAGAAGGTTGATAAGTAAGTTACAGAGGGAGTGAGTATGTAAAAGCATGTTTCTAAAAGTGAACGTACATGTATTAGCATGAGTGTGCATTAGAGGGAGTGTGAGCATAACTATATGTGTAAGTGTATGTTATTATGCTTTTTCCGTGTTAGCAGGAATATGTACGGGTAGGTCTGTGTGCATTTGCATTATTCTGTATGTGTAAGTTTCAGTATATAAGCAGGAGTATGTATGTGTAAGTCTGTGTGTGTTAGCACGAGTGTGTATATGTGTGTTAGCATGAGTGTATTAGCATAAGTGTATATGTGTAAATGTGTGTTTGAGTGTATGTTTACTCATGAGTTTACTCATGTCTGTAGAATGAGTCTGTATGTATGTGAGAGTGTGTATAATGTGTGCCCCCCAGTACAAAAGGTGTAGGCCATTGACCCACCCTGTTCTACAATTGCTCCACTCCAGGGACCCATATACAGCACCTGTGCTTAAAATCCAATCTTCCTATGGCTTATGGTGTCACAATATATACAGTATAGACACAAACATATACATACACTCTATTGACACCTGACCATTACACCAACAGAGACTTTTATGACATTGCATGAATACAAAGACATTAATAAGTAGTTCATGCCCCCAATTGACAGGTGTCCCAATACTTTTGTTCATATAGTGTATATGTCTATACACAAACACACAGAGCATTACCAAGTCATTGGCTCCTCAATGTAGCTCAATTACTACATTGCCTTTCTATAGTTCTGGAAATCGTGTCAGAAATCAAATTCAAGCACGGGAAGGGGCCACAGACAAAGTTCTGGTGGCATCATGCCCAAAGGAAGTCTGTTTGTATCTTGGGTCCCAATCTGAGCTCCCACATCACCCAGCACAAAAAGTATTGTATGTATGCCGTGTTGTGTACATAGATACATACATTGCTGCAGAAAGTAAGCAATTGCCCCATTGTTACTCCATCCCTGTGCCCACGTTATCTGCAGCCTGGGATTTACAAGTTGTTGAATTTGCTAATTGAGGACAGGTGTGGAGGTAGAGGATTCCTAGTCCTAAATACCCTCCCTGTAAAACAGCGTTAGATGACACCCCAACCTGGAGAATAAAAAGCTTCCTCTGAGGCAATATGTTGTGATATTCAAATCCTCCGGATAAAGCCAAAAGGCTTCTCATCTATTCTCATATGCACATTCCTACCTTTCAGGGGTGGACTGGGACCTTCTGACCCAGTGGTAGAGGAGTAATACTTAATATGTCTGAGGCCTGTCACTGTGTGAGTTGTTGCACTTTTACAGTAGGTTCATGCAAATTCACATTACATGAACTCAATGCATACCTGCCTCCACAGTCGGTGATAGCCAAGTCAAACTAGAGAGACTGGAGTGAGATTGGACTGGAGGCTCCAAGCCAACTCACACTTGCTTCTTTTACACAGTATGTAAGTCCTAACCCCGCGAACCCTAAAGAACACAAAATTGCAGCTGTTGCTTCTCTCCGTTTTTGATTTGAGAATCTTGTTGAAAGCAGACAAAGTTATTTTTGTTTCTTTCCATATACTTTACTTTATGTGCAATTAGGTCTTTATCTTTAGATGCATTTATTGACATATCCTCTAAATATTTTTGTTGTTCTAATCAGATAATTTTGAGTGATTCTACTAGATTAGATAATATGCTCATCTTTGCACTGGGTTAACAAATGACTTAATGGCTCTATACCGAATTCAGCATTCCCCAGATACATGATGTGGTTTTTAAGCAAAAAGGTCAAATCTTTTAAGGCTGCACTTTCATAAAAAGGTTGAATGCCTTTTTCAGAGAAAACAAGCATTTAGGGTTATATAACTACTTAACTATTTTAATTTATGTGCTACAGGGAAAAGTCTCATTGAGTTGAAATAGTTTAATTTGATGGACTATATAACTATGTAGCTCTATATTTACACATGACTCATGGCCTTTAAATTTGATATTTTCTAATATCTTGAGGTAGGAGGTGTAGTAGCTGGGGTTAGGAAAGGGGGGAAATGCAAATGGGTGGAGGAATTCTGCTATAACTCTTCTTTGCCAGTGGAAATGATAAATTAGCCCCCTGAACAGGCTTGTGGGGACCAAGTCACATATTAGCAATGCCATGCTAATATGAAGTTAAAACAAATAATTAACTTGAACAGCAAGGTGCTTCCAGATAAGTTAGAGCCAATCAGGAGTGGGCTGCTGATGATCATATCACTCCTGACCAACACATACATCTAGATTTTATATGGTCAAGTAAAAAATGCTTATTAACAAAAAATAAAGTGGAGAACTGGAAATTCCTAAAATACAAGCTTATCAATTTGCTAATTTGTTGGCTCACACCCTAGTTATTCAGAAGAATAAATCTATATCAGAAGGCTGGTTTGAGCTAGAACAGGGATAATTGAACCCCACACAAACATTTGGTCTTCATGTTTTGGACTACCGATGAAAATATTTCTCAATTTATAAACAATATCGAAAGCTGGGTTCCGAAACCTTAACCTTTCTTATTTCTGTGGTATTCCTGTAAAGGGGAATAGGTCTAAAAAAAAACCAGGATATTTGCCTGTTAAGATCCTAATGTACTTAATAAAAAATGTGAACCTATTCCTATGGATTTTTTTTATTTTCTCCACATTGTTTTAGTAACACCTCTGTTTTGGGAGAAATTACCTGAACCGATTGCTTTTTTTTTGGAAAGATTATTGAAGCAAAAAAAGTTCAAAAACATTGTATCCAAATCCCTTGATTTTAAGTGAAGAGGAAATAGAGGAAACACCTCCAGTGATTAGTAAATGAGAATGGGAACTAGAGTTACAAAAAAAAATAATAAATAATGGAATAATTCACTAAATTCGGTCTATATAGCAGTCTACTGTTTGAACAGATGATTCCAAGAAGGTAATCTAAAATGTTTCAAAATACGTCTCATTTATGTTGATTGTATCCTAGTGATTTTATGCACATTTAGTGGCACTGTAAAATACTAAAAGATGTTTTCAAATATAACTTCTGGGAATTAAAATAGAATTAAAGCAATAATTAGCAATAATCACTATTATTTACCAAATGTATATACAGAAAAGAAATTCCACATTCTTATAGCGATAAATTTGACAATAGCAAAGAATTGGAAATCTCCAACTCTGGCTTCCTGGAGTATAATAAAAATACAGGTTATTCAGCAATGTAAAATGAAAAGAGGTATATCCTCATATTTAGTCTGAACAAAGTTAATTATACAAGTTGGAATAACTGGACTACTAATCTTGAAAATATGGATTCAGTCAGGTGGCTGGATGAACTAAACAGTGATATAATTGTGACCCCATACCCACACAACAGGGAAAAGGATTCCATAGGAGATATAGACAAATGATGTAAAATGTAATATAATTTTTTTATGACATTTTTTATGACATATCTGTATAATTAGTTTTTTCTGTACATGTATATTTTATATTTATACTAACTTTAAATGATTTATCTTTGTATTACTGTAAAATACAAATACATTTCATCTTAATATATCATATTCAAGATTAGTGTAGGTGTCAAACCCAAATGTTACCATAAAACATTTGTAGTATATTTCTGTAATAACAAAATTCAAAGATATCTAAGAATATTTATTACACATGCTTGACACATCTTAATATAAAAAAAAACTTAAGTAAACAAAGCATACCATTACATTTTTTGCACTTTTTGACAGCAATCCCCAGTGAGGCAATTTACGTTTTCCCCACCAGAGAACATACATTTAACCTTGGCATGTTACTGGCTAGTTAAATATGTAAAACACTCCTTAATCCTGCAGTGTCAAACCCCATCTTCATAAAACATATATGCATATTAATGATTCCTCTAATTAACAAAAAAAATTAAAATTGTTTAAGAAATACTTGAAAAATCTGGTGTAAGTTAGCTGTAGATGCCTGAAAAGGAACTGGCGAGTCGTTCACCAGTACCATGTAAGAAGGAAAGTAGATCAGGGACAGATTCTAAGGGCCGATGAGTGAAATGTGTTCATTCACTATGTGGATAACTGAAAACAATTTACAACCTAAACATTTCCAAGAATTTTAAAGATTCCAGAATGTGATATTCAAGTTAGTACACAAGGTATGTGACTTTTTGATTTCTATCCACAGTTACAGGTTTCTCTTGTTTGCATATGGCTGCCGCTTTAGCTTTGAGCACATCCCAGAGTAATACTGCATGAGGGGCTTATTCTAGACTTGTGCATGAAATCATATCGGACACATTTTTTCGTTTCCTTTTTGGCTCATTCGTTTTCGGGGGAACACATTTTGTTTCTGGCCCTCTCGATTGGCACATAATTCGAGGAAATTTTTTATCTGGAAACAAAATTCATTGTCAAAAATCTCTCTCTCTCTTAATTACACTACTCCTGAGATTTTTAGCTTTATTTAATGTAATAAAGTCTTACCTAATGTAAGGAAAATGTACTTTACTAAGGGGGTGGTGGCTATGTGAAACAGCCTCCCAATAGAAGAAGCTTAAGGTCCAAAGAAGCCCAGAGTATTTCATAATATAAGGGGCATTTGATGGGCGTTTTCCAGCAGTAACTGAAGTAACTTAAGGTCCACAAAACCATTTAGATTTTTCCTGTCCTTATCATTGCACCTCTCTATCTAGTGATCTGAGATAGGATTTTTTAGTATAGATATGTCTGGCCTTGCAATGGAAACTTTTTTCTCTGCTGTATGTAACCTTTTGCACCCTGTCCTTGGCAGTGTACATTTGCTAATACTTAATAAGCAGCACCTATTAGATTTATTGGACTTTGGATGCTTAACAAGTGTATCCACTTTTAACCTTGACCACATTTTTGCCGCCAAAACTTTTAATCTGGAGAAACTAGCTTCTGTGGTTGTGCCATTGTATTTTTTGTTTTATGAATAAAGTAAGTCTATATGTTTGCAAAATAATGATTTATCCATCCTGCATCATTTTGGCTGTACAACTGGATTATCTATTTAGACTGAAAGTTATTGCAATGAGCCAGCTTCGAAAATAACACTGTTTTATTCAAATTCGATTAGAGGCTTCACACAAAAGCATCAAACTACAAGAAGTACAAAGTATATTCAGAAGTAACGATAACTTTAAAATAGTGACCTCGTTGTGCCTACCAGATTTAGTCTGATACTGTAGGAAGGTCTTTTGAAGTGGATTGGTAATCTACTATTCGGATTTCATGTTAATATATATATATACATATATATATATATATATATATATATATATATATATATATATATATATATATATACATATGTATATATATATATATATATATATATATATATATATACATATGTATATATATATATATATATATATATATATATATATATACATACATACATACATAAACAACCTGTTATTTATAATCAATCTTTCCAGAGTTGGTAAAACAATAATTTATATTTCATTTCTATAATTCATTTATTTTCAATACAATAGTCAAATCGTTAGATTTGAATAAAAAGAGGTTTATTTTCTATAACAGTATTTGAGAAGGTATAACTCAATTTTATCTTCTTTTGTAGAAATTGTTTCATTAACCTTGGCAACAAATCAATAGATCTTGTATTCAAGATAAACAGCTAAAGATTCAGAAAAGGTGGATTATTACAAAGATAAAAACGTTTTGCGAATCTGGCTGGCAGATTTATTCACCCGAAAAAGAAGAAAAAATACTGAACATTAACTTAACTTTAAATTAATGATTTTTCTTGAACCGATGCATAGAGGGATTCAGTAGAACCCCATGTGTGTGTTTGCTCCATTTCTCTACCCCCAGCTGCACTGCAAGAGGTGTATTAGGCCAAGTACACTAGCGCTCATCGCCAGGCAGTTTTAGCTGTCTCATATGAGAGTTCCAGGGAGTACCTCGATTTCAAAGGGAGAGCTTTCCTACTAATGATTGGACGTTATCATGAATAGCAGAGTACAAAGGGTGTGGTATGCTATGGCTCTGGAGCTACAGTATCTTGTAGAGGTAAGTGTGCTTCTTTGTTGGTGGGCAGCATGTGAATGTAGCATTAAATCAACACAAAATTAATAGTAGGAATACAATTAGAACATGTGTAGGTGCCTGTAAAATGCACATTTTGTTTCTGCTGCACCAATAAGACTTTTTAATCGCGTGTCACTGGATAGGGCTCTAACAGTTGAGTTCTGTGCACCCCGTTATAACTGAATACTCAATGAGAACAAGAGATTTGTTAGATTTCAGAATAAGAAGAATTCATCTCTGGGGTCATGCTTTGAAGTAGGTGTGGAGTGAAACAGCTTTTAATACAGTCATTCATTCTAGTTTGTAATACATTCCTTTTCAGTCCCTTTTGATGAGAGAATAAAAACCCAGAAATTGGACATTGGGAAAAGATCTAGTTTTACATATTGTAAATTGGTAAATCTCAGGTAATAGACTTTTCATTACTATGTCTGTCTAATGTGTGCTGACATTGTGAAATGTGAGTTTTAAGCTATTATTTTAAGATGTCAGTATTTCTATTTTTATTTATTTAAAAGCAACAGAGGTCAACAGAGTCTGAAACATAATCTATAATCTAAGAGATCTAAAAAGTAGCCAATTGTCACAATGTTATACTATAAAATATTATATATAACATATATAGTCATTTGCAAGGATGATGCCCGTGGGTGCCAGCATGGCCAGAGTGGGCCCTGACTGGGCTCCCGAGTAGGGCCAGGCTTTTTTGGTGCCAGTTTTGGTAAATTGGGGGTGGGGTTTAGTGGAAGATTACTTAAGGGGTTGTGACACAAGTTTTAGGGACATTTTGTAGTCACCTTATCTTGTGTTGTTTGTCCCGTTCTCCCTCCCTGTTTATTGGGGTATGTTGGGGTATTTGTATTATGTTGGGGTACTTATGCTGTCACAGCCGCGTGGGTATCTTACCAGGCATCTAGGGGGTGTGAATGCTCTGGGGGAGAGCATTTGATGGGAGGTTCCCGGTAGGTGGTGCTGGGAGCCTCAGGTTTGGGCATCTTGGTATGTCCGTCTCTGTGTGGTGGTTCCTAGTTTGCCTGGTAGGCTTTATGGTCTTTGTTAATTATTTATGTTTATGGATGTTATTTATTATATTTACATGTTAATTTGGTAGTCTTTGCCCTGTTAACGCAACAAGGTGTTGGGCCTAAGGTTGCGTGGCATTGACTTGGTTAATAAATAAAATTGGCTGTGGCCTTTTTAACCCAAGTTTCATGTGTCTGTCGTTATTGGGTTAGAGTAAATTGGGTGGGGGGCCTGGCCCGGGAGATCGAGGGTACTTCGGTCATGGATTTACAATTGGGCCAAAGGGCCAAACATGTGCTGTTTATATGCTGCTGTGTCACATATTGGTGATATAGTGGCCTAGAAATGGTGCAGATGCTACATGAATCAGAGACGGTAGAGTGAGTGAGAGTAATGACACTGTTAAAAATTAGTTCATATGTGAATATCTCCAAACAAAGTGAACCCTGTTCAAATAGAAGGATGTATAAACTAGAATAATATCAAGGAAATGTCATCTGGAGATCTGGTAATATAATAGGAATCCTATGTCCATGTTTAATCCAGTGTTCTGCAGAATAGCCCCATGCATTTACAAAATGAACAACACAAAGTTTATAGCGACCATGCCTATGTTGGCTGGGTGTCTCTTTGGGCATTCCTATTCTGAATATACTGTAAGACAAGAACAAGGACTTATGAAGGTTTGATTCTTTAAGATGCAAATATTCTGTAGGGTTATTATAATTTATAAAAAAAAAAACACAAGAAAAGCAAACACACACCACTGGTGTAAATAAACAAACAATACTTTTCCCAATTAGGCTGCAGCACCCAAATAAGCGCTCCTCCAACAATTAATAATGAATACAACTATTCCAAATGGGGCACATTTGTGGATGTGCGCCCCATTTGGAAGAGTTATTATAATTTATTAATGGATGTGGGTGTGGATCTGGTGGCCGTGGTTTTGTTGGATGTTAGGGGCAGCATTTCAGCCTTGGACCTAGGCAGCACTATATAGGAAGCAATAGGTTAAATATTATTGCTGCCTGAATTATGCAAGCCCTGTATTTTTTACTATAAAAGCAAATACTTCTTTTCTACAGTATTACAGCTGTTACAAAGGAACTTGGTGGAATTTTCTGAAAACTCTTAAAGGTCAATGTGAAAGAATATTTAACTTTTTGGCAAATCTCCTGGAGCTCATTCTATAATAACTATGCTTCAGTACTTTTCCATGATGTGTAGGAATCATGTACCATATAAAATAAAATAAAATGCACCATATAAAATAAAGGACTGTAGTCAAAGATTCGAAAATGATATAGTAAAAAAGAAATACATAATAATCAGTGCAATACTAAAATTTTACAAATGACATACAAGCTAGTGTTATTATAACTGAGAGTGCAAAACATCTTTGTCAGATTATTGTTCACAAATAGTATGACATCACTTTGTAAAAGATGACATGTAGTTTTAAACCAAGAAAGTTTCCTTCCACGTAGTATAAAAATGTTAGATCCGAAGCCATGAGTTGAAAATTAGACGATGGCTCTCAACATTTTGAGTGTCAACTATGAGTCAACTATGTCTCTGTTTCTGGTGTCAGAATATATCAATATATCATATTAAACCTGTTCCATCACCAGCTTCAACATCAGTGTCTAAGGGTGTGTTGCAATCATGTAACAAATGCAGCACAAAACCATACAATGAAGCACTAGGAGTGCCAATTTTGTTAATTTGTACACTCTGTCATGCTCTCTCTCACTATCTCCCTACCTGACAGGTGCATAGTTGTCAGGGGTGAAGAAGGAAGGTACCGTGGAGTCTGGAATACAGGACACAAGATAGCCAGAGTCAAAGCACAGGAATAAGAGAGAGCTACTTGGTAGCCAGGGTCAGGTTCAAGAGGTTGGTGAAGTCCAGGTGAGGTCAGCGAGTCCAAGGGAATAGCCAGGTTCGGTACACGGGAATACAGTAAGAGAGAAGTCGCAAACGAAATAGCAATACTCGGCACAATAGCTGAGCACTGCTCAGTGCTGGGTTTTAAACTTGCCGCTTGGTGGACATCCTGCCTCCATGCATGACATCACCCAAGTGCGTTCCCTGCCGTCTCTATTTGGGGACGCATAAAGTTTGTTGAGGGCGCGCGCATGCAGTCACGTTGGATTCAGAGGAGGAAGCTGGAGGCGTGACGCTGGATTCGGTGGCCCTTTGAGGAACACCGAAACCTTAATATAACCCCCCAATAAGACACGGACACCAGAATATGATGGAAAATTATTTATAGGTTCACAGCTTTAACAATAGTTTTTAAAGTCAGTGTCATACAAAATAGACAATAATTTAACAAACATAACAATAAAGTGCCAAAAACTCCCATTCTACTCTCCCAATTTGCCTCTCCACCCCCGTTGCTGTGACAAAACAGGGAAACCCCCACCCCCCTCCATAGACTTAAAATAGGGAGGGAAGGAGGGACAACAACAGGTTTGAGAAAAACTGATTAAAATGTGTTTACCTAAAATGGCTACCCGTTATTTATACCCTTAGTCCATACCATAGACAAATAATAAAATTAAATAAAACCCGTCTTAGGCCCACCGCCTAGCTCTGTTAGGGCCCCCTCTACTAAGCTGTGCGTGCTCCAAGGGTTTCATTCTCAACCAACCACTTCAGTGTCCTCATCTACTTTTCCGCAGCTCCACTTCTTTTCTTGCTTTTTCTACTTTAGCAGATGTTCTTCAAGAGACCAGAATAATGCAGACAGATTCGCGGAGAAAGAGGGGTGCTGAAAACCTTTTTTGTCTCCCTGCAGATCTGTCTGCATTAATCTGACCTCTTGGAGTATTTCAATTAAACGGCATTTTAAGCATGTCAAGCAACACGGGTCAGCCTCTCCCCCATTCCTACAATCGGGGAAGAGGGTGTGTGCAGAGGTTCTGCCCTATGGCAAAGAACAAGAAGAGGCAAGACAAGAAGATGAACTTTAGAAAATTAGATGTGACATGGAAGCAGTTGGTGGAGAAGGGACAGTTTGAGAGAGTGAGAAAGAATAAGTGTGTGAGATAGTGAGAATGTGAGAAATAGGGAGAGTGTGAGAAAGAGGGAGAGAGTGTGTGAGAGAGTACAAGTCCTCAAGATTCCATCCAAGCTGAAAATGTCAGGAAATGAAATCCGTTGTACGCAAAACAAATTTACAGGAATTCTACTAGATTCGATCAAAATTATTATTTTTTTTTTTCAAAATTATTTTGGTTTGCATCCCATCATAAAAATGGTAAAGGGTATGTGTAAACTGGTTCAAGGTTAATGTCTTGTGATTATTTGTATGGCTTACACACCTAATTGGCTGCTTTGACCCTTTCTCCCTATTGAATCTCTGTTTCACCATGTGACACAGCGTTCCTTAATAATCCCTCTTTTAGAGTATTTTATGCCCAATAATGGAGTTTTGCTGTAACACTGGGTGTACTGTATGTTTGGCATTTTAGATCATTGTGTGTTACTTTACCTTTGCTTAGTTTACAGACTTTTCCTCTGGTTTTGGTGTTTTGACTGGTATTGTTGTGCTTAACCCTAGCTACCTTTGAATATGAGCGTCTTTCCAGTTGTCATAGAACCTCCTCAACTCTATGTCTCCAGTGTGTCAAAGATCCTACTGGCATTCGAGTACCCTGAAGCTCAACCGGAGTCGAAAGGTGGCTATCATTAGCCCCGGAGACCCAGAATTAGTATTTTACAACATCCATGGTTCATCCTTTATGAGAACAGCAATGTAATGAGGGGAAAAGAATGAAAACCTCCATAATATTTAAGGTTTTTTTTTAGTAACATTCATTACTGCCAAGTAGTTTTTTAGAAGCAGTTTCTGGTGATTAATATAATCAGTTTTTCGTCTGTCTTTTTCTCTTATATTTATGTGTTTTTATTTATTGTAACATGTCATAGATTAATAATATGAAAAATCTATTTAAAGACACACTTGATAACAAAATGTTGCAGTGGATATTAGGCTGCCATGGTAACCATATAGTAAGTGTTTGAAACACAAATCTAAGTGTATTATGCAGAATACATTATCTCTGTAAATACATAAATTAAATAGCTACGTAAACTGTTTTGCTAGGGTGGCTTGAGATGATATGTACTAGAAGATTTTATCAGCTTTTATTGGATCTCAGTCTTAAAGGACCAATATCATTTGAATGGAAATGCTTAATATGAATAAGGGTTTATTCAGGGGTAGGCACCAAGAATGTTTATGGAGGACATTTACTATGGTCTGTGGTGGACAATTTAATAATGTTCTATGGACCTTTATAAACCTTGCCACAGACACCTGTGTCCTTGTATGGACACTTTGCCTATCCCTGGATTTATTAAAATTTCACACAGGATAACTTTAAAATACAGAACAAGCCATAGTTAAGATAAAGGGACAGAGCTACCATCACAAAGAGGTGGAACTAGAAGAACATAGGGTTTAGGCATTAAAAGGGGCAGGAAGTGGATGGAACCTGTGGGGGGAATAGAATAGACCAAATGCTACTCCCCCCCCCCGCTCTGAGATTAAACACACTGATATGGAGGCCTGCTAATCACCTCTGATTTCCAAAGCCTCCAGGTGAAACCCAGAGAGTTCCGGTCCAGTCCGGTTCAGGCCAGAAGGTCCCTTTCTAAACAATTTCGAACCGGTCTGAGGAGACAGGAATAAGAGGTTGTTACGGCACTGCACACATACATTCCCATGCGGACACTAACATACAGAAACACGCTAGAATACCCAGGCAAACACACATTAACATTCCCAAGCAGACATGCATGCGTACTGTGTACAAAAACACATTTAGAAACTGAGGTGTCCATTTGCTGGATTACTGGATGCAGTTATCCCTTGTCAAAAACTAAATTGTAAAATTATATATTCTTACTAAAACAAATTCCAAGCTTGTAAAATGAAAAAGGCCCAAATTATCCAAGATTTTAATCTGCTATTTGTATCTGAGTTTGACAGATAATTAGAAAGACAGGAAATCAAATGTTTATGGGAACCTATTAGTACGTGTGAGAACTGCTCTAAGATGATATTTTCTGACTTCATTATAGTTGAAGAGATCCCTTCTGAGAAGTACAGCAATCATGGCTTGTCAGAAACACCATATTGAATAGATGGAACATTTAACAATTTTCTCATTTATTCGATGAACTAAATCTACAATGTCATTTTGAAAAGGTACATTGGAGCTGATATTAAGTTAAAACATTGTGCTCTGCATTTAAAAATTGTCTCACAATATAAATATATTTAAATGCCTGTTAGCTTTGCAATGGCCATCACAGTGTTATATTACAATTTCAACAAAAGCAAGAATATTTTTTCTAGATTAAAATAGAAAATCTAATAATAAAATAAGCAAAATACAAGTTACAAAAAAGTGTTAAACTGGTCTTAGTTATACATATTAACTATATGGAATGAAGAAATTTAAAGCTGGGTGAGGAAAACCTCTGAGTTGCCTCAACTTCAATGCCCTCAACAAGACATGAAAATGAGGCCTTTCTTCCTAGGGGGTTATGTTGAAAGTAGCCATAGCCACGATACAAGACACACATTTCAGTCAAGGGGCCTGCCCACAGCTTGCTAATCAAAAATAGGGAAAAGAAAAAGTGTCGGTGCGCTAAGCTAGTCTCAGGCTCAAATAATACAAATGTGTAATACGAGGCCTACCAAACAGGTGTAAGCATGCTGCAAGAAACAGTGTATTGGCTGTACAATGTATACAAGAAACAAAAACTGTCTGCGCTTCTTACCCTAATAAAGTTGGCAACAAATATATAAACATAATATAAATGAGAGGTTTTGGTTATATGAATTGGCCAAAGCATAATTAATCAAAAATACACTGGGCTTTTTTAGCAATTCACATCAGTTAAAGACTAAATGGGTAGTTATGTTATTAGCATGTTTCATGAAGTTCTCCCTTATTGATCAGAAGAAAGACAATGAGGGGAGTTAAAAAGGACAACTTGAAATCCATTAAGGTCACTCTCATTTGCGTTTATGCTAATCATAATACAGGTGCTCTTCTCCTTTTCTGTCAGATCAAATGCCCTTGCCTTGTAGGCTATGAGCATCAGACGCCTACTGCAGAAACTGCAGCTGGTTGACTAAGAGAACGATTATATACGTACTAGCAGGATGACCGTTTAGACAGGGAGTCCTGCAATGCTTTTAAGTCTTCTGTTTCGGAGCCAGACTTAGAGTGGGCACATAAATAAACTCCTGTAAGCAGGAGCCTTGGACCTGACTGGTTCACCATAACATAGTATAAACTCTTTCCTGAGCTAATATCACACCACTTCTTGATGGCCTTAAATTCTCTCTTTGGAAGGTACCGGATGCCCCAGTAGGCTCTTGAAGCCATCATTACAGTGCTAGCTAAAACCAGAAAAGGCCCTATAATAAGGGAGAGTAATAGACCAGTGTCCCTTCTAAATAATGATGTTAATTTATATATATTCCCAGGATTTTGCAAAAGTGGAAGTGGATGTGATGACTTCCTGCCACTGGATCAGTAAGACACAGCGTGCAGGGAAGGTTGCCAGCAGTTAATTTGCAGCTCTCACATTTCATAAAAGCTTAACTGTGCCCAGATTTTCTGGTAACTTTACCAAAACCCCACAATTACCGTATGTTAGGCTTTAAAATGTAACAGCTGCTTATTAACTACTGGCAATGCGCCCAGTAAATGGGAGAGAGAGGGACAGAGAGTACTGAGCTACAGGAGATGAAGAAAGCAAATGAAATAAAACTAAACATGTTGAGCCTTTCAACTGTTTTCATTTTTTCATTGGGGTCCCGGCTTGTTTTTGGAGATTCTTAAAAATTAACAACTCCAGCTGCACTTGTTAAAACTTAAATGGGTGTGTAATCACATAAGCTCATCTTAAAGGCAAGACAGGAGGCTTCATATTTGCATTATCTTCCTTTACTGTCACCTTAGCAGCAAGGATAAAAAAAGAACAGATCACAACCAATCAATAAAAAGATTAACATGATATAGTAGAAAGAATCCCCTCCTTCCTTCTCTTTCTTTGCTTCTCACCATTGAAGCAAGGTCAGCTCTGTTATTTATATTTATATTATTTATTTCCTTAAGGGTATATCTATATATCGTTTCCCTAATATTTTATTTTCTCCACCAATGAGTATTTTTGCTTTATTGTCCTTTTTTGACTTTTGATGTATTGATCGTTGTTCATTTTATTGTGATTTGGTTTTCCTACTTCTTTCTATTCCATCTCACTTTGCTTTCTTTTATCTCTATCCGGATAGCATATGATACCTCTGTTTTTTTCTTGTTTTTTCTTACCTTATTCTTTCCTGTTGCGTAATTCCCTTCATCCTTCTGAGCCCCTGTTTGTCAGGTTTGTTCTCCGTTTACCAATAAAAAAAACAAAAAAACAAAAAAAAAGTGACTCCTTTTTCCTTTGTATTTTATTCTGCAGGGTGAGCCCCTGTAGTTTAGTTTTTTGGGTGACGTTTACTTTATTATTATTTTATTATTAACCCCTGAGAGCCTTTCTACTGAAAATAAATAAATAAATATATACACATATATATATATATATATATATATATATAATTTTTAACTTCTATTGTTGTTGTAAGCCTCCTGGGAACCTTCCAAGGTATCCCTCATCATGTCACGGGTGAGCCCTGTTTACAAAACATTGCATATTATGGCTTGAGGAGAAGTTTTCCTCTTCAATTCCTGAACCAGTCTGTTCAGACTGCTGCGGCTTCCGGCCCTTCTCAATTAGTCAAAGACACATCTGATTATGACTCTGATTATGATAAATCTGAGGAATCTAAGACCTCCAAACGTCCCTGGAAAGGGAGTAGCGTTTCAGCCGGTAAGGGTAAAGGCCCTGCTAAACACCCTAGAAAAGATGTGAATTCTCCACAAGTTCAGGAGGCTAATTCGGAGAATGTTTGCCAATTATTGGATGAATGGCATGCGGCATCTTCAGATGATTCGCAACAGGCTGATTTCCTGGTGTCGTCCAGGAACAGTGAATCTTGGTTCATACATGGGTGCGCATCACCATTCAGTGGTTAATGCACCATCTGCTTCACTTCAGCCTTCTCCTGTGGATGCCCCAGTTGTAGACCCTGCTGGGACAGTGCTGTTTGAACCTCATAATATGCGTCACCCTAGAGCCACAGAATGGGCTTCTCCTTCCATTTAAGCCTTTATCTGCAGAAATGGCTCAGACGTTCTCGCCCCAGTGATCCCGGGGAAAGTGGTAGTCATCTCGGAGTTTTGACCCTAATGTGGTCTCTCTTCTTTCCCAAAAGGGTCGCGGCCCTCTTAAGGGTCTGGAACAGGGTCTTAAATCGACCCAAGATAAATTACTAGATATCATAGAACTGGCACTCGAATTTTATCATTTAGCAGGCCGCTCATATTTACAGGGTTCTTCTCTAGACCCTCAGGGACACTAATGTTGCTGTCTCTACTGAGCGCAGAAAAGCAGCTCTGATCAGAATGGATCATGGAGTTAGGCTCTAAGGAGCTGGGCATGACAGCTAATGGCCTACTCTTCGGAGATTCCTTTGTCAAGGAACTAAACCACCATGTTTCCGTGATGACTTCATGGACAAACGCGAAGACCTGGATGAGAACAGTGTTTCCTCAAGATACTCGTTTTTTCAGGGCTGGATGACCGAGGGGCCGGGTCTCCAGCCATTTTTACCCACCAGGCACTCGTCCATACCAGAGCCAGCCTTCCATGGCTCAATTGGGGCAGAATCTACTAACTACAGAAGAGGTTCAAGAGGCAAAGGTTCTGCAGTTTTCTCCAGAGGACGTTCCAATGCCGGTAAGTTCTGTTGTTTATTACCCTGCTTCCCTTCCTCCTGTGGCAAGCCGGAT
This sequence comes from Spea bombifrons, assembly GCF_027358695.1. Classification (NCBI taxonomy): domain Eukaryota; kingdom Metazoa; phylum Chordata; class Amphibia; order Anura; family Pelobatidae; genus Spea; species Spea bombifrons. Next base: position 68,229,671 of record NC_071089.1, read on the forward strand.
ATCCTCCAAACTGTCCAGGGTTATCTCATTGACTTCATTTTTACCCCTTATCTGTCTCGGTTTCCTCTTCAAGTTTACAGGACAGCTGCGGATCAAGAACTCATAGACAAGGAATTGACTTCTTTATGGCAAAAAGCGGCAATAGAGAGAGCTCCATTTTTCTCATCAAGAAAAAAACAGGAGACTTACATCCAGTTATCAACCTTCGCGCTCTCAATGCATTCGTAATGTATCAACATTTCAAGATGGAAGGGATCCATCTTTTACGGGATCTCATGAAACACGTTTTCTTCAGTTTATATGGGGTCATCAACTATGACAATTCAAATGCATTCCATTTTGGCCTCCGTCCCTTGGTGCTTTACCAAGCTGCTCAAGCCAGTAATGGCTTTCTTCAGATCCAGGGGTGTCAGATCAATTATTTATCTCAAGAGTTACAGTGGTGGCTAGTCCACATGCAAGCTTGGAACGGCCAGGCAATCTTGCAAAAGATCAGTCAGACAGTTGTTACGAATGGACAATTTTTCTGTGGTTTGTTACATCAACCGCTTGGGTGGGGCCAAGTCCAAACATTTGACCGAATTGACGAAGCAGATTTACCAGTTCTGTTTCAACCGCAACATTTCTCTTCTTGCGGAATACGTTCCTGGAGTGGAAAATCAGGGAGCAGATTGGTTCTCCAGACATTTGGAGGGATTCCAGCGATTGGATGTTTAACAAGGACGTTTTCTGCGATCTCAACCATCACAGGGGTCAATTAAGGCTAGACATCTTTGCATCCCATACAAACAATCAAATTTCACAATTTTTCAGTTGGCTACCAGACTTAGAAGCTCTAGGAGCAGATGCTTTTTTAGAAACATGGCCAAGGTTGGGAGCTTATGCCTTCCTGCCTTTCACTCTTATTCCCAGGGTCATTGAACATCTTCTCAAGGCTCAAGTGAATTTGTTCCTGGTTACCCCTTATGGCCCTCTCAACCTTGGTTTCCAGCCCTTCTGGAGCTTTCCGTTCAGGATCCATTGGCACTACCGACGTTCCCATCTCTTCTTCTAGACCCGGAAGGTCATTTCCATCCTCTCATCCTAGACGGCTGCCTCTCTTTAGTTGCCTGGATGATTTCGGGGGATCTTTCTCTGTCCTTGACATATCGCAGGATGCTTGAGATTTGCTCAGAGATTCATGGGCTTCAGGTACCTACAAATCTTATCAGTCAGCATGGAAATCATTGTCTGCTTGGTGTATGGGACAACAGGTGGATCCCCATACAGCTCCTATAACGTTCCTCTAACAAATTTTGGCAGAGCTGTTTTCGTCCGGGAAATCATACCATTCAATTAATGTTTTTCGCTCGGCTATTTGCAGCGGTCTGGAAAATTGCAAATATGAAGCCTTCTGTCTTGCCTTAAAATGTATCAATTATTCTAGTCTTGATGTAGAATAATTTGAATTTTAATAGAGACAGGAGGCAAATATTTCCCTCCCTTCCCATTGTTTTATATAGTGTTTTATTACCCTTTTCATTGCATATTTATATGTATTTGATTGTTGAACTGTTTTATTCAAATGTATTTATTGTTACTCAGATTATCTTATTTTCAGTTTGCTTGCACTTTGCTGTAATGTATCTGTCTTCTTTGTTCACTGTAGTTCCTTTTGGGATCCGTTTCTTCGGTTCCAGTGCCATACTCTGTTGACTGTTGGAGATCCAGGCTACAGGTCCAGTTTCCTCATTTGAGATCTGTTTGATGAGTCAAGTTTCCTATTTCTTCTGGTTCATGTGCAGCAAAAAGAGGAGGAAGGAGGGGCTTATTTCTACTATATTATGTTAATCTTTTTATTGATTGGTTGTGATCTGTTGTGATATTTTTATCCTTGCTGCTAAGGTGCTAACAAAATCATTATTAGCCTTTGTAAAAAAAGATCTGTAGGTTTCATCAGATAAATCAACAGACGTTTCACTCAAAATCTATTTTTTTCACTCAGCTCTACCTATATGTGAATAATAAAATCTCTTTTTTTCATATTCCAAGTATACCCATGTGTAAATAGGCCAAAAATTCTTGCCCCATTCGTTTTCTGGCAATGAATTCTGTTTCCTGCCTATTCGTTTCGGATAAAGTTTGATACCACTTCAGCTTCAGTGTCTGACATCTTTTTGTTCTCTATCTTCTTGTTCTCCTTTCTCCTCTATTATATCTTTTCCTTTCTGTCTTCTTTCATCTCTGCACACATAACTTTCAGGTGAACTTCAGCCCAAATTGCAGAGCTTGCGGTGATGTCCTCTCCCCTTGGTCCTCCAATCGGGGGACTGAACCAGAAGCTCTGCCATTTAGGGGGAAGTTCACACAAGGTTATTGCAGTGCAAAATGGCACAAAATAGCCGAGCTTCACTTAACATTCTTTCCCCAATTCTCAGGGAAAAACAAGCCTTCTGGCTTGTCTGTAGATGAGTGTTTAATAATGTGTCTACTACCCCCAAAATTTTAAGTGGAAGGGTTTTCCTTCACCTTTACCCACCATAACTTATGTAAGGGTAACTTCTACTAGAGAACACAAAGTTAGCCTTTTTATTTCCCATTAAATTAGCTCCATTTTGTCCATTGAAAGTCTCTATAAAATGCACTATTTTTCCCAGAATGGAAGATATAAAAAACAGTGTATTTGCCTTGGCAAATAAATAATTAGCATAAACAATAATTTTATAGCAATAATAAGTAGTCTCAGATGTAATCTGAGACTACTAAAATATTAAATAGAAATAAATAGCACTGTCACAAGTAACACATAAAAGTGAATTGTGTCTACACTTGTAGATGAAATAAAACCAAAGATTCTAATTTTATGTGAGTGCTTTCATTATTTTATTTAAATGATTAAAATCTCAATTTGCCTATTTTGCAATATGATATTACTTTTCTAAAAAACAGACAGAATATATTCCTGACACTAATTTTTAACCATGACAAAATTGGTACAATAAAATTAAATATCTGAGATCCATAAATACTTGGACAGTGAACCAATTTTCATAATTTTGGCTTTGTAGACTGCCACAATGGATTTGAAATGAAGCAATTAGGATGTGATTATAGTGCAGACTTAATTCAAGAGTTTAACAAAAATATCATATGAACCATTAAGAATTACAGCAATTTTTATACGTAGTTCCCTCATTTGCAGATGCTCAAAAGTCAATTGGACAAATTAACATATTAATAAACAAAATTATTATTCTTAAACTTGGTTGAAAATCCTTAGCAGTGAATGACTGACTGAAGTCTGGAACCTATAGACATCACCAAATTCTGTGTTTCTCTCTAGTAATGCTTTGCCAGGCCTTTAATATGGCGGCCTCAAGTTGCTGCTTGTTTGTGGCTCTTTCTGCCTTCACTTTTGTCTTCAGCAAGTGCTTGGGTTGACTTAGCCATTCAAGAATATTCCACTTATTTGCCTTGAAAAGCTCTTTGGTTGCTCTCTCAGTCTGTTTTGGGTCATTGTCCATCTGTGCTGTGAGGCAATTAGTATTTGGCATTTTGATCCTCCTGCTACTGCAATCATATCATTATCATAATCACTAATGACACAGTTCCATTGGAAACCTTATATGCCCATGCCATAACACTGCCTCTACCACTTTTCACTGGTGATGTGGTGTTCTTCGGATCATGAACCATTTCTTCCCTTGTCCTCATATCATTCTGGTATATCCAAAAAATATTGTTCCAGAACTGGGCAGGTATTTTTGTCTAATCTGGCCTTTTTATTCCTGAGGCTTACCAGTGGTTTACACCTTATCTTGATTCTAGATTTAGACAATGATACATGTACCTCCTGGAGTGTGTTCTTGACATGACTAGATGTTTTGAAGTGTTTTTTCTTCCCCAAGAAAATATTTCTGCAAACATCCACTATAGTTGTCTTTCGTTGTCGTCCAGGCCTTTCAGCATGGATGAACTCAACAGTGCATTCCTTTTTTTTTTTTTTAGAATATACCAAATTGTTTATTTAGCTACTCCCCATGCTTCGGCTATGTCCCTCTGAATTTGTTTTTTCAGCTTAACGATGGCCTGCTTTACTCCCATCGACAGCTCTTTGGATATCATATTGAGAGTTGACAGCAACAGCTTCCACATGCAAAATACACAGTGGCTATCAAATCCTGACTTTTTAATGATTAATTAAATAAAGAGTTAACAGCCCACTCCTGGCCCTTAAACAACATCTAAGTCAATTGTCCAATTACTTTTGGTCCCTTGAAAAGGAGGGGACTACAAATAACAAGTGCTGATATTCTAAACCATTAACGAAATGTGTAAATACCCTCAAATTACAGCTGAAAGTCTGCTCTTTAATACATTTGGTTGCTTTATTTCAAATCCATTGTGGTGGTGTACAGAGCCAAAATGATGAACATTGTGTCACTGCCTCAAAAGTTATGGTTCTGATTGTACGGTATATTGCTAGGCTTCAAATATTGTTCATAGATATACATCTAGGGTTGCCACCTTTTCCTAAAAAAAATTAAAATGCCCATAGTTGTGGGTCAGTGAGGGCGGATTTACAATAGGGACTTTAACGATTGGAGCCACATGCAATGTACTAGAAGTAGTAAATATTTACATAGAGAACAGGATTACTGTCTGTCCGCTTGTGACACTGACACTTCTGGAGACTAAGACAGAGACTGCGCGCCCCTCCTCTGATGTTGGTTGCACACCTGCTCTCACCTTCTACAGCCATTTTCTGGTCTCCTCTGATCTCTCCTTGTAGAAGCAGATACCATGCTAACAGGAGAGGGGAGGAGGGGGTCAGTATGTGAGATAGTGTCCTGCTGCAGAGAAAAAATGACAGAAGAAAGGGGATTGTAATGTACTCAGTGCCTGCCCTAAATTATAATATGACACTTGTCTGTAGAGGTAAATTCTTACAGGCATTGAAATAATTTTTAGTATTTAAGCCTGTCTGACCTGTTTTGGCAACCATCCCATAAACCCCTTCGAACACTGTTGGGATGAACTGGAACAGAGATTGCGAGCCTGACCTTCTGATCCCACACCAGTCCCCGACCTTACAAATGCTCTACTGGATGAAAGGGAAAAAATTTGCACAGAAACACATGAAAATCTTGTGGAATTAAGAATGTGTCTAGAATGCTATGTCATAAAAAATCCCTTTTAAAGTAAGGGTGTCAGTATGGGGCCTGACACTTAAACTAGTATTTGTCACCATACTTATGCAGGGCTATTTGTTATTGTATATATATATATACATATATATATATATATATATATATATATATATATATATATATATATACACACACACACACATATACACATATATATATGTGTGTGTGTGTGTGTGTGAAATAACCAGATTAAATCATACATACTGTCTCAATGGAAAGTATTATCTGACCAACATGACACATACATTGCTCACAATGTTCTTAATTTCCATCATTGAGATTAAATTGGATGAGGGAATTATATACCCTTTCCTTCACCTCAAAATGTACATACATTTTTATTAGTGCTCAAAATACTTGGAAGTCTCTTCATATGAAAACTAGATATTTACTAGACTTGGGCACCGGCCAACTCTTCATGTTCATCTTCATGTTCATCTTCGTGGGGGGGGGGGGAGACTCCGCGAATATTTGCCCGTTCCTGTGCTCGGTTAGGAGGAATATCCGTGTACATTCTTCGTGTTCGGTTTTTTCTTTGTTGTTTGCTGCTTTTTGTAGAAGGGGTTAATACGGGATTAACGCGGTACGCACTACGCAGCAGCTTTGGCGCCACGATTTGGCACCTGCACTTCATTGGTTGATGGCAGACGTGCCCCCTGCTGGCGACCAATAGAGTCGCTCGTACAGATTTTCAAAATCCTGGTGCCATAACTTGCAGCGTCAGGAGCTAAAGGGCCATGCAAGTGATTCTATTGGTCACCTGCAGGGGCCTGCTCTGGCCTCAACCAATTGGTTGAGGCCAGAGGAGGCCCCTGCAGGCGACCAATAGACTCACTCGCACAGCCCTTTAACTCCTGACGGCGAACCTACCAATTAACCCCTGCGTAGCTGCGATGCTGTGTAGATAAGGTAGGCTAGATGGGGAAGGGCCAGGGAGAATAGTAGATGTCTTTGTATACGTTTTGTGTCTTCGTATACGTTTTGCCTGCACCATGTTCATATGCTCGGTATTTGGGCTGAACAACGATAGTGCACCCTTCGTGTTCGTTTTCATGCTCGCTTTCATGTTAGCCCGAATACATATGCACAAGTCTAATATTTACTGTGCTAAAGAGTTAACAAGATATTGTATGTTAACCCCATCCTATTTCCACTCATACTCTACTTTATAGACCAGTTGTTATCTTATTGATCACAATAAAAAATAGAATATTTTCAAGAGCTTATATAGGGTGCCTAGCAATCATGTTATTTATCTACTTTGCTGTGACTCATCCAAGTACTTTAAGTTAGTTATTACTGATAGATAAGATGTTTTCACCTAATTTGTCATGTCCTTTCTACACACCTCAAGATGCTGATCAAAGGATTTGAGTCAGCAGCTCTGATATTAATGTAAATACAAGTAACTGCTTACAGTTTAATGAATAGACCTTTTTGTAGTTTATATTACGGGATGATTTCTACTACAAATGTACATATTCCCAAGAAGTGACCCAAAGCGTAATTATGAGGGGACATATCATGTCATCAGGGAGGAAATTATTTTTTTAGTGATAGACTATAACATTTCTCGTACTCTTTGTTAAAGTAGACAAAACATTTTTTAAAAGCCCCCTGATGATGTCTACTCGAGCTTGCGATCCCATTATCAAGGTCAAATTTCATTGAGTTCTTATTTGGCTTGCAGATAAAAATCAGAATCCTGTTAAGTAATACCTGTCCCCTTTCTGTCAGCAATGAAAATAAACTGAATAATCTCTGGCATACTAGTTGATACGCTTTAGCTGAACCTCTTATAATCGCTCAACACACAGTTCAATTTACTGAATGAGCAGAGAGTACAAGCTTTCATCTTTACCTTTTTCTTATTAAGAATACAAAGTTATCATTCTAAAAAAGGAATCATTTAGAGAAAAGCTATTTCAAAATAACAAACTAGGAGCCAGAGGATGTGTTGATGTGATTGATGATATGATGACATACAATTTAGTTAGCAGAATTTTGAGTCAAGCTTGTTGACAGTTGTCTCCTGTGGGAGTCATGGGGACATGATAGTTTTCCACAGTTAGGGGTGTTATGCTGCCAGTTGATTATAACATACTTACATTTTTTTTAAAATGTCATAAATAGTTCAATATACAGTTCCACAGTTTTTAAAATATCTGTAGTTTTAGACAAAAACAGTTGTCTTCTGTAAGTAAATCATTTTTATTTGTATGTCTTTGGTCTACAGTTTTCTATTCATAGATGTGTCTGTTTTAAATTTTTGATACGCACTTGAAAACTTAAGGAATACCTTTGTATGTCATCAAATGTGGCTGCAGAATCTTAAAATTGTTGCAAACATATTTTTACTAAATTGTTTTTTTTATTGGCACAATTTTATCCTTTAAGAATACCATCATCCAGTCTTACTTTTTTCACCAAGCCCAGTGTTACCATAGCAATTCCTAGGACCAAGAAATGTATGCGATTAGCTTCTGCATATACAAGACCATATACAAGACCCCCCCCCGGGTCTCCCTCACCTTTCTTGAAGGAGACAGGAGAGAGAGAGATGTCTGTGATAAGGAACAGTGTTAACCAGGTCTAGGGATGGGGCTGTGCTAGAGCCAATAAGTCTTTGGGGTGCTAGGATGAACCAGGAATGAGCTTATCCTGTTTATGAGTCGGATGAACCTGTCAAGCATATCCACTTGCACTCAACAACAGATTTAGCCCTTTACAGACAAAGCAAATATAAAAATTAGATATAATTAGAGAGCAGCAAATATACAGATATGTAGAAAAATAGTATGAGCCTACCTGTATCTGGGTGGTCTGGAACTCTTTTTTGCAAATCCTCACAGGGCAGTCATATGTCTGGCTGCTCAACCACCTTCCCTGAACTAGCCCTGTAGCTAACTGGAGGTGAGTATATCGCATGCATGTAGATACGTTCAGCGAATGTATTTCCTGCATGGCATTTAGATGTCAATTATGGCAAATGCATATGCAGAATCACATGCACTTGCAAAACAGACAAGTGCGCAATGCTGCCTACTGCTCAATGACACGGTGAGCTGGGGCACGCCGGCGCAGTGATTGCAAAGTATCAATCAATGGTCATTCAATGATGGGTACCACTCTTGCAATTTTTGGAGACGTGTAGTGCACATGGCAGGGCCTTTTCACGGTGGATTTAAGAAAATATACTCCATTAAATGTAGGTTTCGGAACACACAAGTCTTACTTAATGCTAAAGCGGAGAAGGTAGATAGACAGTGAGAGTGTATGGCAAAGAGTGTGGGAGAGTAAGACCATTGAGAGAGAGTGTTATGGAACCAAGTTATGTCTATATATCCCAGCAAGAAACGCTTTTAGCTTTAATGAATATAAGCTGGCTCTGACCAGTGTAAAGGGTCAAACCTCACGCAAGTATGCGAGAGACGCAAGTAGCAGTAGTTTAGGACATTTGGTACAAGTTACATAAACACGTACTCTATATTTTACTAACCGCAAGATATCCGGCTGGCATTTTGTTCTAGATACCAGGAAATTACCCAAGTATCGCCTGATGTTTGTTTGTAACGGTTTTTCTGCCTATATCCGCATAGTTTTAAGGAATTAACCAATTAAGATGTTTTATGTGTTAAGACGTCCTCCTTTATTGGACACTATATAACCTATATCCGGATCGTAATAAAACAGAGGGATTTTGGACCAGACCCAAACTGTGTCATGTGTCTCATTTCTCTCTCCGTGCACGTACATTTATAATCATATAATTTGGAGCAGTTCAACAACTGAAGAAAGCTTTTATTGAAAGACATCCAAAAGAGTTGGCGCCCAACGTGGGGCTCGAGGAAGTCGTACCCTTCGGGGGTCCCTCCCGGGGAGAATTCGCACTGTGAGCTGACGATTGGACCCTGGGACTGCAGCCCAGTTACAAGGTAAGATTGTTTATCTACCTTGTGTGTCACTCGTTACTCACGTGTGTATTCGGAGGAGGGAACTCAGGTGGTTAACGCACCCTCGAGTGGCAATAAAAGAACCCCATGTAAATATACTGTTGTAGCACTTGTTGAACTGTGGTGCCTCCCTCTTTCTGGCAAACACACTGTGGTGGGAAGAAATCGGTAAAGTGTTACACTTCTGCACCCGATCAATCCATATATTTTGATCCCGGATGGTGCCATAAGCCTAACTGTACTTTGGACTGCCCCATTCGCCTGTCCCCAGTTATTTTGGGCAGCCTAGTCGCCTGCCCCCAGTGTATATTAGTACTGCAGTGTGTGTGTGCCTCGTATCAGAAGGTTTCGAACGGTTGCGGACAAGGTTACGATACCATTGCGAAATGGGGAACGTTAATAGTGTCCCGAGTGGGTACTGTACGCCCTCCCAAATAGTTGCGAACAGACAAGGGAAAAACTACATTAAACAATTGCCTAAGTTGGTAAAGCGATATAAAATACCTAAAGGAGGTACATTATCAATTGATGTCTGGCAAACCCTCCTAAATGATATGGCTGGGAAATTGAGCGATGGAGGGTTGAAAGATACTGTCAGAATTTGGTGGATTGTAGCAAAGAATTTAAATCGCTAAGTGGTGAAGAAATGTATGATGAGAAACAGTCAAGATATTTGTGTAAGATTGCAGTATCGCAAGCGCCACCGCCCTATGATGGCGCCGAGTTGGCGGATAGTGGGTGGAGTTGTCCAGCCTGTAATACAGTGACATCAGGTCCTCTTTGTCAGTACTGTCAGGCGCCCCGCCCCCTTCCTGATTTGTACATAAAGAGGTTAGAGAGCATGTGAGATATAGTGAGGGAGTGTGACAGAATGAGTATGAGTGAGTGAAAAACAACAAAATGCAAACAAAATTTCTGAAGCTCTGCTTCATTTTTGTTTATTTGTTTGGGGATTCTTCCTAGTTTCAAGACATTCATAGGAAAATACATCTATGAATGTGTAAGAAATTTCTAACAATTTGGAGCGACAGAAAATTAACCAACATTTTAAAAATAGTATGGATTGGCTTAATTTATATTAACCAAGCTGCAGATATTTTCACTTTAAGGTCAGTTATCGCTTCACAGATGTTTAATGTGCACACTGCCCTTATCTGAACAAAGTACCAGTCAGCAAAGCTGCAATCCAGATATTTTGTAACATCATATTCACATTTTAAAAATGTAAAAGAACATTACAAGGAATTGCGATTAAATAAAATCATGGCGATATTGTCATGATAAACTTCCTCGTTTTAGAAATCCAAAAAGACAAGCTGGACAAAACAATTCTTTAAAAAAAGCCATAAGTTATAGTTTAGCTTTTACTGCAACGATAGTCAAAAATAAGGTCCCCAGCTTTTACTGATGTACTCTTGTGCATGGTTAGGCAGCAAACGGCTTTGTGACACACATTTCAATTAATGTCCTGAAGTCATAAATGACTTCTAAGGCTGAATGGCAGAGGTTTGTAGGAGTTCTGGTTTTATAAACGCTAATGATCCATACTGATACTTAGGAAGTTTGCCAAAGTGTTCATATTTTTTTCAGTTTAGGGTAAAGCTACAATACACTACTTCCCTGGACTGTAAGGCTTTCTGGACTGTAAGGCTTATTTAATCATTGTCATACCCATACTACTGTGCTAGTCTATTTTTTTGCATTCCAGCTTTATAGGAAAACAATCATGAAATCCAGTGTTTACTAACAGTAAATTAGTAAATTACCAACAATAAGAATAGGTGACACATGTATTGCAACAACACAACTTACATCACCATGTGTGCCATTTACAGCCACAAAGTCAAACCTTTTCGTGAAATAGTGTTGTAAACAGAAAATGTCTTTTTTAACCAGCTAAAGTATTTAGTACTTGATACATTTTTGTGGTATTTGGCTTGAAATGTTAAATCCGCTGACCATTCCATCTCCATCATGAAGTTTTTTTCTAATACTTTACTCTGAAACTAAAATGTTGTTAAATTATAGCAAGTTAAACATGGTTACCCTTGACTTAAGAATTTTCTCAATAGACAAAGTCTGATTATAACACCACACCCCCTTTGAGCTAAATGTCTGATGCTAATAATGTACATTTATACAGCACGAGTTCTATGGTCTTACAGCAATGATCTTTCCATTCAAATGGTGAAATGTTGCTTTTGTGGTTTTAGAATAACTAAATTGGAAAGTGACTATAGCTTGTGTTTTTGTTTGTAAGTGTAATGTGCCAAGAATCCTACACAGGTGCTGTTCACCCTACATTAAGTTACACTTATTTATATAGAGCCAGCAGATTCCATAGCTCTTTACAATCATTGGTCGGTAGGACTAATTTAACCCCTTAAGGACAATGGGCGGTCCCTAAACCCATTGAAAACAATGCATTTTGAGCCCGTACATGTACAGGCTTTGTCATTAAGGGGTTAAAATAACAAACTGGTACAAAAGCAAAAGAGGGCTCCTGCAAACTTACAATCTAGTTGGTTGAGGAAAAGGGAAAAATTAAGCCTTAGGAAATTAAACTCAGAACCTCAAGAATCCAAGTCTAACACCTAAATCATTTCACTACAGAGACTGATGATAGATAATCTATCCTTTAGTTTTCAACTGAATGCAGTCCTGTATCTCTGGCTTCGTGTTGTGGTTAAGGTGTTGGACTTCCACCCCGTTGCCTGTAAGTTCGAATACGGTTACTGCCGGCTTGTTTCCACGCCAGTAATGTTGGGCATAAACTCTCCAAAAGTGGTGGTAATTTTTAACCATGTTGTAATTACCTTGGTGCCCATAATTCCAAGTAAAAAGAAAAAATAAGAAAAAAAAATTGTTGCGCATTATTCATAAAGAATAATAAATTGGTATGCAATATGATACCTTTTTCTGTAACACCACACATCAATCAGGAGGCTAGGGCTGAGGGAAAACTGCTGATTGGCTGAGCCTAGTCAGCTGACTCCAGCAACCAATCAGAGGCCGGCCCAGGTTCACCTATCTCTGATTTATCAGCCCTGGTCAGGTGACACCACCCACCAATCAGAAGGCTAGGGCTGAGGGGCAGCTGCTGATTGGCTGAGCTTAGTCAGCTGACTCCAGCAACCAATCAGCAGCCGGTCCAGATTCACCTCTCTGATTGGTCAGCCCTGGTCAGGTGACACTTTCCACCAATCAGGAGGCTAGGGCTGAGGAACAGCTGATTGGCTGAGCTTAGTCAGCTGACTCCAGCAACCAATCAGCAGCCGGCCCAGGTCCACCTCTCTCTGATTATGGGTGATGTCCTGGTCAGATGACACCACCCACCAATTAGAAAGCTAGGACTGAGGGGCAGCTGCTGATTGGCTGAGCCTAGTCAGCTGATTCCAGCAACCAATCAGCAGCCGGCCCAGGCTCACCTCTCTCTGATTGGTCAGCCCTGGTCAGGTGACACTATCCACCAATCAGGGGGCTAGGGCTGAGGTGCAGCTGATGATTGGCTGAGCTTAGTCAGCTGACTCCAGCAACCAATCAGAGGCCGGCCCAGGTTCACCTCTCTGATTGGGCAGCCCTGGTCAGGTGACACCACCCACCAATCAGAAGGCTAGGACTGAGGGGCAGCTGCTGATTGGCTGAGCCTAGTCAGCTGATTCCAGCAACCAATCAGCAGCCAGCCCAGGTTCACCTCTCTCTGATTGGTCAGTCAATCAGCCCATGGCTAATAGATATAGGCGCTAGCACTTCCTACAATCTGCAGTGACGGCTACAAACCAAAGGACTATAGAAAAAAATAAAAGCACACACTTAAGTAATTTGTTTTATTTACATAAAAAATAAAATATGTGAGAAGTTCCTTAATGTACCACGTCAAGTCACTTCCTAGGTGGGAGTTGCATCTCTTGGCTCAGCAAGACTCCATTTGTGATTGGGTGTAGCTTTTCCCATACTTCCATTACCTCCAAACTGGGATAGCAAACTCCACCGAGCTGGTATCGTGACAAAATAGACAATTGATGCTGGACACACTGCTTGTCTTATCCCACAGGTCTGTATCAAAAGAAAGCTATCTCTCCGTGAAAAAACAATATATAGTTTACATGGGTACACTATTCACAGGAAAAGAGAATAATCGCTGAACCAACATGGGAGGCAAAGAAGCAGTTGTATCAAGGGAACAAGAGGAAGAAGAGGGACTATGAGCAGGAGAACTGTTTGAGGGGATGAAGGGACAGAAGGGTGACATGGAGAGAGAGCTGCGCAGAAGTTGTTGGTACTTAATCAATAAAAATAAACGTACATGTTCATACTCACTGGTTGAAAGGATCACTCAAAGGGTGGTTCCACACACAATGGTGGTCTTGCAAATGCTTGCACAACTACGGACCATCTTGCCTCTGATCGCAAGTTCATGTTAGTCATAGCAGCTGCAAGGGATCACGGCATGTCCTAGAATGTCAGATCTTCTCATCATTGCCAGGGTCTCTGCCACATCTATGTGGAATCAACAGAGTCCACCAATGTCGCTTGCAAAGCAGAAAAAGAAAACAAGTAAATGAGCCACCTTAAAAGGTTCTATTGAGGCAAGCAATTTGCCTTACCACCTAGCCCTCTTTCACCCAATAGTGCACTGGCCCAGACAGTAGCCCGATGCTTAGATGACCATGCAGGAGCATCACAGACCTTAATGGCACTCACTCTTGCTTTTTTACTTGGTAAACACAAAAGCAATAGAAACATTTTCAAAATGCTAGAAAGGTATGATTTTCACAAATTATTTTGTATCTAACATTTCACACCTGAGTTATTGGTACCCACCAACTTAAAAAAAAGGGAGAGGATGACAACTTAAAAGAGGGAGACAGAAACAGGTGGTAAAAAAGACAGGGCAATTGTGCTAAAGAGGAAGTAAGAAAGGCGTCCAGCTGTGCGCATCAACAGTACCTGAATTTTATATTTTCATGTAATTATTGCATTTGTTCAAAAACAAAGTATGGAAGCATTCTGGGGATAACTTTAGAAAGAGGATACACTAACAGAAGCTTTAATATTTTGGACTTTTCCTGTTCCAATGAAACTGTAGTCTTAACATAATGTAGGGTGGTTGACAGCTTGATATGTTAGCCAAACATATGTCTCTTGTTATGAGATCTCTACCAAATCTTGTCGTAGACAATGACGCTAAATGCTTATCTTACAAGCTTGTAATAAGCAGGCCCTCATCACCAACAGGCACATTGGGACTAATGAGTATATCCAAGTGAAAGGATTTTATGTCAACTGCCACAAAAAAATAATCAGCTCAGGGTTGTGTCTGTGGGGGGAGGCAATTTGAATACAATGGTAGCCTACATGGCAACAAATATTGTAAAAAAAAAAAAAAAAAAAAAAAAAAAAAAAAACACCCACTTCTCTTTATACACAGAGGAAGATTTTTTTAAGCAGAAATATCTTACCTTTAATGAAGGGTTAAGTCTTCTCTTTAGCCAGTGCCCATGGATGGGCTGCAATCATTTCTTGCTCTATTTCAGGAAAGTATGACAGTGTTAAAGATTTTACTGTAATTAAGGTGCCAATATTCTTGAGATATTGTGGTGCCACACTCCCTTGGCTATTGTGAGCTACCCTGTGGGACCATCTACTAAACTCTACCACTTCTGATTAGGAGGCTGTACAACTGATCTACAACCCCCTGCAACAAAAAAATTACATTGTCAGAAAGAAAAATCATATACAGGATCCATGTGACTGACCAGAACAGACAGAGAGACAGAATGGACACTGACTGAAGGGAAAAGGGATAGTGGAAATCTCCAATAGATTGCAGGAGAGGGACTAGGAAAGGCGAGCTAAAGGAATATGGGAGTATGGGAGGCCGTTAGTGTGCTATGTTGTAAGCATCCTTAAAGAAGTGGGTCTTGAGG
This sequence comes from Spea bombifrons, assembly GCF_027358695.1. Classification (NCBI taxonomy): domain Eukaryota; kingdom Metazoa; phylum Chordata; class Amphibia; order Anura; family Pelobatidae; genus Spea; species Spea bombifrons. Next base: position 68,244,743 of record NC_071089.1, read on the forward strand.
GATTTTTTGAAGGAATAAAGGCAGGGGGAGAGACAGATAGACCAGGGGAGGGCATTCCAGAGGATAGGGGCAGACCTTGAGAAATCTTGTAAGCGGGCATGAGAGCTAGAAATCAGAGGAGAGGACAGAAGGAGATCATTGGATGAGCGGAGAGACCGGTTTGGAGTGTATTTAGAGATGAGAGAGGAGATGTAGGGAGGGGAACCACTGTGAAGGGCTTTGAAAGTAAGAGTGAGGATTTTGAAATGAGTCCTGAAGCGCACAGGCAGCCAGTGAAGAGACTGACAGAGTGGAGGCATTAGTAAAGCGATGTGAGAGGAAGATAAGTCTGGCAGCAGCATTCATGGTGGATTGTAGAGGAGTGCGACGGTTAAGAGGGAGACCGGCTAAGATAGAGTTACAGTAGTCAAGACAGGAGATAATCAGGACATGGACAAGAGCCTTAGTGGCATGCTGTGTTAGGAAGGGACGGATACGGGCAATGTTTTTAAGATGAAGGCGACAGTTTTTAGAGACAGACTGAATATGGGGTGTGAACGAAAGGTCTGAGTCAAGGGTGACACCAAGACAGCGTGCATGAGTAGACGGGGAGATGATGGCACCATTAACATTGAGGGAGATAGATGGGGGAATCTTAGTTCATAATAATAATAATAAAACATTAAAATGCTAAACGAGGCATAGACAAACTGGTAGATCTGTTCCATATGGGAATCGTTGCCTAATTTCAAAAGTTACAAGAAAGGTCAGATAAAATGATATGAATGTGTTATTCACAATTGCAACATTGTTAATTATTATATGTACCCAAGATGTCCTGGGCCAAAAGAAGCTCCATATTCACATGGTTTCATTTCTATATGTTATAATATATTCTTTTAATTGCATGTGTTGTTTTTTTTTCTTTTTTAAAGAAAAATTAAGATTAAAGATTTCTTGTCCCTAAAAGTTTTTAGGTTTATCAGGAAGTGGGTTGTCAGAGGCTACATTCAGGCATTACCAAGAAAGTTTTTCACCACAATTGCACATTTTGGTGGCTACCCCTCAGCATATAAAAATTAAATATCATAGGTTACTGGGGTTCATACTATTAGGGAAGTGTTGGTGACACTCAAGCATACAGTGTATTTATCAGATGGAGAGGATGACCCAGCATATAAACCATACAATGGTTCAAATTTGATCAAACATGGCACTTACACGCATTTTGCATTTTCTTATATGTTTCAAATCTGTACTTTGACTACATTGTGTATGCTATACTGAACAACACATTGTAGAGAATAAGGGTAATAGGAAGAATACAATGTAGGAGGATAGGCTAGAAGAGTAAGAGATGCAGGCCTTGGGGAAAAGGGATGAAGACAATGGCGAAAAGTGAAGAAAAACAACAAAAGAAGAAAACGCTCAAACTGCAATTCAAAACCTATAAGCTATATGTATCTCTACATGTAAAGAAGCAACACAATTCTCTGAGGAAACTAGGAGCGCTACAAGAGTTACAGTTAAAGGAAATGTTCAGCTTACCATTGTAGATAAGAATAATGCAGGCACAGGAAAGACTAGGGAATCTCGATATGTATAAGCTTGGAGAAAATACTTGAACTCCTTAAAGGCATTTAACAAATCGCAGGAGGGATGTTTGTTTCAAAAGAGGACAAATGGTGAAACAAAGTCATATTCTGAAACTAGTCAGAGGCTTAGATGTAATGTAAAGAATTAGAGAAATGGAACAGCCTCCCAGCAGAAACGGTGGAGGCTAATAAAGTGAGAGAATGTAAACATGCATGGGATAGGCATAAAAACCAACATGAGGCCGATGACTGATTGAGGTCTGACGTTACAAAGAACATTTTGGTCAGCTTTCGTGCAGGAAGCCCAGGCTACCCTGTACAATGTATACAAAAAACAAAAACTGTCTGCGCTTCTTACCCTAATAAAGTTGGCAACTAATATATAAACATAATATAAATGAGAGTAGGAGGTGGTGAGAGTAGGTTCTCACCCTATTGAGAGTGTGCCTTGACGTGGCGGGTGAGCTTAATTATGCTTTGGCCGATTCATATAACCAAAACCTCTCATTTATATGATGTTTATATATTAGTTGCCAACTTTATTAGGGTAAGAAGCGCAGACAGTTTTTGTTTTTTGTATACATTGTACAGCCAATACACTGTTTTTGCAGCATGCTTACACCTGTTTGGTAGGCCTCGTATTATACATTTGTATTATTTGAGCCTGTGACTAGCTTAGCGCACCGACATTTCTCTTTTTTTACCCTGTACAATGGATAGTTCTATCATCTTGCACAAGCCCATTGACTCGTGTTATATTCTGCCAGCTCAGCTGCCTCCTGGAGAAAGCAGCCAGTGTTAGCCCTGGCTAACACTGACAAAGTAAGGTGAACAGCAAAGTAAGGTACCGTATTTGCTCGATTATAAGACGAGGTTTTTTCCAGAGCAAATGCTCTGAAAAATAACCCTCGTCTTTTAATCAGGGTCGTCTTATAATCAGACCTCAAAGGTCTGATTATGAGACTAAGATCCAGATCCCCCGCAGCGATGCAGAGGACCTGGATCCTCCTGTGTTAACCCCCCCCAATTTACCGGTGCTTCTGAGTCCCCGGTGCTTAGTCCGGGCTGCGTGTAGAGCTCTACGCGATACAATCGCGTAGAGCTCTACACGCTTCCCGGACTAAGCACTGGGGACCCAGATGCAGGGGACCTGGATCCTCCTGTGTTAACCCCCCTCCAACTTACCGGTGCATCTGAGTCCCCGGTGCTTAGTCCGGGCAGCGTTTAGAGCTCTACGCGATTCGCGTGGAGCTCTACATGCTGCCCGGACTAAGCACCTGGGGCTCAGATGCAGGGGACCTGGACCCTCCTGTGTTATGCGCCCCCCCCCAACTCAGAAGCAACGGTAAGTTTGGAGGAGGGAGAGGGAGTGTTAAATGGGGGGTGTAAGGCATTTCTGGAGGCAGAGTGCTCTGTGAAATGCCTTTTAACCCCTTTAATGCCACTCTGCCTCCTGAAATGCCTTAAACCTCCCTATATGCCACTCTTCCCCATAATATGCCTTTTAACCCTCTAAGTGCCAGAGTGGCATATAGGGTTAAAAGGCATATCATGGGGCACAGTGGCATATAGGGTTAAAAGGCATATCATGGGGCACAGTGGCATTTAGAGGGTTAAAAGGCATATCATGGGGCACAGTGGCATATAGGGGGTATAAGGCACTTCTGGGGCAGATGTGCATAACTGGGGGGCAAGTTGGAAAATAGAAGGAAATAAAACCAAAATATTTTTCTCAATCATAGCTTTTATTAAAAAAATTGTTTAAATGAATTAACATTTACTGGTAAAACTTTTTTCCTATAGGGTCGTCTTATATTCAGGCTTTTTCTTTTTTTCCTAAATTAATATTAAGATTTGGGGGTCGTCTTATAATCAGGGTCGTCTTATAATCGAGCAAATACGGTATTTGAAATGGAAACTCTACTACAAACTCTTGCCTTAGCAAATAAACCCCCACTGTTTGTAGTGTAGCACCTGCCTTCTAAGGGGCCTAGTATTCACACATCAAGCCAGTTAGCTACAGACACAACACAACAGAAAAGAGATTGAACAGGTCACGTTAAAGCTACGGAAAGAAGAACTACTCAAGGTAAGTGAAGGAAAATACATTAGTATTGTTGGAGACGATAGGGTCTGAGACACCTTGTGCTTTCAGGAACAGCAAAGGTGGGGGCAGGGAAAAAAATGAAAAAGAATAGGGCCAATGGCAACATAAAAACAGACGGGAAATAATATACAAAGATAAGCCCTGGCCTGGACACATCCCACTGCAGCCACAGCACTTGGATTTCTCAAAAAAAATGAACATCAAAAGAAGCAATGGCTGCAAGTGAAGCTTAAAAAACCTTGGCTCTAAATCCCAATGCCTGATTGGCTGGTGGATTCTCTTGGCCAGGTTCAGCCAATCAGAAGGCAGGAGTAAGTGCCAGCGTCTGATTGGCTGTTGGAGTCAGCTGACTAGGTTCAGCCAATCCACAGCTGGCCCTGTCTCACTACTCTCTGAAAATTATTTGGTCTGGCCCTGCCAGGGCTGTATTTAATGCGGGGCAAAGGCACACATAGTGTTGCTGGCACACTATGTGAGCAACATCTCTTGTACTGCCAAGGGGATGCTTGTTACGTGACATCACGTGAACAAAACTATGATCTACAAAAATTGAATAGTTATTGCATACCCCCAACAAAGCTCACCCTGACACTTATTTTTAGCTTAGCTAACAGATAGATAAATACTCCTAAAAGAAATTTTAAAAAAGAAAAAAATACAGACATCCGTAGCTCCTGGTTGCTGTTTATGACTATTCAAGATTTCAGTTTACAGAATAATAATATATATATATATATATATATATATATATATATATATATATATATATATATATATATATATATACAAATTTGTGTCAGGCAGCAATATACTAAGATTGTGTAAACATCCATTTTCAGTAATTGTATGAAAATAATGTAAAACAATATAATATATATATAATAAGAATAAGAATTATTATAAAGATAGATTCTCAGATATTATCATGTGTGTACATTTTTGTTAGGCTTACTTTAATAAAAATGTCAATATTATTTGTGCATGAGCCTATTGATGTATACAGCATTAAAAATAACCCAATCCATCAGGTAAATTCTATGCGTTTAGAATTTGTATTATAATTCCTGAAGTTACATGACTATACTTCAGTTTCATATACTGCATTTGCTCGATTATAAGACCCCCCCCAAATCTGAATATTAATTTAGGAAAAAAAGAAAAAGCCTGAATATCAGACGACCCTATAGGAAAAAAGTTTTACTAGTAAATGTTAATTCATGTAAACTATGTTTGCTTTTTTAAATAAAAGCTAATATTTTTTTTGTTTTTATTTACTTTTATTTTCCAACCTGCCCCCAGTTATGCACATCTGCCCCCAGGCTTGCCACTCTGCCCCAGAAATGCCTTATACCCCCTATATGCCACTGTGTCCCATGATATGCATTTTAACCCTCTAAATACCACTGCGCCCCATGATATGCCTTATACCCCCTATACGCCACTGTGCCCCATGATATGCCTTTTGACCCCATATGTGCCACTCTGGCTCCAGAAATGCCTTATACCCCTATATGCCACTCTGGTATTTGGGGGGTTAAAAGGCATATTATGGGGCAAACTGGCGCATAAGGGGGGCAAAAGGCATATCATGTGGCACAGTGGCATTTAGAGGGTTAAAAGGCATATCATGGGGCTAAAGAGTTTTTAATGATAAATGACAAAGATGAGGAGAGACTTAGGCCGGTTGTGAGGTCTTTAAATAACTGGTTGCAAGCATTTTGTATTTTTTCCAGTGTTATTACGAGAAACATAAGGAAAGCAGTGCAGGTCTTTTTCAGCATCTTGATGCTGTATTAGAAGCATACAAAAATTGCGGTGGTCTAGCGTGGTTTCATTATGATGAAACTTTTAGACAGAAAAAAGTCGGTACATAAGAATTTGAAATGGGGAATGAAGGATGTGGGCTCGTGGGTCAGCATTATGTTGCCACAGAGGAATGTTAATAATATCAGGACAGCATGAAAATGTGTCACAACATCCTAGACAGAAAGGGATTTATTGGGCTTTCAATGAGAATCAATGCAAGTGGCCCAATAATTTAAGCATGAACTAAATAAAAGTGCACGGCCTGATTCATCCAAATACAGTGTGTTGTGTTTTTTTTATTAATGGTTCTATATGTATGTATATATATGTTTTAGTTATGTGCTTTATGTCCCTTACAACCTCATGACGTGACGGCACAACGCGTTTCACTATGACAGCTTCTTCACGAAAGTTTTTTGAATATTTTTGTGGTGGGTTCTTACTGATAATTGTGAGCTTTTCTATGAATTATTATAGAGTGCATGAATTATGTTATGGAGTTATTTTTCTTATTGTTAGATTTATTGTGCTTTTACAACCAGCCAATATAAATCATGTTTGCATTATACAAACATTATTGTATAAAATGATGCAATTAAACCAAGTAAAATAAAGTAAGATATAGTTTTTAAAAAGTGTTGTATTTAGGGCAATTGCTGTATTTCATTCAGTGTTAAAGTGAATCATTATTATTTTCTAACTACTAAGTAGGCCACCTTAGCCAGAGGCAAGCAAAGCTTGCTCCCTGGGAACATGACTTAGGATGGCCCCACAGTGGTCTCTCCACTAAGTGAACTTGACTGACAAGACATACTATGACATAAACCAGTGTTCCACTTTTCAAGCACCTACAGAAACCATGAGCCTTGCTTGCCTCCAAGGGGCAAATTCTCTTTTGCCCCAGCCCCACAAACCATTTTTTTTAAAATATGTTAGAATTCTTTAGAATAAGAAGAACATTTTTGGTTACTTAAGAAAAACACCAGTGGTTTGTAGTTATTTCTCCGGTTATTTAAAAAAATGTGAGACATTTATAAAATACATTAAAATATTTCCCTGTGTATACAATGGCAGCATGCCAGTTGATAAAGACTTGTGAGTCAGACACTTGATTTCTCTAATTGTCCACTGCCAGCACTTGTAACATTGTATTGTAACATTGTATGTACACATCATCTGTAACAAGATCATATTACAAAGACTGACCTTTGTTTGGATCGTGCTTGTTTTCTCCTCAGCTCTTTAAAAACCGTTGTCCACCGCCATACAGATGTTGATGCTCTTGGGAGGGTCCACACAGGGCCCCTGATCCCGATCTCGGTGTTGCTGAATGCCTCAACATTGAGGCATTACAGGAACACCATTTAAGCGAAGAAATCAATCATAGATCGCTTTCTAAGCTTGTTTAATGCCATGACGTGCCAGGTACGTCATTGGTCGTTAACTGACTGGTCATTAAGGGGTTAATGACCATAGTTTTAGACTAAGATTTCCAACAAGCTAGTGTAGGTACGATGGTCAGGTACCCAGTATGTAGTATACTAACTATAATTAGTCGTTTGTCTCATCTTAGATTCAGGATATCCATATGCTTATCCCATGTATGTTTGTGAGGCTCAGATACACCAAGAAAAGTTCAAATGAACATAACTGCTTTGGCAAAGGCAATAATGAAAAGTAACTTTACCTCTGGCTTAGAGAATACAACATTCAAGCAATTACACATTAGACAATGGAAACAGCACTCTAAGCATGACATTTTTCTCTTTAAGATTTTAATCATTTAGTAAATTATGAACATTTTCAAGGTCTCTCGTATTGTATCCTTTGTATTTATCGGAACATCCGAGTAGTTATATAATGCCAACAGAACAAATATACACTCGGCCCTTTTTTGGATTATGGCTTTACGTTTTTTTTTATTTAATAAATAGCACAGACAGAAGGGATGCATACTTCTAATGGCTCATTGTGTGATTCTGCAAGAAAATATTTTCACTGAAATGGAAAGTATATTGGAAAATGTTACCATGATTTAGAAGTAAGAAATATCTCATAGATGGAAAACAGTTCCTAACAATGTCACATATTTTTCCTCCAAACAGATCAATATAAACAGGCACCTCTAATATAATTCTATAGTACAATTCTCACCTCTAATGAAAACCAGACTGTACATACGCAATTTAATTTTTGGTTCAGGAGCCTTGTTAATGCAAAAAAAAGCATTTATATTTTGTCCTTTCCTATCTTTTATTGGGAAGTGATGAAAAAAATGCAAAGTACCCAGATGACAAATGCAGATTACCAATGTTAAAGCGTAGCAACCAATCTATACTAATGTCATGAGACTAGAACTGCAACATTACTTTTTATGGGATTCCATGCTAAGTAAATTGCATTTAAAATGATTTCAAATAGTTTTACACGCTGATAGAAAATGGAAGACTAAAATGCTTTAGGCATGTAATTTTTCCACAGAAAGAATTGCCGGTCATGGGAAAGCTACATAATATAAATGTGTGTTCATGTATATTGTTATTTTGAGCAACTGATTTTCTTAAATGTTTAACATTTTAAGGAGAATTAAATAAACTAGCTTAAACTAGTTATCACAGCTTGGATTAGTTCACGTTGAGAGGTTTTTACAATTGTAGCTGGGAAAGTGTATGATAAAGCCGAGCCAGACCTCAACTGGGGGGGGGGGGGAACAAAAATTGACTCAGGTCTTCAAAAAGGATGTCATAAGGATCAACTGCACGGTGTGGGGGTGTCTTGAGCGATTTTCTAGTTCTCTACCGCTTACTAAAAGGACCCTTCTTGATGGAAAATCTCTCATCAGTTGACCATTGCCAATGCATGCCAATTGTTGAGATTAACTTTTTTGTCTAAATGCAACTCAACGTCAACTCCTTGTTTACAGACCAACCCCTATACCCGATTAGACGCTTTATTTTCTTCCCAGTATTGAAGTTAGGTAAGATTTTTTTTTTTCCCTTCTGTTAATTTCAAAAGGCAATGGCCACCCCATCTTCCACAAAGACTAATGAATACTGTAAAAAATGATTGAAAATAAATATTTAAACCTTCCAATTTCACGAAGGTGTGCTGCAATTTAGAATGTGCCAATAAGCTGAAGGCCGAAGTCTGCCTACTCTTTGTGTTTGCTTAGAATTACAAGACTGCATAACGAAATCCACCTCAAAATCACTCTAATGTTCTCCAAACATATTTCCACTTTAATAATTGTGTTATTTCATATTATTTACGTAGGCATTCCTGCTGTTCAATTAAAACTATATTTACATAAAATATTAAACTTGAGTAGTGCTTAAACTGCAAAATTAGGATAACGCAAACACTCTATGAAACCGATGGTCATGCACCATTAACATTTAAATCATTTTTTACATTTTACCAACGTAATCACTAGCTCTCCCTTAATCGTTATCCATCACAATCCATCACTTTTAACATTTTAATTAGACAGAATTCAATTTTGTATGATGTGGATGTGACATAATAAAAATAGTTCCACAATATTGCCACAAAAAAAAACACGGTCATGTACAATACTATGCAAATGTACTGCAGTTCTAAGAATAAACTGTAAAACTACCAAAGTATAGTTACTGAACCTAAGTAACTAGCTTGTCACCACAGCAATTTTAAAACAATAACAGCACTACTGCTCATGCATTTTATATAGTGCATAAAACATCCTATTCATTGTAAATCCATCACCATTAGTAGAGGGTGGGGCAGAAGGGGGTATAAATGGTCATGTAACCCCCATGGTTGTATGAGTCTGGTGTGAAAGAATTTGATTGACCTCAACCCCATCAAACATCTTTGGGATGAACTGGAACGGAGATTGTGAGCTGGACCTTCGTGTCCAACATCAGTGCCTGACCTCACGAATGCTCTACTGGATGAATGGGCACCAAATCCCTCAGAAACACTCCATAATCTTGTACCTTCCCAGAAGGGTGGGATGCAATGTCATCAAAGTCCCTGTTGGTGTAATGGTTAGGTGCCTCAATACCTTTGTCCACATAGAGCATACTGATAACATTTTAGATCAAATATTACAATAAATGACAATAGTTTTTTGGGGTTTTTTTTTTATAAAAAGGTCAGGTAACAGATGGAACAATAAGACACCTTAGTAAGCAGATCGATGATGGTTTTACAGTAGAAGTTCTCAATAAGAAATTGGATGCATCTTATTTCACCCCTCTCATCTATAAAAAGTTGCAAGTATTTTCTCTAAAGGGCAAATAATAGATAGGGATATGGATGCCAAAGTTATACCTATGTAGGGGGGCGGGGCCGGCGCTGAACCAAGATGGCTGCATAAGTTTGCAGCTCCGTCTACCGTCTCGGGACTATTAGCCTTTTTTACGCTCCCGCGATCATGGGGAAGTCGAATCGCTCTGCCGGTACCCCTAAAGCCCCTGGCACTCGGGAGAGACCGCCGGCGTCGTCGGTACGCCACTTCTTTCGGGGCTCTCAAGACTCCGAGACTCGCGGCCATGTGTCCAAGATGGCGCCGTCTCCATCGAGCCGAGCGAGCGAGTGCTCTGACGACGCCTCGCTCGACCAGGATCCCACGCTTTCGGATCCTTCGGCGGTGTCACTTACCTGGCAGGACGCTTTGAAGCAGCTTCCCACGAAGGCAGATCTGGTCTCCGTGATCGACGCCGCCCTGGACCAGGCCTTGCAGGGAGTTCGTGCTGATCTTACGGCGATTAAGCAGGACGTTCAGCATATTGGTGATCGGGTTGCAACGCTGGAGGAGGACCATGCTAAGACCATTGAAACGGTGGATGCTTTATCCGCGATGCACCGGGATCACTCTGAACTTTTCCTTGCCCTACACAGACAGCTTGAAGACCTGGATAACAGGGGACGTCGTAACAACTTGCGCGTCCGGGGCCTACCCGAATCAGTGTTGGTCGATGATGTCCGTATGACGCTACAGACCCTGTTTAATCGGCTCCTTCAACAGCCCGACGATACCCCGATAAAGTTTGATCGAGCCCATCGGGCTCTTCGTCCGAGAGGCCCTCCCTCGGCTCCTCCGAGGGACGTGGTCTGCTGTCTACATGACTATTCCGTCAAGGAGGCTGTGCTCAAGGCATGTCGCCTCTCGGGCGACTTGGATTACGAGGGGGAACAGGTCAAGATTTTCCAGGACTTGTCCCCGATCACCCTTCAGAAACGCCGGGCCCTCAAACCCGTTACTGCCGCGCTTCGGGAGGCGGGTATCCCCTACCAGTGGGGTTTCCCGTTCGTCCTTATTGCTCGTAAGGACAAGGATGTCTTTACCCTTAGGCACCACGGCGATTTGGAGGACTTCCTTACTCACCTTGACCTTCCAGCCATTCGCCTTCCGGATTGGGAACTCTCTCTGGAGGTTCCGAAACAACTCACCAACCCTGCTATGTCCTGGACGGCTCCGATGCAGCGTAGGAAGAGGTCTCGGCGGGCCGCGTCTGCCGCGCCACAGCCTGAGGGAGATGCCTGATGGATTGTCCCCGCTTGCGACGTTCCGTCCCTCGTTGGTTCCTGCGTCTTGGCTGGCGGTCTCCCTTGCCTAAGGTTTTTTCGCCGGTTCGGGTGGTGAATTGGTGGAGTTGCGGGCATTGGTGTTTGTGCTCCTGTTCGCCCCTCCGGGTGAAGAACTTTGGACGTTATTCTCCGGACTTTTCGGACTTCGGCATTTTTGTTTTGTTTTCTCAGTTCTTTTTCTTTCGCGCCCGCCCGTTTCGTTCCGGTTTTTCGCTATGCACACGCCGTCCCTCGTACACCACATTATACTATTGTTGTTCGCTGCGCCGTGACTCTGCAGTCTCCGTATTTTTGCCATTGTCAGGTCCCTTGTTCTATGTGGGGTTTGCTGTCTCATGGCCCTGTGATTTCTCTGCTGCACTTCACTTTGTTTGTTTCTTTTTACTCACCTTTTTTGCCTTTTACTTTCATATATATTGCAATACTTACCTGCTGAGCGCTTATTGCCTTTGGCGACCGTCAGTGAACGCTATAGCTCTTAGGTCTCCCTTCCTCTGAGCGGTTCATTTATTTTAGCTCCTGTCCCGTAGACGGGGACGTTTGGTTTGGCTCCCGCCACCTTTGTTCCTTGTGACCGATACGGTCCTTTCCTTTGTGCTCTTTTTGGCACCCCCCCCCAGAGCTTTCCTGTCCGTAGGTGGACAGTTGATTTGGGCCTGCTTGCAGTCCCCGTGCTCACCCTTCATATTGCTACAGCAATATTACTAGGGATGTTTTCCCTTGCATCGCACCACACCTTACACACGTTTCACACAGTTTGGTTTATGTTTTGTTTTCTTATGTTTTTTGCATGTCCCAAGGGTCCCGGGTACAGGTTGTACTCTTTTTGGTGCTCTCTACTTACTTTGTATGGCTCCTCAGTCTCTTAACTTGGTCTCCTTGAATATTAGGGGCCTTAATAAACCTCAACAGCGTTCTAAACTCTTAACGTTTTTTCACTCCTTTAAGACGCATATCGCCTTCGTGCAGGAAACGCATTTTTCTACTAACAGGGAATTTCCTCTTTTAAATAGGCACTTTACCCACTCCTTTCTGTCCAGCTCCCCTTCCTCTAAAACCAAAGGGGTAGCTATCCTCATACATAAGTGTATCCGCTTTCGTCCCTCTGCGACGTGGAAAGATGACGAGGGGCGAGCTGTGTTTGTTAAGGGCTTTGTGGGCTCTCATAAAGTCACCTTGGCGAATATATATGCCCCTAATAGTAACCAAGCCCGCTTTGTTGTCTCGACCCTATCTAAATTGGCTGATTTCCAGGAGGGTATCACCGTCTTGGGGGGAGATTTTAATATGGTTTTGGACCCTAAAATGGATACTTCCTCTGGGAGTTCCCATATCCCCTTTTCTATGATCCGTAAAGTATCCCACCATTTGCGCTTGAACCAGCTGGTTGATGTATGGAGGGCCCTCCATCCTACGGTGCGGGATTACACCTACTTTTCCCCTAGCCACTGTAAATATTCGCGTATTGACGCCTTTTTCCTGTCTCACTTTCATTTGACGGTCCTGCGTTCGGCTAGCATCGGTGTGGCAACGATTAGTGACCACGCCCCGATTTTTCTGAAGCTCGCCCTCTCTGGTCTCCCTAGGACTTCTTGGCATTGGCGCCTCAACGAGAATTTGTTGAGCGACCCTCACCACATTTCTCAATTGACTTCTCATATTAACCAATATTTCGCTGAGAATGCCACCCCGGACGTTTCGAAGCCGATTCTATGGGAAGCCCATAAGGCAGTTTTGCGAGGTCATCTGATCAAGTTAGGTGCTTCAGTTAAACGGTCCCGGGCGGCAACTATTTTAAACCTTACGCAGCAAATTGCACGTCTGGAGGCCCGCCATAAGCTGACCCTCCTTCCCTCCGCCCAGGTGGAGCTCTCTGCATTGCGTACGAGATTGGCGGCGCTTCTGGATGATAGGACTAGGCGTAATTATCTTCTGGTACGGCGTCAGTTTTACGAATTTGGTGACAAGCCTGGCAGGCTCCTGGCTCGGGCGCTGCGGGCGAAGCGGGCTCAAACTTATGTTCCGCGCATTAGAGACTCTGCTGGCCGTCTTCGCTTTCGTTCGGAGGACATTGCCGACTGTTTCAGACGGTACTATGCCTCCTTGTATAATTTGCCGGGTCCGGGATCTCCCTCCTCTGAGTCGGAAGCGGCCACTGCGGCTTATTTATCTGAATTTATTTCCACTACTCTACCGCCCGAGGCCAGAGCTCTCCTTGACCAACCGTTTTCCTTGGCTGAGGTAGCCGAGGTTGTGAAGTCTTCTCCCGCTGGCAAGAGCCCTGGTCCGGATGGTTTTACCATTTTATATTATAAGAAATTTCTCTCTGTTCTGGGCCCTCATATGGTTTCGTGCTTTAATGCAATCGCGCAGGGTGTTCCGTTTGCCCCGCAGGCTTTGTCCGCGCATATTGCGGTCATCCCTAAACCCGACAAAAACTTAGACCTCTGTAGTAGTTTTCGCCCTATCTCCTTGATTAATGTTGATTTGAAGCTGTTTTCCAAAATTTTAGCCAATCGCCTGTTACCTTTTTTACCCCATCTTATCCATTCCGACCAGGTGGGTTTCGTTCCTGGGCGCGAGGCCAGGGATAATACAATTAAGGTGATCAACATAATAGCCCATGCCCAGTCCTGTGACCTTCCGTTGGTCGTGGCCTCGATGGATGCCGAGAAGGCGTTCGATCGGGTGTCCTGGTCCTTTCTTTTTGGAGTGTTGTCCAGGATTGGTGTCGGTTTTAATTTTTTGACTTGTGTCCAGGCATTATATGGTTCTCCGACCGCCCGGGTGGCTGTTAATGGCTTGTTGTCGGATCCGTTCACGCTGGCGAACGGCACGCGGCAGGGGTGCCCCCTTTCCCCTCTCTTGTTTCTTCTAGTACTTGAGCCCTTTGCGAACGCCGTCCGAGCCCATCCGGATATCACGGGGGTTCAGATTGGACCCCGGTCTTATGCCTTATCGTTGTTTGCGGATGATATCCTCATGACTCTCACCCATCCTATTCGGTCCCTCTCGGCTGTCCTGTCGGAGCTTGGCAGGTTTCAGGAATTGTCCAATTACAAAATTAATTTGTCCAAATCCGAGATTCTAGGGTTTCGCATTCCGGCGCGTCTTCGTGACCGCATTCGGACTGAGTTCCCTTTTAAGTGGAAGGAGGACTCTATAAAGTACCTTGGTTTATTTATCCCTGGGGACCTCTCGAGGCTGCGAGTTCTTAATTTTGAGCCCTTACTCTCCACGTTGGAATCGGACTTGCGTAAATGGGCGTATCCTCATATTTCATGGTTTGGGAGGGTGGGAGTTATAAAGATGAATCTATTACCCAGATTCCTATACCTTTTTCAGACGCTACCCATCGCTCTCCCGAGATCCTTTTTCCGGAGATGCAGGAGGGTCTTCCTGCGATACGTTTGGAGGGGTAAGCCGTCCCGCCTGGCGTTTTCCTATCTGATTCGGCCAAGGCTACAGGGGGGGATGGGTCTTCCAAGTTTGGAACTTTACTGGCAGGCGTCTCACCTACGCCGCGTTGTTGAATGGTCCGTAGATTCTGTTAAGCAATGGGTATTAGTGGAGGGGTCTTTCCTGACGTGTCCGGTGTCCGTGTTGCCGTGGATCCGTGTCCCCGCGAGGTGCGTCACGTTCTCCGCCCATCCTTTCCTTCTCCCTACCCTACGGGTTCTTCGTAAATTGCTGGGAGACGGCGTGGTGGCTAGGGTCCCCGGCCCATTGACCCCCTTGGTTGGTAACCCGGACTTTCCCCCGGGTTTGGCGGGGAGGGGCTTACAAGCTTTCCTCCCTCCGGGGATTCGCACTCTGCGTCTGTGTCACGTGGTCGCCGGGACTGCCTTGAAGCCTCTGGAGGCCCTGTCGGGTCCGGGACCCTGTTCTTTCTCCCTCCGGTTCCTTTATCATCAGATTAGTCATTTTGTCTCGTCCCTGGCGGTCCTGTCGCGCATGGACCAGCCACTCTCTCCTCTGGAGAGGCTTTGTTTGGATTCGAAGGAATCCCCCCATCTTTTGTCTAAGCTGTATTTACTTTTGCTCTCCCCTGAGCCGGTCGCTAAGCCGTATTATTTTAGCCTATGGGAGAGGGACTTGGCTTGCTCGTTCGACCCGGAGGATTGGTCCAAGATCCTCTCTGTTGTCCACAAGGGAACGGTGTCTAGCCGGATGCAGGAGACGTCTTTTAAGATACTTACGAGATGGTATAGGGTTCCCTTAGATATTCATAGGTTCGCTCCCCAGGTTTCCCCATGCTGCTGGAGGTGTGGGACTCACCCGGGCTCCTTGTTACATATTTGGTGGTCCTGCCCCGTTATTAGGCCCTTCTGGGATTCCGTTATTGCGGTGATCCGTGATGTGGCCGATCCCGACTTTCCGGCTTCTCCTGAGTCTATTCTGCTCCACCACACACAGCTATCTTATTCCTGTTATAAGCGGTCCTTGACATTTCACCTTATTAATGCTGCCAATGTGGTTCTCCCCCGCCACTGGAAATCAGCCACTCCTCCCTCCTTTGTGGCCTGGGTGAACCAGGTTGAATTCGTTTACCAGATGGAGGTTTTGGTGGGGTCCGCTAGGGGTGCGGGGCACAGGGTTGAGCTTCGGTGGTTTCACTGGAGGACGTTTGTCACGTCCCTGGAACACCGCCCTTTACCTATTTCCATTTAGGGGGTTGTGACTCACTCTCTCTGGGTCGTTCTCTCATCTTTTGTGTTGGCTCTCAGTATCCTTCATTGGGCGACTGTGTATTGGAGCTACCCTATAGACCTTGGGACAGACATGTTTTATTTTGTTTTTGTTTCTTTCTCATGTAATGCAGTATGGCACTGTGATTTTGGGTACCTTGTTCTATCCTTGTATTACACTGTGCTGTCTCCCTGGGGGATGGCTCTTTTCCGCTGATGTACCTGCTTGGTTCTACTATTGTTTTTACCGTGTGCAGTATCCTCTTATGCTGTTTGGTAATCTGATCACTTGCTGTGACTCTGTACTTCTCACTTTGTGCCATGCGTTTGTTACCGCTTATGCAATAAACTGAGAATTGATAAAAAAAAGTTATACCTATGTAAGCCAACAAACTTCAAGATCACTATGAGTTCCAAATTTTTGTACATAATACACTGCATGAACATACAATATTATTTTGCTGATAAATTGACAGTGTGATAGTGGTCTCGAAAGAATGAGAATCCAGCAAAATAATTTGTCCATTTTTACACATTACATAAACCCACTAAATTCCCACCTACGAGAGTGAGCTGGCCCTGTTTAAGAATTTAAACTGTTGTCTCCCAGGCCAAGCCTCCACGATCTAATATGTTGAGGTTTAATCGCTTTTCCCTAAAATAGGTTTATCTTAACCTTACCGTTTCAGTATTTCCAATCAGCATTTCATTACATACAGCATACCAACTGGTGTCAACTTTGGTTAGGACAAGAGCTTTAAGCAAATATGCCAGGTGGGGCTCCATTTTAAATAAATCAACCATCAGGATGTTTAAGAGAGACAAATCTATGCAGTTTAATACTGGTAACAGCTGAGAGCTCCCTTTAAAATTTCAATTGGCTACCTTACGGGAAGGATTCTATATATATATTTTAAAGCAGCAGCACCAACTATAATGTGGAAGTAGTTGTCAGTGAAATTGCAGTGTGCATTTCATTTTACATTGAGCATTGTGGAAAAGGCATAGATTTTTGGCTTTTGTTAAAAATATACTCCTTTGTGGAGTAGCTTTGCTTTGTGGAGAGGCTATCAAGTCTAATTGTCACTTGCCAAAGGCATATGACATTACAGCTAACAGAAGTTATGATGAAAGCCCAAAGTGTATCCACTCAATTTAATTAAGCTAAAAAAAAAAAAAAAAAAAAACCCCACACAGAACCTGGTCATGTGTTGCTCCCTGAGCATGTGGACCTGTGGTCATTCTTTCACAGAGATCTAACACCCCCCCCCTTCCCGTAAATCATCTTGTTGCAATAGAGAGTTATACAATTGTTTAAAAAATTAACAACTTACAGCAGAACGCCCCCTTCAGGGATATGCAGTTTGCACCACCTATTGGCCACTTGGAGTATGGCATGTTACTTCCTCCCTAACCTATTGTTAAGTTTATACTTGTGGACAACACTAGCTCAGTGAAAGTTAAACAATCCGACACTTAAGTAGCTCACACTATTACAAGCTGCTGCTTGGGACAGACGCAGACAGGAATATATAAAGACAATCAAAAATGGTATAGAATGTTTTCTACAATATTACACTTAGCAGGTACAGAAATGGGGAGAATGCCAAGTGGGAAAAAAAAAAAAGTAGCAAATTTTAGTAGTCACAAGACAAATAAGCATATCAAGTAAGATTACTATAGTTGATTTTTCCATTAGGAGAAAATAAGGGAACATTTTAGTTTTATTCAATTTAACAAAATAGCACATGGCTGATCAGCTACTTTGTAGTGGTAAAAGTCTTAACGTGGCAAGCAACTCAATACTGCAACACTGAAGACAGGGATATATTTGTAAACTATACAATCTTGGTGTTATAATAACCAGACACATGAATGTTAAAATGCTTTTTATTGTCAGTAAAATCAATACAATGTCTGAGTTATGTTAAACCATTCCTTACTAAAAAAACAAATGTAGTTATCGTATACTGCTCTATATACCAAGCAAGAGGAATTATCCATCATAGGATATTGAGACCGATGAAAATATCTTAACTGCACGTGGTTTTCTTAACTTCATGTGTTCCCAGCCAAGGAACACTATACACTGTAAATAAGCAGTTCACAGCCTGCAAGACAGAAAATAGGGTTAAAATTAAGATTACAGTTCACAACATCAATAAAGACAAGATAATTACTCCCCAGTATGTCCAGACCAACTGATGTAATTGTAGCACCCAAATCTTGAGTAATGTTTCAAGGATTCCCTAGATTAACAATGTGCTAATCATAAGTATTTTACTCTACTTAACTGTTGTAAATGCGCGAGTAGTAAAGAGATCAAGTGGTCTGTTTATAATTCTTTCCATTTATTGTTTCATAATTGGATTGTTTCGATCTACAGAAACTTCATTAGAGTAGGGATGCAATTTCTGGCTCATTTTCCTAAGGAACGCAATTAACACTAAATACATGGACAAGATATGTTAATATATTTAAATCCTGGCCATGGATCTTTACATGGCACTTGCAGACAGCAATAAAGGAAATATTGTACATTAGCTATAGAAAATGCATATCAGCAACTGCATTTGGCATCTACAAACACTCATGTAGTACAATACCTTAGACGAGCCTGGATCGGAATAAGATTCACAATTCGCCAAGTCAGATGTTGGCTTCCTGCATTTAGTACGAGTGATGTCAACATCAAACACGTAATTAACTCCAGAGACAATCTACATAAAAGGAAAGAAAGTAGAAAGTGTGCAGGAGCTTAGTAATTATTTTTTTTAATTTCCATTAGATATATCTATAAACACATGCATATTACAATAGGCACACAAGAGCAGGGGCATCTTCTATATCAGTATTTGAACAGGTTGATCTTATGACATTGTAATAGCACTAGAGATGCTGCATTGTAAGAAAGTATAATATATAATGAAATTGGATTCTATATAAGCTTTTTGGAGGGGGGGGGAATAAGCTGCCATTTGAAAGTCTACTTTTGGCTGGACACCGAAGGGTGGCAGCAAAAAGTAACTGCATTACTATACCCTCAATGCCATTGCCGCAGGACTAGAGAAATTCTTCTAGAATGGAAAGTAACAGCAGATTTAAAAAAAATTGAGAAAAAAAAAATATTGCACAATCCTCTCTTGGAAGTATTTGAACATTTATATTATATGCAGCTATACACTGCCATCATACTCCTTACCACTATACATAAAACGTACCACAAGCGTGCACACACAGAAGAAGAGATCCCTGCGCAAAGGAGTTTAGGATCGATTGACAAGCCAACATGGAATGTAGGACCTTCATACCGATACATAGAGATATGTTTTAACGTGTGGCTTAGTTAACCCACCGCAAGAAACAGTAAATGCGTATTATTCCTTAGACATCACGCAGGGCCTGGGGAGGGTAATTTTCCCACAAACTTAAGTCACCCATCACATGACCCCTAGAAGCCAAGCGGGGGGCTGGGGAGGGGAACGGTTGCACTTCGAATGCCGCCTGCCCTGGTTGCCGCCTGCTGACTCGGGAGTAACAAGCATCTGTACAGACACCCGCTTTACAGAGCACTACGCCGCCCGCTTATCCCATAACACCCAGCCAATTGTGTCCCCATCACCGCACGAACCTGTTTCGTCACGCTGTTGATCTTCTCTATTTTGTGGGCGTACATATCGTTGCTGGCTTTGTTATATTCATGGAGGGCGAAAGACATTGCCCTACGTACACCCTCTTCGCTGGGGTCAGCATTAGCCGGGGCCCCCAGAGGCCTCCTCTGGCCAGTAGCCACAACTGCAAGGGCACACAGCCCGACCACCAATATCAGCTTTATCATGATCACTGCTATGAACTATTGCGCCGGCGGCACCATATATATAGGTACCCGGTCCCGGAAATAGTTCTATGAAGGTTACGGCGCCATATTTTCTGTGGGCACCATAAGGTTGGGTATCGTTTGGATATTATTAACGGTATAAGGTGGAGGCGGAGAAAATTCATTTTGTCATCACATACAAAAGCATACATTCAGGAAAAGAGCAGCACAGATCCCGGATGACCTGAATCTATAAATATGTGAGACATGCCCTGTTCAAAAATGTCTCCCATGGTGTTTAAAGATGCCATGAGGTCATACAGAATAAATCCCTCCCTTTCATTTTGTCCAATCAATTATAAGTAAACAAGCTGCCTGTGATTTAACCCCTTCAGTCCCTAGGGTATTTGGTACCTTAAGTTGCAGAGCATTTTTGCAGTATGTGGGCTCAGCTATCATTCCCCTATTCTTGTGAATAGTGTGTCCATGTAAAACATATATCTTGTTTTTTCAAGGAGAGATAAAGCTTTATTTTTTAACCACAGTTACGTGATTAGTCGAAAATTTCGGATGAGAAATTTAGTAAAGACTAGAGAAAGATAGAAAAAATACCGGTATTTTCTAATGTGAAAACTCACAAAATCCCCTCAAGATGTATCAATTCAGGTGTCCAGTCAAAAGTATTTTTCTCTACTTAACTGTTGTACTGGAATGCAGAGTGCCACTGTAAAGTTTGGTGCAGCAGGGATAATGGTTTGGGGATTTGGGGTTTAACAAGGTTTGGGCTACAATCCTTAGTACCAGTGAATGGTAATATTAATGCTACAGCAAACAGAGACATTTTCGACAATTGTATGCTTCCAGACCTTTCCTGTTCCAGCATGACTGTGACCCTGTGCACAAAGCAGGGTCCATAAATACATGGTTTGCTGAGTTTGGTGTGGAGGAACTCCAGTGGCCTGAGCAGAATCTTAATCTTAACCTAATTGAACACTTGATATAAACAGGAATACTGATTGTGAGGCAGTCCACATGACTCACAAGACCTTAGAAGGGTTTTGTGCCAGCAGCTGCAACTGTGGGGGCTTTTAAGGAGGTCCAAAGGCAGATGATATGGGCCCCCTGGGGCCATGAAAGCTGCCCCTTTTGTCCCGCTGACGTTGGGGGCGTTCCCACTGACGGCAACTGGAAACACCCCCATTTAAAGGAAAAAAGGGCGGGGAGTGGGGCATGTCAAGCTCCCGCAACCCAGAGGATTCGAGTCTTGACCCGTAGAACCGAAGAAGCATCGCTTACCCGGCAATATCCGGGTCAAACCCAGAGAGTTCCCAGGTATGCTTATGAGCAGTGTTCCCTCTAAGCTGTGCGCTTGTGCGCACGCACATAGCTTTCAGAGGGAGCGCACACGAACAAAAATTGTGCGCACAACCAGTAGCGGACCGCCCCCCTTCGGTTGTGTGCACAGCACCCCTCCAGAGACGGACAGTAATGTCCGCCACTAGAGGAGCAAGCTCGGTTGGGGAGATCAAGGATCTCCCTCCAACCGGCTTACAATTTTGGCTCTGGGAAAATTTTTGCACAAGAGAAATTTTCTGCGCACACCACCTAAGAAAAATTAGAGGGAACATTGCTTATGAGCAGTAGCGTACCTAGCGGGGGGCGGGGCAGTCCGCACCGGGTGCCGCTCATCAGGGGGGTGCCAACTTGCCGGCACCCCTCCAGAGACGGACAGTAATGTCCGCCACTGGAGGAGCAGGCTCGCAAGGGAGCGGTATCTGAGGTTTTTAACAGACCCCTGGCTCCCTTGAGTGATTTTAAGCCGGTTCAAGGATCTCCCAGCAACAGCTGCTGTGCGCCGGGGTTTGTTGTCAGATCCCGGCGCACAACACTGAAGCCGCGCCCACCGCTGTCCATGCCCTCTGAACCGGAAGAAGACAGAAGAACTGAAGAAGAGGAGCGAAGAGGAGGAAAAGGAGCTGTAGCGAGAAAAGAGGAAAGGTAGGAGAGCATGAGAGTGACAGTGACGGTGAGAGTGGATTAGTGTTTGTGTGGATTAGTGTATGTGTGGATTAGTATATGTGTGGATTGGTATATGTGTGGATTGGTATATGTGTGGATTGGTAAGTGTGTGAGAGTGATGGGTGTTATGCTGTACCATTTCCAATGTATTTTTCATTATATAATTATGCTCTAAAGTACATCATAACTCCCATCACTCTATACTGTTCCATCCAGTGGCAGAGCTGGGAGACAGAGGCCTTGCACCCCCACCGCAGGACTCCTGAAAGGTAAGTGAACTTCAAAGAGGGAGAGGGTAGATAGTTAGGAGGGGGTAGATAGGGAGAAGGGAGTGAGACGGGGGATAGGGGGTAGATAAGGAGAAGGGAGTGAGAATGGGTAGATAGGGCAATCATACTTCTATCATGCCAAGTCTGCAAGTACATCCTGGAATCTGGGTATGCCTGGGCATGATAGGAATGTGATTGCTGTTAACAATCACATATATATATATATATATATATATACCGTATTTGCTCCATTATAAGACGACCCTGATTATAGGACGACCCCCAAAAATCTAAATATTAATTTAGGAAAAAACAAAAAGCCTGAATATAAGACTACCCTATAGGAAAAAAAGTTTTACTAGTAAATATTAATTTATGTAAACAATTTTTTCATATTTAATAAAAGCTATGATTGAGAAAAATATATATTTTTTTATTTCCTTTTATTTGCCAACCTGCCCCCCCAGTTATGCACATCTGCCCCCAAGGTTGCCACTCTGCCGCCAGAAATGCCTTAATCTCCCTTTATTTGCCACTCTGCCCCATGATGTGCCTTTTAACCCTCTATATGCCACTCTGCCTCCAGAAATGTCTTATGCCCTCCTATATGCCACTCTGCCCTACGATATGCCAGAGTGGCATATAGGGGGTTAAAATGCATTTCTGGAGGTATATATATATAACTGCTAACAGCAATCAAACTGCTATCAAGCCAAGGCAGCCAGTACATGCTGGAACCTGGGGATGATAGGAGTTTGAGTACAGCCTCCCTATGCTATGCTACCACCCCCCCCCCTTACACATCCATGCTATCACACACACACTCATTCACAAACATTTAAATACTCATTCATTCCATTAATCACACATACACACACACTCAAACCCCCCACCCCCTTACCTGAACTGCAGATCTCCCACTCGCAGACTTCTTCAGGGGCCCGGCTGTGCGAGCAACTTCTCTGGCCCCGCCCCAGAGGAAGGAGGGGGAGGCAGAATTATGTGACACTCGGCTAGCTTCCTGCTGCTAATAGAAGAGACGCTGCTTGGGACCAAAGCACCGATAAGCAGCCTGGCCCCAGCAGACATTTTTTTGAGGTCTAATTAGAAGACGACCTCGATTATGAGACGAGGGGTATTTTTCAGAGCATATATATATATATTGTTATTTAATTGTTTTGTCCTATTTTGGTGTGTTACTTACTTTAAATACAAGTGTTAGATTTTTTTTTATGGTGTGTGGGGGGGTCATATTCGGTTTCGGCCAGGTAAATGCTGCATTTTCGGTTTCAGTCCAGAATTCGTTTCAGTGCATCCCTAAGCCAGACAATGAAGTGGTAGGCCTACGTTATGCTGCACTATTGTCAATGTCTGGCTCAATGTATAGTGATAGGGATTACGCTGTACCACCGTCAATGTGTGCCTCAGTATATAGTGATAGGTGTTATGCTGTACCACCGTCAATTTCTACCTCAGTATATAGTGATAAGTGTTATGCTGTACCACCGTCAATGTCTGCCTCAGTATATAATGATAACAGTAATGCTGTACCACCTTCAGTGTCTGCGCCGGTATATAACGGTAGAAGCTATGCAGTTTTAAAGTGTGTCTCTGTGTGTGTGGGGAAGGGTGCCACATATAGGATCCGCCCCAGGTGCCAAATACTCTAGGTACGCCCCTGCTTATGAGTAAGCGCTGATTCAAGCATGAAACTTGTTAAGCTGTTATATTTTCCCCTGTAATCCACTTGATTCACTGGAACTTTGTTAATCGTAATAAACACAATTGAAGTATACCTACTTCCCCAGCAGCTTGTTTACTGACCTCTAGAAAGAGATGGCTAATAGCTACAACTGGTGATAATACAAATACCTTACTCTATTGATTTCTGCCTGTCAGTAAATAGATCCCTGCTGGATATTGATGGCACCCAAGTGGGCATTTATTACAAAGGTACCTTCTACTGACACATCAGTCCTCTGTATTCACTTAGAAAATAATTTCATTAAAAGCTGAGAAATTGCCTTTAATGTAGTATCCTTTATTCTGACATATAATGACATACAATTTAACACTTCTCTGATAGTTTTCACAGCGTACTATAATCTGATAGCTAGCATGCCCTATTTCATTATATTTAACACCTCCCATAAACACAGTTTTTCCTCAATTTCTCAAACATTTTGTTCAGAAGAAGCCTTTACTTTTAGCCAATTAAACAAACATTAACACTAACATCTGATATCTTCTGATAAAATACAGACACGATGAACGCAGAAATCTAAGATGACCAAGTAAAAAAATAAGCACATCCATTTTTGATCATGATTATATTTTTGTAGGTTTAACAAACACATTTTTGTTAGGCATAGAACATTATTAGTTATTAACTAAGTGCATAACATTAGTTTGCAACTTTTTTAGGCATATGATGCTATAAAAACACATCTTTCTGGTGGCTTTCACAACATTTACTCTCAGCACTTTTGGTGCCCCTTGAGTACATAAGCAGTCAACTTCAAATTGTTCAGAGAGCCTGAAAAGCAGTTTTTTGAGATAAATATAAGCATAATGCACTTCAAGCACTGCTTCTCTGAGACCTGAAGTCTGAGATCTTTTACATCAAGCACCCTTTGTGTACCAGGTAATTCAACGATACTGTATGTTGTAACATCTACAGGCACAATATATATTTATTGGCCCTTTTGACATTTAGCCTTCTAAGGGACGTATTAACTGCAGTCTGCAGTACTTCTAATTAGCGGATGTAAATTTAAATTGTGTACTGCAGAAGACCTGAATGTCAAATTACACTTTAAAAATGTACTCTTTAAATATAACATCTGTTATTTTGGATTGGTGTTCCATCATTACGAATAGGTTGAATATTTGTGCTATTACGTGAGCATTAAACACTAAACAGTGAGCAGTAGGGGAGTTAAAATGGAGCTAAATGTCTTCTCTTCTCGGCTTTTTGGCTAAGATCAAGAAAATATTTGTGAAATAAGGAAAGCTCAGCCTTTTGGTCTCAATGTTGAGTGGGTTCTTTGAAGCCTGAGGTGCGCAGAGAGCACCCTCCAGGGAGGGAAGGAAGGGCCACATATCCCCCTGTGGGGAGTTTAGTACTGTGGCCCCAGGACAAAAACGTCCCGGTCAAAATGTGTTCCTCATGCATTAGTACTACAGTTGCAATAGAAGAAGGGCACTCAGTCTCAGCAGATTATCTATTTTTTGTAAATTCTATGAGTGAGGGCTTCTATACAGGGTCAATAGCCTCCTGATGATGTCAGTGTGGCTGAAGCATGGATATGCACAGCAGCCACATCTGGGAACTTTTAGGCTCCAGCTACCTGGAGCCTACCCTTGCAGGATGGGACCAGGACTACCAGCTGACATCAGATGTCCCAAATAGGACATGGAAGCAGGCTGACCAGATTTGAAACAACAATACAATACTTGTACTTACTGCCCAATAACCTGCAACAAAACATAAAAACATTGGGCATTTCTAAACTCGGGACAAATATTAGAATCTATTTGGCAGCAAAAGATTTTTATAAAAAAAGTGAAAAAAGTGTTTTTTTTCCATTTCTCACCATACTTTTATTTTTTTCATAGTAAAATAGATATGATCAAAATAACAGGAAAAAAATAAGAGATTTACAGATAAAAACGAACATTGCAAAGATGTCAAAACAGCCTTTGTTACTGAAGGTACAAGGGGTTAATTCGTGTTCAGAGTAAGTTTTATTTAGCAGCAAATAAACCAGTTAATCATCCACCATAATCTTATATGGAAAAATGTAAGTGGTCCGTTGTTTTTTTTTCCCCTTCCCCAAAACGTTGATGTTCGTGGACCGTCCGTGTTAGTTGCCAATATCGAATACTTGCTGTTCTAAACGGTTTCCGCTAACAACACTTTTGGTTCTTCTCGCTTTCCGTAGTCAGTGAGCTGACGTGTGTATCAGTGGAGAACACTTGAGTTTTTGACAAGAGCCATGTCTGCAGACTGGGACGAAATAAGGCGGCTGGCAGCTGACTTCCAGCGAGCCCAGCTCAGCGATACAGTACAGAGGTAACCCGGCAGCATCACCGAGCTGGGGAGTTAGGAGGACAGCCTGCAACGCTACGGAAATGGGGGCAATGCACTCTATGTTAATGTGGGCCTTGCCCTGTCAGATGCACATTAATAGCAGTTATGGCATTACAGAAGTGTCGAGTTTTACTTAAATAAGGGGCTTTGTTCTCTCACATGTAAGAACTTATGCAACAGGTAACTCTTCTGCTACTATGGAACAGAATCTGCACTAATTCTTACGAACACTGGTTTTCTTATAGGATGCACACTGCATCATGGGAGTTGTAGTTTTAGCATATGGATAACCCTAGGCTAGTCTGTTTATAAAAAATCGTGTTAAAATGTGAAACTATCTTTTAATATGAAAAAAACAATCTTCTACAGCAAGGTAGAATACTTATAGCACAATACAATAGAGTACAATAGCATAAGGTACTAAATCCTACCTTAGGTTCTGAATGCTGGCACCAATGCATTGTTAAGCCAAGTACTGAAATCAGAAAATGGGTTATTTAAATGACAGGTTAATATTTTAGTGTATTATAAACACGCTATTCTCTGTGTGTTACCTGCCAAAGGTCTTCTTACAGAAGTTTGAGAGCCCTGCCTCCTAAAGTCATCATTCCACCATATGTTTTTACAATGTGCTACTAAATTTACAGGTGAAGCGTTATATTATTATTATTTATTGTTTTATATAGCACCATCAAATTCCGTAGCGCTGTACAATGGGTAGACAGGACACAACAAGTAGTATGTAACATAACAAATTGACTTACAGGTGATATAGTATCTATAATGTTTTAGTTTTATCAACGAGTTTCTGGCTTTTTCCAGCAGTTAAATAAGAGCTTCAGATATGGTAGCCGGTTAGTGTGGGCAGAATACCAAGTGTAAATTTTAGTGCAGATGTGTGCCCTCAGCCACACCACCAATGTCTTTCTGGCTCATAAAGAGAGGAGGAATATGAGGTTTAGCCTCAGATGCTGAAGATCTAGCTTGCTCCCCCAAAACCGCTGCTGCCTGGCACTGGCAGCTCACTCACACAATGTATGAAATGTAATATTTTCCAGAATCCACACATTTGTGGCGGACAGGACCAGTTTCATTTGTTTAAATATATAGTACTGTGCGAAAGTTTTAGGGAAGAATGAAATAAATGCTGTAAAGTCAGAATACTTTAAAAAATAATGGTCATAGTTTATTTTTAGGATTTAAGAAAATCCTAGGTGATAGAACAGAAGAAACATCTAAGTCAAATCAATATCTGGTGTCACCAGCTTTTGCCTTTGAAACAGAATCAAATCGTATGCTTGCATGATGGATAAATATCTGCATGTACTTCACATCATTGAGTAGACCATTAATTCCAACTAAATCCCCAACTCCATTTGCAGGCATACAGCCTCAAACTTTAAAGGAACCTCCACCATGCTTTACTGTAGCCTGCAAACACTCATTCTTGTTCCATTCTCTACCTTCTGCTACACCCAAATATTTCAGATTTTGACTCTTCAGTCCAGAGCACTTGCTGCCATATTTCTGCACCTAGTTCCTATGTTTTCGTAAATAGTTGCTTGGCCTTGTTTCAACATCAGAGGTATGGCTTTTTTGGCCACAAGTCTTCCGTGAAGACCACTTCTGACCAGACTTCTCCGGATGGGTGTTCCAGGGTCCCACTGTTTTTCTGCCAATGCTGAGCTGATGGCGCCGCTGGACGTCTTCCTATTGCGGAAGGAAGAAAGCATGATATGTCTTTCATCTGCTGAGCTGAATTTCCTTGGCTGTTATTATTTCCTGTTTCTTCGTGCTTTTTTGAAAGAGGTTGGGCAAAACACCTGGAAACTGCCTGCCCTGAAATTTCTGCCTGGCAGAAACCTTGCTGATGAAGAATAAATACCACGTGTCTTGTTGCTATGCTAAGTCTTGTCATGATGTATGACTTCTGACATTAAACTGTCATTATTAATGAGTTTGGCTGTTCCTCACCCACTTTTATTCCTCCTACACAGCTATTTCAGTTAATGATTGTGTTTTAACCGCCATATTAAATTTATTAACATTAGCACATATTTGGTATAATTGTTTAATCATACACCTAATTATATGCCTGCAAAATCCCTGACTTTGTGCAAGTGTAACTAGAAGAATTAATGCTGTTATGAAGACAAAGGGTGGTCACACCAAATATTGATTTGATTCAGATTTTTCTTCTCCTTACTCACTTTGCATTTTGTAAAATGTTAAAATAAACTGTTAATATGTCTCATTTTGGAAGTATTCTTACTTTACAGTATTTTAGCACCTGCCTAGAATGCTTGTACAGTGCCGCACCTCTGTTTTCTCTTATTAGTTCTAATATCATGCTAAACGATAACGATGCAGATAGAGAGCGGTGCTTGCTAACGACCGTCTTGTGTTTAGCCTATTTTGGCTTATCTGTAATTTTTAGTAGTAGTTTTGTCTGCCTCATGATGTGAGCTTAAAAGGTAGTTTAATTAAATTAATATCTCCTAGCCAAAACAAATGCTTACTAATCATTAACAATAAAGTAGGGATCAGGCAAAAATAATGTGTGGACTATACTTCCCTTTATTTGTTTCCTAACTTATAAATGATCCAAATCTGCCTGGCTACATGTATTTTTACATGTCTTTGACTAGTTGCTTTAATGCAGAAATGGCAATTAGAGGGGAAAAAAGATATGCTGATCATATTAATACATTTGTTAATTATGAGCAGTTTATTAAAGTGCAAGGTATTATATTTATTACCTAGAAACCATAATGAAGAAGCGCAGAGCCTGGCTATACATAGTTTGTTTTTTTAACCTGAGAAAGCTCATGAACAGCAGTTGAAGTTAATTATTTTTTTTGTATGTAGGTTGTCTGAGCGTAACTGCATAGAGATTGTTGCCAAACTAATTGCTGAAAAACACTTTGATGTCGTGCATACACTTGATGGGAAGGAATATGTGACGCCATTACAGATCACCAAGGAAATAAGGGATGAACTTCATGTTCGAGGGGGTAAGTTCATTTCATACATGTCTTAAGTAGGTATATATCTCCTCCGTTTTTTCTATTGGCTGAAAATGTTATAAATTTTTTTTTTATTTATTACAGGTCGTGTGAACATAGTGGAATTACAGCAGGTGAGTTCCGTTGTAAAATTGTATCGCTTAGATATAGGGCTGCAACTAACGATTATTTTAATAATCGATTAATCGGCCGATTATTTTTTCGATTAATCGATTAATCGGATAAAAAAAAACAATATGCAAATTTTTCGTTTATTTAAAAGAATTTAATGAACTGGATGTTAAAAAACAACTTAAAATTTACATTAACATTCTTATTTTGTTATGATGTAATAAAAAACAATATTTTCAAAGTACAAGAACCCAAACACAATATTTATGAAACAAAATAACCCCAAACATTCTGAAAAGAGGTGGACTATTACTGTTCAAGAAACTTTGCCCCAGCACTTTGCACTTTGCACCCAGCACTTTGCACCCAGCACTTTGCACCCAGCACTTTGCACCCAGCCCTGGCACTTTGCACCCAGCACTTTGCACCCAGCACTTTGCCCCAGCCCTGGCACTTTGCATCCAGCACTTTGCACCCAGCATTCAGCACTTTGCACCAGCACTTTGCACTTTGCACCCAGCCCTGGCACTTTGCACCCAGCCCTGGCACTTTGCACCCAGCACTGGCACTTTGCACCCAGCACTTTGCACTGTGCCCCTGCACCCAGTCTCTAACTCTGCCCTGCACCCAGCCCTGCCCCCACATTCTGCCCTGCCCCCACACTCACACTCTGCCCTGCACCCACTCTGCCCTGCACCCACACTCACACCCTGCCCTGCATCCCCACCCCCACTCTGCCCTGCACCCAGTCTCCCACTCTGCTCTGCACCCACACTCACACCCTGCATCCCCACCCCCACTCTGCCCTGCACCCAGTCTCCTGCCCTGCACCCCCCACCCCCACTCTGCCCTGCACCCCCACCCCCACTCTGCCCTGCACCCCCACCCCCACTCTGCCCTGCACCCACACTCACGAACCGCTCTGTGCGAATGGAGCCACTCGCACAGAGCGAACCGCTCTGTGCGAATGGAGCCACTCGCACAGAGCGAACCGCTCTGTGCGAATGGAGCCACTCGCACAGAGCGAACCGCTCTGTGCGAATGGAGCCACTCGCACAGAGCGAACCGCTCTGTGCGAATGGAGCCACTCGCACAGAGCGAACCGCTCTGTGCGAGTGGAGCCACTCGCACAGAGCGAACCGCTCTGTGCGAGTGGCTCCATTCGCACAGAGCGATTCGCTCTGTGCGAGTGGCTCTGTGCGATCCGTGCACATAGACATGAAGAATACTTACCTCCGGAACGCGTCACATCCGTCACGTAGCTAAAAGAAGGCGGAGCGTGTAGCAGAAGCGGGGAACGCTCGCGGAGGTAAGTAAAAGGAGCCGAGTGCTCCAACAACGAATTGATCACTCGATTAATCGATAACGGAAATCGTTATCGATGATTTCCGTTATCGATTATTATCGATTTTATCGATTCGTTGTTTCAGCTCTACTTAGATATTTAAGTTATTCTCTACATGTTAACTTCTGATATTTGATTAAACGGAAAGTAGCTCCGTGTATATGATGTAAATATTTAACATAAGTGTTTTACCCTCTTTCCTTGATGTGTAATAGTATGAAGTCTAATATTGCATGGGCTTTTCATGATCAAAACAGATATATTAGATATGCTATGACAAGAGATTGTGGAGCCGTGTAACAGTAATAAGTAAAAATAATAATAAAAAAACCCATCAAGATTAGGTGTACCTGGGTTTGTAAACCCATCAAGACTAGGTGTACCTGGGTTTGTAACTATTGGGCAAAGTGCTAGAGCATGCTAAATTTAATTGTTAAACAAAAATGTCCAGGTTTGCTGACTTAGCAAAAAGAATAGATTAACACAATATTAAGTGACTTTTAAAAGTATTTGAAAATCTTTCTTTAATCTAAACATGATTCATGCCAACGTGCTTCTGAGCAATTTGTTATAAAAACATCTAGCAGGGTGGTCGGCGAATATCTGGCAGTGTACAGTAAGTCTTTTGGAGCTGTCTGGAAACTCAGCAAACTTTTAAACAATATTTATGATATGTCTTATCTTGGTGTTATTTTATCTGTACTGACTATGATGATAGGTTTTCCAAGGACAAAATAAACAGTCTACAAATGTAGCAGTAACATCGGATGTGCTGTCTCATAAATAAAAGATTGGTTTTCTAATAGCATATCAAGGCAAATATCGTTTTCATATCGATCTTGGAATGGGGCTACTAAAGAAAAGTAATGAATATTAGTTTGAAATGTTCTTGTTATTAAAAAAAAAACCTCTGAAAAATAAGTGTGTAAAGAATATCAGCACTTCACTCTCTGTATATAAAATACATATGCAATTTTTTTATCACCACAGTAGGAAAACTATGCCTTTTTTTTTTTAAATAATGTGTTCTGTCATGTGGTCATATCAAGTCTAAATTAGTCTTTTGATCTGTTTAAAACATAAGAGATACTCTTCTTTAACTATATCTGCTTAAAGGAAAACTCCCACCATTATGTAAAATGAGTTTTGAGGAACATTTTTTAAAGTTTTTACATAACAACATGCTTTCTGACAAGAAGGACTTCATAAGCATTGCTATAAAATGATCCAAAGTACACTATATGACCAAAAGTACGTGGACAACTGACCATCATAGCTATGCATGCTTGTTATGCTTCCCATTCCAGAACTGTGGGCATTAATATGGAGTTGCCCCTACCCTTGCGGCTATAGAATTTGTACCCGTTCAGCACTGATGTTGGATGAGAAAGCCTGGCCCGCAACTGATATTCCGATTCATCCCAAAGTGTTACTGTCAGAGGTCTGTGCAGGCTACTAAAGTTTTTTTCCCCCACACCAAACTCATCATACCATGATCATCCTTGCTTTATGCACAGTTATGCTGGAACAAGAAAAGGGCCAACCCTAGAGTCGGAAGCATACAGTTGTCTAAAATGTGTTTGCATGCTGTAGCACGTACCGTTCACATGAACCTGAAAGGGTACATGGAAGGGGCCTACCCAAACACTGAAAAAACAGTCCCAGAGTATTATCCCCACCTAACTCTTCGTCCACTCTACAGCAGGCAGTATGCAATCTATCAGGTAGCGGTCTCCTGGCATCTACCAAACCCAGATCCATCCATCAACCTTCCAGATGATTACAGAGTCCAATGTGGTGTTCTTTAGACCCTCCAGCTGACGTTTGGCATTGTGATCTTTGGATTGTGTTCAGCGGCATTGCCGTGGAAGTCCAAAAAAGTGCGAGGAAAGCCTTTTTGTATCTTCTGCCCCCCCTCTCAACTTTTGTCCTATCTATGAATTAAATCACTTTGCTTGTGGTCTGCACTTCATATGAGGATTGCTTTGCTTTTCTTAGACAAAATGTTGCGCCTTCATATTTTTGTTGAGAACTGACATGAATTTAGATTTAATCCCTGCTAGTGACACAAACAAGGAGATACCTTTTTCAGTATGATTCCTAGCGTTAGGGGGAAATGCCCAGGAAGCAGAAATTATATCGTAGATGCATTTTTTTTAAAAGAAATGATTTAGGAAGTTAGAACTTCTTGTTTGTGAGGAATGGACAATTTAGTACAATTTAGTACCCGATGAATGATTCAGGTAACACTGCATTGACTTATCTATCTAATGGGGTGTTTGACAGGATGCTTGTGTGTAAATACTTGTAATTACGGTTGTTATGAGCATGTTTTCTTATGTTTAGGTGGTGAACGTTGACCTGACTCATATTGAAAGCAGGGCCAATGAGCTTATAAAACTAGACAAAAGTATCCAGCTCGTGCTTGGACAGTTAGTGGATTGGTAAGTAGCAATAAATGCATGGGATTAAAAAAAAAAAAGCTATAAATTTAACATCAAAAATAATAGTTTGAAACTGAAAATAATCTACCTGTTCAACATGTGGTAATTACTCATGTCCACATTTATCAGTCTTCTGAACCTCTATGTTTTCTTTCCTATTCTTTGCTTGTTGCGTATAATGTGAGCTGAAAATATTTTACTACAATATAGACCACCACTGTAACTGCCAACAGTCCTGAATGTACAATGACAGGTCACACCAGCCCCTGCACCATTATAATTGTCCGGCTGCTATAAGTAGTTAGAAGCAAGGATAGCTAACAGATGTATGTGTAGGTTAAAATAAACGAGCAAGCACTTCAACCAGAAGAAAAAAAATAACACACACAAAACCAGAATTGCATTTCACTGCTTCCCGCGGCTTTGTCACGGGAGTCAAATGAAGCGATCATTTGTCTTAACATCTAAACTGTGAGGTGTTCCTGAAAAATCTCCTAAGGGCCGGCCTACATTTTTATTGAAAATCCTCAGGTACGAGCAGAAACGTTCAGCGCACTCACTCATCCAACGCGGGGGAAAAAGTAATGTAATGTAAAAAAAAAACCAAACCCTTGATTCAGTCTTAGTTAAAATCTCCATGAAGTGAATGAGAAGACCAAAGGGAAGGTGATATGCATCTTACACGTTTCCCCTGAACATTTCTTGACTCCATTGCTGGAGTCGGCTGGCCGTGGGTATGCAAGCTGAATGCATATCCTGCAATGTAAATAGCTGACTGGTAGGGAAAGAATGCATATTTGTACACAAAAAAACTAAATTTAAAGGTGACCCACAGGTATCATTTCCAATAAAGTGCATATGGTGGCTGGAGTGTCCTTTAAACTGATACTGAATAAATATTTTGCAGAAGAGCCGCTCTAATGGCTTCTTAACTTTAATACAGTGTAAACATTTTTAGTAAAGACAAATAAAAGTGTAATCTTGATGGCAGCCTCAATTCAACTTTGGGAACATACTGTTAAGGGGGCACTTAAATGTCCGTGGGACCCTGAGAATGTATATTAAAGTGCTTTGAGTACTTTAACCCCTTAAGGACCAGAGCTTTTTTTACACTAAAAGACCAGGGAACATTTGTGTTTTTGCTATGTGTTCAACTGTGATTTCCCTCTCAGTGTACAGTGCTGAGTCAGTCCTGTATATTGAATAGCCTAATTTGTGAGGAGAGTTTTAAGAAATCTTTCACTTTGCCTATATATTACACAGGGCCAGCTGAGACCTTCTTGCAGGTAATTCCACTTTTGCCCATTGTTAATCTGCTTCTGCCCAGAGCCCCCTGATCTGATCATAGGTCTGTGAATAAGCGCCCTTAGCATTTGTAATGTGTTTTGCTGTTGGTTTACGTGTCTCCCCCTGTTATAAAGTATCTTACTTCAGTCTGCTGCTTTCTCCTCTTGAACCATGCGGGAGCATGATGTGAAAACACTGAACCACGATTTATGTGCTGCAGCCGCAGCACGGCACGGGATTACTTCTCCTGCTACTCCTGTCTGCTTTTAGTGCTAAACATTATTTAGTGAGGTTTTGGTAAACAGCTGTCAGATATACATTCCTCAGCCCAACTAAGTGCTGCAGCTCATAGGTTTTTAATGTCTCACCTGAATTCACCTTCCAAAACGCAGCTTTTAAAATGCTTCTAGACCCGAAAGCTATGTATGTTTGCATTAGAACAGCTGTTTATGTCGGAAGTAAAATGTGTACTTTATTATTCACTCTGGCAGTACAGAAAAGTTGTCTTATAATCGAGCAAATACGGTATAAATATATGCGCGCTGGCACTGATTATGTTGCAATTAAACTTATTTTATGCCAGAGACACATATATACATAATTCCAAATGCACTGAAATCTCTAATTCAGTAAAGAAACAGCCACAAACCATTCTACATTTTTTCTTTATTTGTTAGCAACTATCTGGATCAAATAGCAGAAGAAGTGAATGATAAACTACAAGAAGCTGGGCAAGTGACCATATCAGAACTGTGCAAGTTGTATGACCTTCCAGGAGACTTCCTGATAGAGGTAATAAAGGATTCTTCATTAACTGCAATTGCTTATGGTCAGAAGCTCCCTCTTTCAATGCATTGTAGGTTAGGAGGCATCAGTGCTGCATTTATCTAAACCAAGGCATTACTACTGTGGCCTACATGGTCCTTAATGCTGAGCACTAGAATAGGATGCCATATCCCAGCGCTGTGCCTGGCAGGTGAAAATCAGCCATGAAGGGTGCCTGACTTGGCGTAATTTTAATGGGTAGATTGGGGTGATCAGTGATATACTTTTTAACCGGTATGAGTATTGGTGCTACAGGGAAGCTGATCGCCAAAAGAGCAACTGGCTCCCTGTTATGAGGCAGAAGATGCCGTCTGGCTGGCACATAGAAGTTGAAGTATTTATATAGGAGAATCCTTTTTATTGTCAGTGTTTTAATCCCTTGACCCGTGCAAGAAGAGATGAGCTGGCCCTTCTTAATGGACAGTTCGATCTGTGAGATGATTTTCAAAACATTTTCTGCTGACCGCTGATATTGCAACTCAATGTCTACCACAAAAAATTGGTTTTGTCATATTTGTCAAAAAGAGGTATTTTTTTTTATTTTGGCATCGCTTTAATTGGGTCAGCGTAAGTTCAAGCAACCTTTACACTATTCAGTAAGTGTAATGGTGTATTCCCTACCAATAATGAATAATTCTAATTATAATTATTTACACCTTCTGTTAGGCTGTTTTATGCACTCGACATTGTAAATACTTTAAAATCTCTCCTTCTGTGTGTAGGGGAATCATAAGATAACTTGGACCATCCACACTTTCATCAGTCAAAACAATACTGATAGTATTTTGTAAAGTGACCTCCAAAATATAAGCATACCTCCCAAGAGTCCCTTTCATCAGGGACAAGAACCTCTTAGGGACATAGATATTTGAAGGTTTAGTGGGTGTGAAAGAATCACAGTGATCTGCAGCCCTAAAGGTGCCAATGTGTATGTAAAAAATAGTTTAAAAATGAAATAGTATATCTAAAATACAGTACTAAATGCATTTGTTACATAAAAATGCTATCAGTAGGTCTCCTGATAAAATGCCTTGATGCACACCTGCATTCTAGATAAAATTCTATCCACGCCATCTTTAAAAGAAAATGCCCTTCTTGAAATGTTGAAAGGTATATACTTCCAACATCATGATATATTACAATGTCATCTTATGGCAGCGCATATTTGTTCCTTGACAGCATGAATTGATTAGAAAAGATAAATTAAAGGGTGATAAATTAAAAGTAATTTTGCAAATATGAACGTATGCCATCCACACAAAGTGTAATGTTTTTTTCTCCACAGTCCTTGAGTCAACGCCTTGGTAAAATTGTTCAAGGGAAGATCGACCAGAGCAACAACAGAAGTGTGATTTATACGGAGACCTTTGTGGCCCGTCATCGGGCACGCCTCCGTGGCCTTTTCACTGCAATTACCAAGTAAGAACCGATGATTTTGTACTTTTTGGAGGGGGAAACAAAATGTTGATAAAATAGAATTCAGAGAATCATCGTGTGAAGCAGTGTGTTAGAGAAACATTATCTGGACATTAATTCACATGTTTGTAAGGCTTATAGTGTGCATATAGAAACCCATAGGACATCCTGCTTTTGGACGGATTTTGTAGGTTCTGCAAATTATTTTTAGTAGTTTTCAGGTGTGGCAATAAAGGATCAACGAGTTCCTTTTGCTTGTCTCTATGCCCTTCTTTACAGTTTCCTTCCACTTTTTATATCTTCCTTGTATAAAGCAAGTCACGTGATATCGTTTTCTAGCACGTACTGGGATCTGGGTGGGCTCTGTTAACCATTGTTTTGCCTATGTAGAACTTTTCCTTCCACTTTAAACACATTATTTTTAATACATTTGAATCATTCCCCTTTCCCCTACCCTCCCACCAAACAGCCAAACCTTTTCTTTTTTTGTATTTAAATGGATTTTTGTTTTTGCAACTTGGGTGATGCCATGTTTTGCCACTGGAAATTGTCATCAGTGCTGCGGAGGGGAAGCACATTGAAGCTAGTGAATGCTCTCTATGTGCATCCACCCATAGCAGATACAAGCTTGTCTCTTCTCCATAGTGACAATGACAGCCTCCCATGTCACAAGTACACGTATATTAGCACTCATGCAGAAGTGAAGATGATCTTAGGAAGATAAAATCTACGAAAGTAGAATTATTTTAAACTCCGTGATCCGCCAGTAATCTAATATAAGTATGAACTTTAATGTGTAAGTGTATGTGATAATCAACTTCAAAGTTTGTAAACTAGATCTAACCAGAAGTGTGTATCTCTTCTTGTTGCAGACCAACACCAATCATCAATTTGATCACCCAATATGGTTTTCAGGAACACTTGCTTTATTGTAAGTCTTTATTGTGTGTAATACAAACTCTTTCGTTTAGTATATTAATACTTACTAACACTTTATAACCCATTATAACATTTCATCATATAAAATTTATCTTCTAAACCAATATGCACACATGCGTACCGTGTATAGAGTGTGCTTATATAGGAACATTTGATTGTTGCTCCTAAACTTTCACTGCTCTTGCCTTACTTTATGTGCTTACATGGATCTGTAGAGAAACATTCCCCCTTCTAGAAAAATCTCTTGACGTTTCTTATTGAGATATAAAAGCACAAATTTCTTCAAAATGATATGTTCCGTATTTTAATATTTTGTGATGTTGTGAGGAACAAGCTGTGTTGCTTTGGCAAAAACAAGGAAGGTCTCTGCTGTGTTCTCTATTGCAGCCTGCTATGGAACTGAAAAGGTTACATTTAGACATTCTTTAAAAAGGCTTGCTGCTTTCATCCTTTCTTGCAGCCCTGTTGGAGGAGCTTGTTAACTGTGGACGCTTAAAGGGCACGGTAGTCGGCGGGAGGCAGGATAAGGCTGTGTTTATTCCTGACATCTATGCCAGAACACAGAGCAATTGGATAGACGCCTTCTTCAAGCAAAACGGTTACCTAGGTAACACATCTTTTTCTGCATTTTGCAAACAAGGAGGTCTTTGTGAATCTTGTTTTCAGCTACGTTAAGGTGTAGCTTAATTCTGTTTTGGAGCATGTTTGGCAGTAATTTTATATGTAGTGTTTATTTCCCCGAGAAAATTAGTGTTTTCTGTTCCTTTTTTTATTTTTTTTATTAATAATTTCAAAAAGTTATGAATTCGGAAAGTAATACGGTCTGGAAACTGTAATGCTCTGGTAGCAATGCTTCAAGCTTACCTCCTTTTCTCAGTTGCCACCCCTGACCAGTCAGTCTCCTTAAAGGTCATTAATTCACTCCCTTTGATTTCATAGGAACTTTAACATACACTCACATTTCTGAGCCTTTCCTTTTGAAATGCATTTGTTCTTGTAGACGAAGGATTTGTTGATGAAAAAAAAACAAAACACATTTTTTGTCTATCTTTATAGAGTTTGATTCTTTGTCTAGACTGGGAATCCCAGACCCTATTGGTTATATAAGAAAAAGGTACAAGTCTGCCCATTTACTATATTTAAAGTCGGCTTGTGTTGGCCAAAGCATTGTTGATCAAGTGGAGGCTTCAGTTGAAGAGGCAGTAAGCTCAGGATCCTGGCTGGATATATTGGTATGTTTCCATTATAGAAATACAAATGTCACTGTATGTTAGATCTGCATCAAATAAATAGTTCTTTTAAAAAAAATACCCACGCAGATGTATTACTGATTGGTATAAAGGTAATATGAACAAAAGTGGACCTCACGTGTACTGTGCAGGACATGACCTTCAATTTGGCTAAATAGGACATGGGGGTAGGATGACAAGATGTCAAAGTTGAAAAGCTGAATTGCGCATTTCTCAAATGTGGCTTTTACCCCCCAAACAACCTGACAAATCCATGCATGGGTGGTATCGCTGTGCAGAAGACATATTGGGATGTTTTAAAACGACATACCAGGAGCTGTAAAATCATACCTGAAGTACAATTTGTGTGAAAAAAACGCAAACAAATTACTACCAAAAAGTTTGACAAAGCCTGATGGTAAAATTAGTGCATGGAAAGATTTAAAATACCCTGGCGTGCCTTTTTTAAACACAAATGCTTTGATGTGTGTAAATTTAATTGGTTGGCTTCAGAGATGTCACTTAGCAGAATGACCAGATTTGAAAAAATGTTTTTGAAATGGCAAAACACTACTTGCACTTATTGCACTATAACTTGCTAAAAGCAAAAAAACTTTTTCAAATAAAAGTAAGAAAAAGTGTTTTATTCAGGTTTTCACCATATTTTATGATTTTTTTAAAGTTAAAACAATATGATCAAAATAATGGTATCAAAAGACAGAACTTCGTGTCCAAAAATTAAAACAGCCTCGGTACAAAAAGAAAAAAACAGCACGGTCCTTAAGGGGATAAGAAACATAACCACTCCACCTCTTTGGACCCCCAACTTCACCGCGTAACATGTCACCGACTTCTCTCCAAAAAGCTTGTCAGTGCCATCTTTTCCCCAAGCAAATTACCAGTGCCATGTTTGTGCCCAAACAGTTCATCAGTGCCATTTTTCCCCCAAATCGGGTGGTACAGCATAACTCCCATCAATGTATACTGAGCCTAACTGTGCTACAGTATAACTCTCAGGGCCGCCAAGGGGGGTGGCACCAGGGAACGGAGGAGAGGGATACCGAGTGGGTCGCTGAAAATGTTTTTCACGAATGAGCCCCTCGTTCTCCGTGACTGATCGGCACCTCTCTCTATCCGCTACCCCCTGTGCACCTGTCTTGGCACAGCTCTTTCACAGTTGCTTTGTAGTTTACCTCTTTTCTTTTTTGTTCAACAAACAAAATATTAACTGAGCAGTGGTTGTATTTTGCATTTTTTTCTATTTGTTTATTGGTCTCTTTTTTTTTTTTTTTTTTTAATTCCTAGCCCTTGCTGCCGAGTTGCCTATCTATGGAAGATGCTGGGATGTTACTCCAGCAAGCGATGAGGACACTGAACAAACCATCTTCTGCTCGAATCTTTGGAGATACCATTGTTGTTAGTGAAAAGTTTATAGCTGAATGCATGAATGTGTTTAATGATCTCATGCATCACAAGGCTGAAAAGGTACACAATTGTATTATATATGTATATATATTTTTAAAGTGTATGTATTGCAGTACTTAATTTTATTTATAATAGATTTGGCACTTGTTAGTAATGTTTTTT
The DNA here is from genome assembly GCF_027358695.1 of Spea bombifrons. NCBI lineage: Eukaryota > Metazoa > Chordata > Amphibia > Anura > Pelobatidae > Spea > Spea bombifrons. The sequence continues at coordinate 68,284,899 of NC_071089.1, forward strand.
TAATTTTTCAAATCAAACATTTCAGTTATGCATGTTAATATTTTTTTTCTTTACTCAGTTTAAGATAAAGGGTTTTTTTTATACATTACCAACATTTTCTAAGAACAGCCATAACATGGATTTAAGATATGGATTTTTTTGTAGGAAATGAAAAATAACCCTGTTTTCTTGGTTACGGAAGAAGACCTCAAACAAGCGTCTGTATTGGAAAATGCAACTGTAGGCAAAAAAGACAAAAAGGAAGAAAGAAGGAAGAAGGCATCAGGTTAAAAAGTTGTTTAATGTATTTCCTCATTTTTAGGTTTACAAAAGCATTACTGTTGTCAACAGTTATATATTATGTTTGCATTTCAGCTTGGAAATAACAAGTAAAATCAATCTGTCACCCAAAAGTATTTTCAGCTTTTGTAAACAAAAAAATCATAAATATATTAAGATACTTTTGATAATCAAGCAAATTTCCACTGATCAAGCTAGTGTAGACTTCTCAAGCTCATGGATCCAGTTGGGTAATTTTTATATCCGCTTCAAAATAATAACCCTTCTTATAGTCTATAACAAAAATCACTGTAGATCTTCCTTAACCCATAACTTGTTTGCACTGGAAAAAAAATTGTTTTATTTTAAGACATTTGTAAAATACTGTTGTAATTTTCAGAAAGTGAAATTACCAAACGTTGAAGCCAATTGACATCTGATTATGTCATCTGCAGGAGAAGCCAGTCTCTATTGGAGCCTGATCTCTGCGTGCAGACCACTTAGAGAACATAGCTCGTAATGTCTAAAGTACAAGTTGCTTTTTCAAATTACTCGGGCATTGTAAAAAAAATAACCGTATTCTTCAAAAGTAGAGGTTTAATTATAACATCAGTATACTGCATGAGAGATTCAACTCCAGTTAGTCCCTGAGTTACTTATTATTGGCTAATGCCACAAAGAACACACCACGTGAGGAGAATTGAAGAGTGACATCCACTGTGGACTCCATTAATTGGCAAAGTTAACAAATATGTTTGAATGTAAATTAACTACTTTTCGAAACAAAAACGCAAAACATTATGGACACTCAGGATTTGTGAAGTCTGTCTCCAGTTTTTTTGTGTCTAAATGCTAACATACTTTTCTTCACCAGAGGGCAGTGGAAGCACCAGAGGAGGAGGTTGTGGAAATGCAAGAGAAATAAAAATTAAAAAAACAAAGAAGAAATCAAGGAAGGATGAAGACAGTGATGATGAATCCCAGACAACTAACACAAGTAAGATAAATATCTTGGAACGCTGTTTTTCTTTCTCTCCTGCAGAAACCTAAAACAAAGCAGTGAAACATCCACAAAAAAATGCATTTACCTTATTCGTCTGTAAACTAGTGTTGCACACAATTGAATGTTTAATCTCATATCTTAATGCTTGTAAATGACATGACAGAGGTCATGCTTGTCTTTGGCTGGTCACACTGCTCAAGAGTTTTCATTGTACCTAATTTAAAGATGTGTAGAAAAAATGCATATACAGATTTCCCGAACATGTATGTATACAAGGAGAGTATGAACTTTTTTTTTAACACGTATGATGGCAAATATAATGATCATTTTAAAGCATTGGGTATATTGTTCTTCTAATTATTAATCTAATCAAATTTTATTTTAGGTTTCAAAAAAGGAATTAACTGAAATGGACTTTCATGTACAAGTGCTGTGATTTACTTGAAATAATTAAGCACAGTGTACCTTGCTCCAGGAATAATAAAAATGATAAATAGTGAGCACTCTGCGCTTGTAAAGGTTGACAGTTTAATGTTTTGTATTCTTCACTTGCAGTTTAATTACTGGTTTTCCCTCTCCCAATGCCAGATAAAGCAAAGGAACGTGAAATCCCATTTATGTCTTTAGAGGAAATTCAGGCCATTTTAAGAAAACATGCCTCTGACTGCCCAGATGAGCTGATTGTTGAACTCTCTGAAAATCTAATAAGGTTAGTTACACCATAAGAAAGGGTTGTATATATTTTGCATTAACCATTTGAAAGCCAAGTAACTCATGAGCCCACTCTCAAGCATTCCATGCCACTGTGAAACTGACTGAAACATTGTCTAAGACTAGGTATTTAGGAACAGTTATACTGTGCCGTTAAACAACTCTTGTAAAAGTTAAACAGTAACTACCTCTGAAGGGAAACACAGACAATTTAGCGATTTATGATTTTACCAAATTGAATAATTGGCAAGTACTAACATACTATCCATGCCTGTTGAATTATTATGTAATTGTCATTTCTATTTAATTGACTGTGGTGAGGTTTTTATGGTATTCTTTTAATACTATTTAAGGAGCTGAATAATTTCAGAATGGGTTTAATGTTTGCTGTAAATTATGATACCTGAGTAAGCCTTGTTAATGTAAATTTCATGTAGCAGTTAACAATATTAAGTCTTCTGCATATAGTAACTTTCATTTTCAATCAGACCTCGTTTGAGTTACACTAAATGGACAAATGTATTGGGACACCTGACCATTATACCAGCAAGGACTATGTGCATTTTAATTATAAACATTAATATGTAGCCGGTCGCCCATTTGCAATTATAACAGCTTCCGCTCTTCTGGGGGAAACGTACCACAAGATTTTGGACTGTTTCTGTGGGAATTTGTGCCCATTCATCCAGTATTTTATTTTAATATAATAAAATAGCCATTGTCTTGAAGGGTATAATTTCAAAAATAGTATGGTGACAAAGGGGTTAAGGAACAAACCTGATGGAATATTCCTACTGACGCTCAACTTTTCCTTCTTTGCACCATAATTGTTCTTTTGTTGCACAGCCCAATTATATCAAGTCCTACAAAGCCAATTTCCTCTGATGCCTTCTGTAACGGGTTCACCAAGAGAGCTGTAGTAACTCCCAGAGATCACCCACATGTATCCTCCTGTTGTCCCCGGAATCACTTCCAGCACCAGTTAGCATGCGCACCGTGGAACCCTGCCATGTGTACCCAATAAGTAAACACAACTACCTTGAATTGAGTACAGCAGGAATGAACGGTTTATTGATGTAAAACATAGACTGATATAGCCACAGAACTTCATTAACATAAATCAACATTGATAAACATGTAGACAACCCAACCTTTAATCCCCTTTAGCTACTGAATATCCCCCTGGCAGCCATCCTGTTATGGGATTACTTTACACAATGGAGTTCCTGCCTGTTTGGCAGCCAGGCTGGAGCCATCTCTGACTACCTTGGGGCCTTGTATGACAGGTCATTCTGCCACACCTTCTGTTAAAGAAAATGTCTGCTTACAGAAACCTTGGTTTATATATTTATTACGCCAAGCTCATGCAATTGCATGATCCAAAATACTTCAATGATGCTCTTTAAGATATGGCATTTCCCTTTAGTTCAATAAAATCCCCATTGGATTTAGGTTTATCTACTGCTCCTTTTCCTAAATCATTTTTTTATTTTTTAATTTAGCTGCTTTAACATGTCTCTCATCAGAGATATACTTTTGGTTGACATTTGTAGAATGATCCTGCTACTTACCCTGCACTGTGTCTGTCTGTCAGTCCTAGGTCCCTACTATGTTGGAGCAGAAGCTTAAGTATTTTTTTATGTAAATAACAAATCTCTCCCATTCAAAGTGGACCTTTAGCATATGCTTCTGTTGGTGGGTTTTAGTGAGCGTTTGAAGTTAGAGTACGTAGGAGAAAGTTTGGGAATTCTAGACAATAGGTTCAGCACAGGAACAATCCTGGATACCCTAGTTGGAAGAGATGATGGTAACAAGAGAGATGCAAGTCGTGGGAAGAATGAAGTTGGCATACCAGTTCACTTTTGGAATTTAACCTTCCTCAGAGCTCTGCTTGCATATATGAACATTGTTTTAAATTGTTTAAATCTCTGTGTTTTGTAGGCCTTTAACTAAATGTTACCAAGAGGTGGTAAGATCAGTTTTTATGTCTTCAACTTCATCGGCATCTGGGACTAGCAGAAAAAAAACCATGAAAGATTTCCAAGAAGAAGTTTCCAACCTCTACAATAACATTCGGCTATTTGAAAAGGGGATTAAATTGTTTTCAGGTAAACAGCATTGTTGCTTTGGGTAATGGGGCAATGTATGTAAAAGACCAGACTTTGCTTCCAGGAAAATATTTTTTTAGGGGTTGATGATGATATATGTACTCGGCATATTGTATGTAAAAATTATCATTTGTTGCTCATATTTTATTAAAGCTAGTTGAAAGCTGACGGGAAAATACCTTAATTTAGCAAACTAGTTCAGATCCCGATTTAACATAACACCAAATACGTGCAATTGAATGTGATTTATTAGTTAACAAGCGTAGGGAAAACCCTAGTCAACGCCTTCGATCCAATATAGGGTGGTGATGACACAATCATAAGTGGACAGTGGTCCATGATCCAGCAATCTCTGTGTGCAAATGCTATGCCTTAAAACCATGGCTGTGTTCCAAGAAACCAGTAAAGCAGGTGAAAAATAAGAAAGAACAGCAAGGAGAAACAGCTGCATGAGCACTAAAGAACCTTAGAAAAAAACAATTCCCATCACGCTATTGTAGAAGCCCACTTAATAGAAAGATTTGGAGATACTATCTTAAAGGTTCACCTCGGGAAGCTAAGATTTGAGTCTTAGTATGAGAGAATTAACACTGTCTAATTCCTGGTTTGAAGTTGCCAGCCTTCTCCACAACCCATCCTTACTAAGGCTGTCTGATCCAATTAACAACAATTAGTAACTTAACAATAAGTAAGACTAATCATGCAAATATTAAGAAAAGGAAGTGACTGCTCTCATGAGTTTAATATTAGTTGGTGTCTGTATGTATTACAGATGAAACTCAAAGTAACCTTGCCAAACACCTGTTGAAGACTGTTTGCACAGATATTACCAATGTTATTTTCAATTTTCTGGCTGCTGATTTCATGATGGCAGTTGAAGATTACACTGCAATTACCAGTGAGGTATGCTTTTTGTTTGTTTATTCTTGATAAATGTGTTTTTATGGATTTAATTTCCATTTCATATTTTTCTTTAAACATAACTCAAAAAATAAATGTCTGCATTTTTTTTCCTGCGATTATTTTTGACTACCTCTGAGGTTTAGAAAAAAAAAACAAGTCTCCTTTCCACTATATTAACATACGTTGAATCTGCATTGTAAATCAATATTTAACCATTTGTCTTTTAATTTAAAATATTTAAAATGTAATTTAACACACAAAAAAGCTGTTAAATCATTTGGAGCAACATACATAAAAATATATTTCTAAATATGGGCCTGTTTGTCTTAAATAGATAATGTACAATAAAACATATGCGCTTACAGTACAAAGAAGTTAATAATTATTACCCAAATCACAAGTTGCTACACTCCAGGTTTTTGTATGACTCAATCCTAGAGTTTTTGCATGCATAATTAATTTAATGATATCTGGTCACCATACCTGTGTTTGCTAATGGTATATTACAACAGTTTGACAAGTCTTTTGCAGATGTTTTAAATAACCAGATTATTTTATGGGCAGTGAAATACATTAGATCATATACTTTGTTTTCCAGGTTAGGAAGAAAATGTTGAACAAACTTCAAGAGGAGACTAAAGGTCCATTATCCAAACTTAACAATTCTTTGTCTGGAAAGGTAGGCAATAAGGAGTTAAGACATTTCCAATATTTGTATATACAGGTTGAGTATCTCTTATCCGAAAGTCCCTTAATCTATTTGTTTTTTTCAGCTAAGGGAAGTTAATTTAAGGGACGATCTTAACTGAGGGGAGGGGCAGGAAAGAGGTGTCTGATTCTTTCCCAGCCTGATTTTCACACATGTGAGAAGAGAGATCCGTTATCCGAAATCAGGGCCGACCCAAGGCAAAATGCCGCCTGGGGCGAATTTTAAAATGCCGCCCCCCCCCCCTTTACTACCCTTCCTCTCCCTCTGTCCCTGCCACCCACCCCCCATTATCTCCCCCCCCCTGTACTTACCTTTCAGCAGTCCTGCGGCGAGTCTCCCTGTTCGGTCTCGGTGCCAGCTTGTAATGCTGAGCGCCGGAAATCTTCCGGCACTCAGCATTACAAGCCGGCACCGAGACCGAACAGGGAGACTCACCGCAGAGGAGAGAGAGAGAGAGAGAGGCGCTGAGCGGGTACTGACAGCTTGGTAAGCAAAAACCACTCGGCGCCCCTTTCTCTCTCTTTCTCTGCTCCATTGTCGGGCCGGCCCTGTCCGAAATGATCCCTTATTCGAAATACTTCTTATCCCAAGCATTTGAGATAAGGGATGCTCAACCTGTAGTAGAATCTCTGTAGCATTGCTGCCACTGTTTTCTCAGATGATCAGTACAGCCCTGCAATAGTTAATTAGTTAATTACAGTTTGCTGGTGGCATAGGTTTTTAGAGGTCTTTCTAGCACCTACCTGATTTTCAGCCCTATGAATGCCTATATGCTCCCATTTCAATAATCGCAGTGACATTCCCTTCCTTTAGCGATATTCTATAACAGACTTTAAATATGTATGCTTGAACAAGAATATACATTTTGATGAAAATATTCTAATGTAAAGTCTAATAGCCTTGTACATTTGAGCAGCTTGTTGTAACCATGTTTTATATCCATAAACAGCATTAAATGTGCAGTTTGACTTTATTGCCAACATTTATTTGCCTCATTAATTGCATAAAGTCAGCCGCATTTCATCATGGTTTATTATGTGTTTCCAATACTTACTGCTTTTCTCGATAGAGTGTAGAAGAATTTCTTACATCTCTGGACTCGGCAGTAGAGGCGTGTGGTATTTTAATGAAAAAAGGAGATAAGAAGAAAGAAAGGTATTGTTTTCTTTTGTAATCTAAATATTTCTTTCTTGAGCTTGTGACCTTTTCTAGATGAGAACAACCTGTTAGGGTAGTGGGAAAAACACAGGTGCACCAAATAACATACAAAAGTAAGCCAGTATTTTTTCTCATACACCATAAAAGAAATTTAAAATTGGTCTCTGTTGCTTATACAACTCCAGTATCAAAGCCTTGGATTTTTGGGATCTACATGGATAATATATTTGTGACTTGCTGTAACTATAAAGACTACTCAAGTCTATTCCCACCTCATTGTGTCGCATCCATACAGACAACGCCTACATATATAATGTGTGTATATATATATATATATATATATATAATATATATACGTGGTAGAGTAGAGGTTGTAGCCGTATTAGTCCAGCGGTGTCAATATCAAATAACAGATGGAATAAGTATCTTGTGATTCCTTGAAACACAGGACACCAAATTCCATGACTCTTTTAACGCATTCCACCCGTCAATTAAACTAAAAATGGAGTACTCCACAAAATCTGTAAACTTTCTGGACGCTACAGTAAGATGTACCAATGGTACAACCCACACCTCTCTTTACAGAAAACCCACAGACAGATGCAGCTATCTCCACAAATCTAGCTTTCACCCCTCCCATACTGAGCGGGGCATCATCTACAGCCAAGAAACAAAAACTGTCTGCGCTTCTTACCCTAATAAAGTTGGCAACAAATATATAAACATAATATAAATGAGAGGTTTTGGTTATATGAATTGGCCAAAGCATAATTAAGCTCACCCGCCACGTCAAGGCACACTCTCAATAGGGTGAGAACCTACTCTCACCTCCTACATAGTGGGCACACAAAGCAGTTTATACTGCTACCAAAACCTTATTAATGTGTTGGGGGAGGTGCAATTAAACCTCCTCCCTATTAACCCCTGGACATCATCTACAGCCAAGCAACCAGGTACCATCGAATATGCTCTGACCCCAACAACCGCAACCTGCATCTAAACGACCTCTCCAAATCTATGAAACGGGCTACAAATCAAAAACTATCAACAAACAAATCAACTCTGCTCTCAAAGTTTCATGCACACACCTGCTACAATATAGAGAAAAAAGAATCTCTGTGCTTGTACCACTTGTAGTCACCTATAACCCAGCGCTTGAAGAAATCCAGAAAGTCATCAAAGACCTACAGCCAATGCTAGCAGAAGATGAGACACTAAAAAACATCTTCCCTGAAACCCCCATTTTGGCCTTTAGTCAACCCCCAAACTTGCAGCAAAAATTAATTAACCGCTGACAGAATGAATAAAGAAAAAGAAACCACACCATGCAAAAAGCCCCACTGCAAACTTTGACAACACATATGCACAGACAACATAGCCACCCACAACAGCAAGACCTACAGTATTAAAGGATCATATACCTGCACATCTAGCAATGTAGTGTATATGATACAATGCACTAAATGTGACCTAGGATGTTACATTGGAGAAACCAGCCAGCAATTAAATGGTAGAATGAACATGCACAGACATTCCATTAAACACCACAAGGAAAATTCCTACTGCACCCCTGTGGGACACCATTTCACCCAAAATGACCACTCAATCAAGGTCCTAAAAATCAAAGTACTGAAAGGGGACTTCAGTAATACCAAAGAAAGACAAACTTTTGAAGTCAGAATGATTCAACTGTTCAACAGCAAGAATAGAGAACTCAATACCGATTTGGGTTTCCTGTCCCACTACACAGGTTTTACATAACCCCCCCACACTATATGTACTGTATTTTTAAGTGCACCATCTATCATCTATATTTACCTGTATATATGACTAATATGTAGACATATACATTCCCACCCCTATAGTCATCACTGCATTCCTATTCCCTATATGTGAGCACTAGCATCTTAATTTTTTTTTTTTGTCAATTTATCTTCAGCAGTGCTCCCCCCCCCAATTCCCTACTCAGAACATTTATGACCCTCTGGAGGGACACATACATTTACAACATCTCACCCTCCCTTATCAGATCTGGGCAGTAAGCCCCCATCCCCTCCCCTGCCACACAACATTGAATTCTATGTGTCGTTTTGCTCAGAAATGTTTTAGACTTGAGAAAGGGAGAAGAGCTCCCGAAAGCTTGTCATTCCAAAATTCTGTTAGTCCAATAAAAAAGGTATTATCACAAGATACTTATTCCATCTGTTATTTAATATATATATATATGTGTGTGTGTATATGTTCTAATTCATGCAGGTAATGCAAATTATCTGGATTTGGTTTTTGTTTTTGTTTTTTTTATTAATCTTCCCACTAGCTTGCATTGTATTAAATAAACAACTTCTTTTGCATCCTTATAGGCAAGTTTTGTTCCAGCATCGACAGGCTCTTATAGAACAACTAAAAGTAACAGAAGATCCGGCTCTAGTGCTACATTTGACATCCGTTCTGTTGTTCCAATTGAATGCACATTGTATGCTTCATGCCCCAGGAAGATGTGTCCCACATATTATTGCTTTCCTCAGCACAAAGATTCCTCAGGTATTGTACTAAGATAAAAATAAACAATGCGCAGTATCCTACTAAGCCAAAGAACAATTATAAGAAACTTTGTAGGGACACACAGTTAATAAACACAGATTAATGTATACTATAAACATCCATATTGTACTACAGTAAAGTTTGTGTTTAAAGAAACAGCACATCTTATATCAGGCATGTCCAAACTTTTTTCGAAGAGTGCCAGATTTGATGAAGTTAACATGTGCGAGGGGCCAACCATTTTGCCTGACATTATTTGAACCATTAAAATTAAATGCAAATTTAATTGGGCAACTTATCCGTGGGGCCTTATCAGTCCGGAACGCGGGCCGGACTTTGGACATGCCTGCCTTATATTAATATCTGTGTCTGTGTGTGCTAATACAGTCACCCGTTGCTTCAGACTTCTGAGAAGGATCCACTGACTTTAGGTGCATGCAAGAGGAAGGTAACTGAGCGGCAAATTACACATTTTAACCCCTCAATGACAAAGCCCGTACATGTACGGGCTCAAAATGCATTGTTTTCAATGGGTTTAGGGACCGCCCATTGTCCTTAAGATTAAAATTTGTGACCAAACATAGTTATGCTGCCAATCAGCGGTCACTGCAATATCCGCAGTAGTGTGATATTGCCAGTTTTAATAAAAGGTGATTTTTTGCGTATGATGCACTCAAGTTATTTTAAGCACATAGAAAGTCTTCCATCATGTACTATAATTTTCCTTAAGGACGGGGTTTGTGTAAAGCAAGATTAGACAAAGTAAGATTTAGCAAGGCTATAGATCAATATATATATATATATATATATATATATATATATATTTTGTATTAATCACATGTCTGTGGCGGTATGTACAGTGACAATACAAAAATCATTGAAACCTTTGGAATTAAACAAGGGCTTCGGGTATCAACAGATAAGACGTACATAACGTTCACGAGGAATTTTGCTTAAGCTCAGTCATATCCGTAGGATGTCTGGTGTGAATGGTTCTCTTGAGGTCATTCCACAGCATTTCTAATGGGTTAAGGTCTGGGCTCTGACTGAGCCACTTTAAAAGGCGGATTTTGAGGTGGATTTGAAACCATTCTGTAGTGGATTTACTTGGATGTTTAGGGTCATTTTCCTGTATGATACCTTGATGAACTTGGGAATTCATTGTCCCCTCAATGATGGTAAACTGTCTGGGTCTTGAGGCAGCAAAGCAAACCTAAATCATGACGCTTCCTCTACCCTACTTCACAGTTGGGATGATGTTTTTATGTGGATGCACTTCTTGCGCCATACGTAGTGCTGGTTGTTCTTGCCATCTTTCTTTCATCAGTCCACAATACCTTTTCCCAGCAGTGTTGTGTAGTGTCAGGAGGTACTCTTTGGCAAACTTCAGACTAACCGCAATGTTAAATTGGAGAGCAGTGGCTTCCTCTGTGGAGTCTTGTCATGGACTTTTGTTGTGTTTTGCACAGAAATATTAACCAGTTCCCATGATTTCTCCAAGCCTTCTATATTACCTTATTGTGCATTCTGTGTTGTGCCCTTGGGGTCATCTTGGCCCACTTCTAGGGAGTAGCCACAGTACTAAATTGTCTCTGTAAACAATTTGTCTAACTGTGGTCTGATGAATATGTAAACTCTTTTAAGGTTACTGTGTAACTCTTTTCTTTATGCAAGTCAACAATTCTTGATTGTAGGTCTTCTAACACCCTAGGATCCACATACTTTTTCCAACCCACACTGTAAATGTTTAAATGATGTCTTCAATATGTACAAGAACAATACGATGATTAGTATAGTGTGATAGTGTGTGTTCATTATTGTAACTTAGATGAAGGTTATATCATATTTAAGACACATTTATACATAAATACTGGTAATTACAAAGGGTTCCCTTACTTTTTCTTGTCACTGTATGTGTGTGTGTGTGTGCAGATATATATATATATATATATATATATATAATGGATAAAAAGATGAATGGATTTGATGAATATTATATTCATAAATGGAAATAGCAAATATGCACTATTTAATACATTTAAATGTCATATTGTTTCCTTCATAGGATCAGCTTAGCCTTCTAGCGAACTACCAGAGTCTTGTGGTAAAACAGTTGATAGAGCAGACAAAGCACAATGATAATGAAGATGTGGACACCTTGGGAGACACAGCAGAGGACACTCAGAAAGGAAAGGAGAGCATTAGAAAGGAGCTTCAGGATCTATCAGCTGCTGTGAAGGATCTTGTTCTTAGACCAAGAAAGACCTCTGGAACAGAAGAGTAATGGTTGGAATAATGACCCCAGATGGACTTGTATTTTGTTTAATTCTCCTTGACCTAAAAAGCCTCTAGGCTTTGAAAATTAAAGTATTATTGAAATACCTGCGTTGACACTGTTGCAGAAAGGGTAATATCAAGTATTTAATTACGTGTACCATATTAAAATAGTAGGGCAGAATTTCACTTGCAGATCACAAGATGGTAAGATCCCAGAGGTTACATTAGCAAATGATATTATTTTTAATCAAACATGATACTTTTCAAGAATGCAGCTCGGCATTTGATTACCACATTTAGAATTGGACCATGCATTCTACAGTAATCATTATTTAATTACAGATTATTATTGCAGGTTATTTGACTTTTTACTGGCCATTTCAATTTAAAAAGTAATAAAAATAAAATTTGGTGTTTGTATATGTAATTATGTTTGATTTTCTGTCGTGGGGCTTGATCACGGTTCTGTGACATTGCATTAGCAAATTAAACTTGATTAATCACAAGTAATAAGCAGTTTTATTTTCACTTTAGTTTTTATTTTCAACTAAAACTGTAATTTTTACAATCCACTGGTGATCCATCACTAATTTTCTTTATGTTGTCCATGCCCTATTTAATATAGAATGTGCTGGTAATAGTTTGTTTAGAAGCACTTGTATTTTTTAATTAATAAAGCAGTGCATTTTTTCATGTATATTTTCAATTTTTGCACAGGTGCTACAGTGATTTAAATGGAGTATTCTTGTAACTTCTGTGCAATGATTTGGGGGCATACCGATGTTTATGTAGTTATATAGCACTTCATTTATATGTTCATAATTACAGAATATGGAACAATTTAACAAAGTACAGGAGGACAGTTTATTCCAAAGGAGGAGAATTTTGTAGGACAAGGTATAATCTAAAACGAGAGGTCCAGAGACCTAGGTGATTTTACTTTAGAGTGTGGTAGATAAATGCAACCACTTCCCAGCAGAAGTAGTAGAAGCCAACACATTAGGCATTATAGGCGTTAGGCTATCCTGAATCCTGAAAGACAAGAACAAGGAATGATTAAGGTCTCTGTCCTTACATCAGAAAAAATGGGCAGACCAGATGGCCGAATGGTTCTTATCTGCCATTTAATTCTGTGTTTCAATGTAGCTCTATAAATATTTCTCCTTGACCAGTACTTGTCTATGATATGACTTGTCCTCTATTACAGTGCTACTGTTATCTGAGAAATGTAACACTCTAACACTCTTACATGCTTCAACCATGTGTTCTAACTTCTGACTACACCAACAAACATGGTAACCTATTGTGACAATATAACTCTCCTTAGGTTAACCAGTCAACGCCAAGCAGTAGCATGGTTTTCACCGTGTTATCTTGTTAACCAGCACTCATTGCAGATGTTTACGTGCCCTGTGTGGAACTTGGAAGCGATTCACACTGCTAGTAAATAAACCAAAAAAAATGAAAATATTTTCTTTAATAAACTGCTCTTTTTAAAAATAGATTTTATGCCTTTGTTTGTTTGTCCTTCTACTCCCAGCTAGCCTCAAGCATTTGCAAATGTTCATAAACTAATTAGACCAATGTACTTGATCTTTATTTATCTTGAAAATAGTCCTGGAAAATTAGATACCCCGCTAAAATTTGTTTTAACTATTTATAGGGGCTGAAAAGGCTGTTTTTCATGGGTAAATGATATATATAACATAAAAGATTTTTGTAGATGAAAAATGTTGCTAAAACCTTCCTTCAACTGATCCAAGTGCATGGACATTAGGCATTTTCTGTGTTTTGTCACTGCTAAAAGGGTGCAGGATCTAACTTTTAACCCCTTAATGACAAAGCCCGTACATGTACGGGCTCAAAATGCATTGTTTTCAATGGGTTTTGGGACCGCCCATTGTCCTTAAGGGGTTAAACCAGTGTTGGGTAATGGTGGGAAATGCCAGAGTCTAAGTAAAAGGCTGCATGCACCTTGGATATAATTGAAAATTACCCAGAATCTTTGTGGTTTATTTTGCATAGGAATCAGATCGTAGTAAAATCATATTGCGGTTTTGGCACAGGTGGTAGGTACTATGTTAAAATAAATGGGCTGGATTTAGATAAATTGCAATCTTCCCATAAATTGCAAAGAAAACTAACATAGACAAAGATGTATTTGCCCAGATTGCGTAACAGAGATAAGATCTATCACTTTTAGCCCAAGTTTTTCATTTCTGTCTGTAGGTGGACTGTTGTTCAATTGATTGTAATAGATTTATCGTACAATCTAGCTGTTGTCTCCATGGATTGCTGACATTTATTTGAGCCTGAGACCAGAACATCTGTAAGCAAGAAACACTTTACATATTTTTTTCTCCTTCTTAAAAAAAAAAAAATATCAGGAATCTTTTGCTTAAGTGTATTACTCAAAGGTAAAGATTAGCAGTACATTTCGAAGTGGCTTCTTGGGGAAAAATGTTAAGTCAGTGAACTACCCTACTGATCTAATTATAGTTATATATTCCGTTGTATATATTGAGGCCAGAAGAAGATAACTTGGAAGTAAACCAGGATACATTTAGTTGCATAGACAAAATGATAAAGCTTTATTACTGCTCCTCAAAGAAAGTTTCTACATCCTCAGATAAAGTCTAACTGGTGCTTACTGTATTCCAGTTCTCTGGTATGGGAGTCAGGGAGGATACGCTTTGTGCTCATGTGATGATCATGTAGGCACCTATGGATTGAAACACATTTTCCTCTTGCCAAGTCTGGAATAGGGTGAAATTTGCACTTCCAATCTGTAATGAATGTAGTCATAGGACAGACCCACAGTACGAAGGGTGACTACTAAACCTTTACTCCCTGTAAACCTTTGTCTTCAACTGCAAGAGCACCTTTTCTCCACAGGTCGGACTTGTGACACCAAGAGAATAGACAACGTAACTAGCTAGCAGGGTTGGAGCAGATGGAGTACAATCAATTGTCAAAAATAAGTCAAGGTCTGGTACATGGAAAGCTATGGACAAAGCACACACCCAATGTATAGCATTGTAGCTCATTGAATGGTTTGAACTGGTTTGAATACACATACATACATCAAAGCAATGTCTCAAATAGCATGAAATGCTTATTGTGTTATATGTGTGACAGATCCACTATAATAGAAGACTTTAGGTGCGTAACAGAATATGTGTGCTCATGAACATCTTGTCTTCTATGGAAAAAATGAAAAATAATACGTCAGTGGACCGTGATCCAGGTACTGGCAGGTAATGACAAGACACCATCATCTAATATATAAATATATAATATCCCTCATGTGAGAATTGTTGGTCATGCTTGGCGGGGCTAAAACTAAGTTCCAGTTAGAGTGCACATGCTGCAGTCTGAGTGTTCCCTGTCCTTTCCAGCTTTTCAAATTCCCACAAGGACATGTGACCTCTGTTGCCCTCCCTGGCCTTTGGCCAACTACTCCTGGCAGTCTCTTCCCAGCCCCTTCAAGTACCCCTCTTATCATCTTAGCCCCTCTCTGTTCTTACCTACTTTCTCCAGCATCCCTCTGCTCTGACTCACTACCTCCCATTCTCATCTGCTGATCCTTTCCCACCCCAGTTCTCTGAACTGTCCCTCACATATTGTTCCAAGCCTCAAACAGTAAGCCAATATCCAACCTCATGCAGATAAGTCCCATTAAGGACAAAATGGCTGTCCATGAGTTGTGAGCTGGCTTCTGGACCGCTGTCCCTCTGTAAAGACTGTCTAGTGCAGCAGACGGGGTTCATGTATGAAGTGAATGAAGAGGCAAAAAGGTGGTCATTGTTGGGCTAATTTACATACACCTACCCGGAGGGGTACAACAAGTTTTCTGTGAGAAAAGCAGGTCTTCTGGCTTGCCTGGTGGATGTTGATGAGTGTTTATAAGTGCCTATGCTACCCACTTAATTTTAAATGGAGGTGTCTTTCATCACCTGTACCCCACCACAACTTATGTTTTGTGTGCTTTACACGTCATATTTTCATATTCCTAGAGTAAGATAACGTATATAGCTATTTTGAATATGTCAAATGACCAATGAAGGGACCTTTGTTTTAGGGCACATGGTAGGAAGCAGGGCTTTACCAAGACTATTTATGTGACTTTGTGACCGCTAGATATTTAGTAACTTATATAACCAAGTAGGGCTCAAATTTAGGGCTGTAGAACACACGGATAAACTCATCCCCAACAAACCTTTTGGGATAATAGAAAAGAGGAAAGAGGGTGGGAGTAGGGCTAAAACAGGGACAACCATAATGTGTGTCTATTAGCCAGCACGTAATTGTTCTATGTAACTTGTATTATACACTCCAATTAAATGAAACACGTTTGCAAGTACAACTATCCCTTTAAGAGTAAGTGAATTCTGTTTATGATTCTGGCATCATATACCGGTCACAACTGTGAACTGTCTGCTCCACATTCCAGGCATTTCTTCAGCCACTGACATTCCATAAAGTTAGCCCTTTGGGTCCTGGCTGTGGTTAAAAGGAGGAAGCATGAACTTTGCCTTTTTCTTAAAGCTATTGCTTTCATAAATTTGCAAACTTAGATCTCAAATATAAACATCCGTTGTTACAGAGTGATGAGAGCCAGCCATTTGGATGTAACGAATCGGAGAACAACAAACCAACTCGTTGTAAGTGCCAAATTCTAAGACGCCTTCAAATATAAGACTTCTGTGGGACGATCTTGTTACTCACAGACGTCAGTACTTGAGCGTGAAGCATCATTAACCTTCATTTACACCGATTCAGCACAGTGAGTATGTGTTTATATCAACTTCTTTACAGGCTTCAGGGATTTTATCCTATGTATCTAATGTTTGCACCACCCTTTCATCAAGTTTAAAGTTTTAAGTCATGGTTAAGTACGCAATATAGATCCTCTAGCTTGTAAGATTTTCAGCATGGCCCTTTTTACCTAATGTATCGGTTTGTCTTAGTCTGTCAGTTTTAGTTTTGTTATACCCTTTGAATGCAAGTATTGTAAGAAGCTCTGAGTAAATTGTGAGTGCTATATAAAATAATAATGACAAAACATATTTTTATCTCATCAGTAGTTTCCGCCCTACGCTACTTTGGAGAGATCTGTGAATATACTTTCTAGGGCAGCCAGGAGGAGTTTTATTAAAATGTTAATCTTGTGATCTTATAATTCCATATATGTAATAGAGCCGTAATTGTAGATATCCCAATGGTTTTAAAGAAATGTATCACTCGAAGAAGTAATCTTGTCACCATTAAAAGGAAAGCTGAGGAATATTCTTCTTGGCTAATTGTAATTCAGATATTTAAACAGCTTTGTGGAAAACAGTGTTACCCTTTGCCAGACAAAAATCAAGCAAGTCATCATACTCAACCAGTTAACATAAGGCATTAAAAGTTCTGTCTACCAAGCTGAATTTAACACTTTAGTAACTGAATACAGTATTGGTGAAATGCAGAAATATTTGTAATCGTGTAGAACTTTGCAAGGATATGATTGATATGTGAGACAAATGCAGGTACTAAAAGGTTGACGGCATAGGACCTGAACATGTTTTGGATTGGATTTTCAATAGAAAGAATAAAATGTTTGATCTGCTAAAAGTTACATTTTAATCATTCTAACTGGAACAGCACCTTTAACAAACACATAACTTTAAACTGCATTGCAGACAGCGAAATGTTGGTTGCAGATAACAAATAATCACATCAAATATCTAACCAGTCCTTGGCTATTAAAAGGATAAACGGAATGTTTTATTTTTGTATATGTTTGGATTTTCAAGTGCGCCATAAAAAGTTAAAACTATAGAGATTGAGGATTACGGAGCATGTAGTATCACAATTTGCCATATGTTACCGAATGGTGGGACAGCTACGTGTGGAAAGGCTAAGCTGTAAAAGATTTGGTCATTACTACTAAAAAACACATTTAAATCTGTGCAACAGAAAAATCCATGGTGATGAATTAAAAAAAATAATCCATGGAACGGTAAATGCTATAGGTAGAAGTTATTCACAACATAGTCAGGTAAAGGATGATGAGAATTGTTGCATATCAGCTACCAGGGGACCCTTATTGTCCTAAAGTTTTAAACATACCTGGGCACTGGATATATATGAGTTTACCCTGATACCCCTGAAATATTAACTCTTCAATTGCCCATCAATATGATTCTATTGTTGTAGTGACTTGTTAATGGTCACAACCAAATGGTTTTAATATGAGTTCTTATGAAAGCCATTACTTATCAGGGAGTAAACATATTGTGAATTGTCTGATATAGTCAAGCATCTCCTAGTGGCTTCCAGGTTGTGAGAACCGGTGTCTCAGGGTCAAGAGTCAGTAGGTACTCATGCCACACAGAGAACTAAATGATAAAGTTACTATTTTACAGTATTACATACATATTCCTGACAGCTATGAGACAATAACTAAAGGATATAGGAATTTGGTGAGGTTTCATTTTAAGTACATTATGCTCTTGTGAAGCTCATGCATACCTAATTGAGACCAAGAATTGTTGGTATAATGGGTTTAATCCAAGATTCGTATGTGTGTATAATATACACCTTTTCCTTAGGTGATCCAAAATGTATAATTGCATGATATAAAAAATGGTGGTCTCTTTCCAGGGAAATTTGCCTCCACATTCCTTTTTGTTGCCCACCACCGAACTTATGAAACTTGTTGATTTTCAGTTTGTTTTCCTTACTTTTGAATTTGGCTCACATTTAAATTTTTGATAAGGTTCCCACAATTCACGAGGGATCTTAGTTCTGTGCCTTAACTTTTTTTCTCAACAGTGGGGGAGCATCTTGTGTTTGCAAGTATATTTACATATTGTGTTCTGTTAAGAAGGTGTAATCAAGGAAATTAAAAAAGGAGGTTTGTATTTGTTATTGCAACATATCTGGTGGAAAAAAAGTGATGCAATTAGCATCAGAAGACTTTGACACCCAATTATCTGAGATCTATCACTTTGTGTTAATCTAGCAGCCAACTGCTAAGCTAGTGTTATTAACAAAGAATTCTACTATTTAAAGTTTGGTCATGGGATTTTAGAAATCAATTCCTTATGTCATAAGATTTTTTTTGTGCACACCAATTTATGCTTTTTTCACTCATCCTATTAGCAATCTGGCTAATGTTATTATAGAAGTTTTGTGATTTCTGATAAAGCCATAATAATTAATGCAGGGAGATTTTATAGAAATATGTTATGCGTCATCTTTTAAAAGCATGAGAAATTCTTAACCTGAAATTCCTCCCATAGATTTAAAGGGACAGTAAAATGTCTCTGATAGCCTCATCAAAAATAATGAATTTTAAGGTACTGACCTTAGAGAGAAGCTGCAGCTCCCCTTGGATTATGTTTGTCACTACCGATTAGATGCTTGAAGCAGGTGAAATGATGAAATACACATGTGGGATTCGCAGGGGAAATTTTAAGGGACCTGTCAGATACATTAAAGTTACATACACTGATCAGCCATAACATTTTAATCATCTTCCTAATATTGTGTATGTCTGCGTTTTGCCGCCAAAACAGCCCTGAGGCGTTTTGTGGTATCTGGCACCCCTTTGAGGCGTCCTGTGGTATCTGGCAAAAAGACGTTAGCGGCAGATCCTGTAAGTTGCGAGGTGAGGCCTCCATGAATCGGACTTGTTTGTCCAGCACATCCCACATATGCTCGACTGGATCGAGATCTGGGGAATTTGGAGGCCAAGTCAACACCTTGAACTCATTATTGTGTTCCTGCTTTGTGGCAGGGTCCATTAACCTGCTGAAAGAGGCCAATGCCATCATGGAATACTGTGTCAATGAAAGGGTGTACATGGTCTGCAACGATGTTTAGGTAGGTGGTATGTTTCAAAATAACATCCACATGAATGGCAGGAAACAAGGTTTCCCAACAGACATTGCCCCCAGCATCACATTGCCTCCACCTGCTTGCCTTCTTCCTATAGTGCATCCTAGTGCCATGTATTCTCCAGGTAAGTGACCCACACACAACCGCACCCGCCCATCCACGTGATGTATAAGGAAACGTGATTCATCAGACCAGGCCACCTTCTTCCATTGCTCTGTGGTCCAGTTCTTATGCTCATGTGTACATTGTACAGATCTGTAAAGCAGCAGTTTGGTCTTCATTTCATACCCTTGTCAAGCATTATCGTCTTAATATTTCATCAGCTGAAACATTTATGTTTGGCAGATGAGTTTTGAAGTCTTTGATCTATTTACCATCCTTTTTTGCTTGTATAGCGCTGTCTTTAGTGCTGCTGGGGATCACAAGGGAAACTTCAAGGGATTTTTTTCCCTTGTGAATACTGCAGCAGCGCTATTTATTCCCTCCCAATAAAATGTATTTCTTTTATTGATTTCCTGTCCTACCTGAAGGTGGAGGCGCTGCATCTAACTTGTTAGTGCTGGTGCAAGATACACAACAAAAATAAGTTCCTAGGTAAGAACTTAATGTTTCCTGCCACTGAATAGCTGCTTCAAGTAGCCATTCAGTGGCAAGAATCGTCGGACCACAGAGGAAAAAGGCAGCTGTAGCTGTAGGTCTGCACCTTCTACCTCAGATAAGTGCTTTATTTTAATATGGATGATTCTTTAGTGGGGATGTCAGGGTCAGAAAACTGTCTCTTTAACTGAATAATTCACAGATATTTTTTCATAGCTGAAAATCTGGATGAATATGTTTTGGAAACTCATTTTCCAAGAAAAGATTTTAGGAAAAACATTAGGACACAGAGCTGAATATAATCCCAGGGGTTTGGTGTTTTCCCTCAGGTCGTACAATGGTCATGTAATGGTTTATACAGTTCATATCTAACATTGTTCAGATTTGTAAAAAGATTTATATTTCCTTATGAGAGGGTCCAGAGGAAAAACGTTTTACTTCGAGCATTAAAGTGTATGGCCTAATATACAGAGTCTCTCTCTATCTATATATATATATACTCACTGGCCACTTTATTAGGTACACCTTGCTAAAACCGGATTGGACCCACGTTTGCCTTCAGAACTGCCTTCATTCTTCATAGCATACTTTCTACAAGGTGCTGGAAACGTTCCTCAGAGATTTTGGTCCATATGGACATGATGGACTCACGCAGTTGCTGCAGATTTGTCTGCCATTGGAGTACAGTGAACTCATTGGTCAGCAAATATACTCAGGTAGGCTGCCCCGTTTAAACGATGCTCAATTGGCACTAAGTGGCCCATTCAAGAAAATGCCCTCCATACCATTACACCACCAGCCTGAACTATTGATACAAGGGAGGATGGACCCATGCTTTCATGTTGTTTATGGCAAAAGTCTGATCCTGCCATCTGAATGTTGTAGCTGGAATCGAGACTCATCAGTCCAGGCAACGTTCTTCCAGTCTTCCGTTGTCCAATTTTGGTCAGCCTGTGCAAATTGTGAGCCTCAGTTTCCTGTTCTTAGCTGAAAGGAGTGACACCCAGTGTGGTGGTCTGCTCCTGTAGCCCATCTGCTTCATAGATGGTATTCTGTATACCTTGGCTGTAACAGGCAGTTATTTGAGTTACTGTTGCTTTTCTGTCATCTCAAACTGGTCTGCCCATTCTCCTCTGACATCAACAAGGCATTTTTGTCCACACATCTGCCGCTCACTGGATATTTTCCATTTTTCCCTAGAGATGGCTGGGCGTGAAAATCCCAGTAGATCAGCAGTTTCTGAAATACTCAGACCAGCCCATCTGACACCAACAACCATGCGACGTTTAAAGTTACTTAAATCCCCTTTCTTCCCCATTCTGATGTTCATTTTGAACTTCAGCAAGTTGTCTTGACCACGTCTACATGCCTAAATGCATTGAGTTGCTACCATGTGATTGGCTTATTAGCTATTTGAGTTAACCAGTGAATGTATATATACTGTATAAATGCATCCCTACTGTTGATACATTAAAGGTAAGTCGGTTTTGTTTCTTCTTTTGTATTTCCCTGACTTGTTGAATACAGGGCAGGGGGCGGTAGTCTGTTCCTCCACAGCAGCAATGATTCGCTGCTTCCCAGTTTCCCGGCTCTCATGTAATGAGAGTTTCAGAGACTGGATGCTGATTGGTTCAAGGTACAGGATGCTGATTAGCTCAAAGTAAATAATGTCTGCCGACTGGCTGGCAGCATTTTGCACTTGGATTTGAGCAATCTGTCACTGTCAGAAGTGGCTAGCAAAGTGGGACAGAGGTAGGAATAGGTGGACAGCGGGACAAAATAGGGACTGTCCTGCCCAAATCGGGACAGTTGGGGGGCATGATATATACCTTCCTAAGTGCATGTTGTGGATGCTTGATCATACTTAGGAGAAGCACAGCTATTTCAGTTGAGCTGAGCCTCTATTCAGTTCAGTAGGATCCTAACTCAGGAGTAAAGCCTTGGAGGAATCTTGGAAAGTTGGTGTATTATCAATGCTTTATATGCGGACCTGAGTGCCCAAAATGCTAAAGTGGGCACCTTAACCATGTATGATCGTAATAATGTGTGATCAATTTGTACATTAATATGCATTTTTTAAAATGTAAAAAAAATAAACATTAAAAAAATCACTTTCTCTTAAAGATAGCGTAACATGCATGTAGGGGGTAGAGTATCCCTTTAAAACCATTACAGATCCAGAACTGGACACTGGGGCCTTCTACATTTGCCCCTTTAATGTTTTATTTAAAAGCATGTAAAAAATAGCCACAAGATGGTATACCTTTTTTCCTAGAAAACTGACTAGGATTTGAGATATTTCTGTGTAATGAAAAGTCAGCCTGACATGTACAGGGTAATTTAGAAAAGAATTGCTTTTGTTGAATCCTGTTTATGTGCCAGCAAATATTTCTCAGTTTATTTCCATGCTCAGTAGTTGGAAAGCTAGGTCTAAAGTGACATTCACATGACTTAAGAAAACTTCTCGACCCTGTTTCTTTTTTTTATTTCGACCTCCATGAAACCAGTGACCTCATCTGTAAATAAAAGTATTTGGTCTGCTTTCCATCCAAACAAAGATATTCTAGTTCCAAATATACCAACAGTAACTTTTAAGTTTCTTGATTTGATATATGTATGTATGTAAATATATATATATATATATATATATATATATATCTATAGTAAGATTTAAAAAAAAGTTTAAGTCAAAATATATCCAGAATAAGATAAGACCAAGAATTGAATACATTTTAAAGTTTTTACAATAAGTGAAAATGGACTGGCTTGATAGGCCAAATGGTTCTTACCTACCGTCAAATTCTGTGTTTGTTTATTTCTATACAAACTAACTTGGAATTTGAATGGCTAAGCACTGTTATATAAGTGAGATGATTTTTAGGAAGTCTCCCTGCATTACTTATGCATTATGCCAGTTCAGGCCTTTATAGGAGAAGCCCACTGTTCTTGGGCATTACAGAAAAGCAGTAGAAAAAGTACTAATAGCAGACCCGCCATTAGGTGGGAATGCCCAGTACTGGTGTATTGGCTGCGACCCCTTGCTTGGCTGCAGTGTTGCCCTGACTGAAGCATCCAGCAGGGTCATGTATCGCCCATTATGCCCCCAACACGTGCTCCACCAACCTACCCCCGGGCATACTAAGCTGTCGCTGCAGGTTGTACTTCCTCTAGCTCAACACACTGTCAGAGTCTGACATTTCCCTACGCTGAGACACAGCATGTGAGGACCTTGATGACCTTAAGAGCTGTGGCACCAGCCTACCCTTTCCGGAGTCAAGAATGGTAGGTTGCACGTGTGCCCGGTCCCAAGGTTTCTGATGGCGACCCTGATTAATAGGCTTTAGCCCAACATCTAAAACATACAGATCATTTATGTTAAATATGAAAAGATTTAGATTACTATTACCGGTACTCTGCTATTAGACTACTATTCATCATTTTCTAATGTAATACTATGATTACTGAAACTTTATAAAAATTAAGTAGATTTTTAAAAATATCAATTAAAGATAGTATTTACCTCTCAAACAATTATTTACATGCAGGCTCTGATTGATAGACTTTGATGTTATTGGTTCCAGTCACACTAAAGAGTTACCCCTTATAATATATCTCACATATTTCATAGCAACAGAACCATGAAACTGACAGACTCCTGAAATGATCATTTTGTTGTATGGAAATACATGTGATTACATGTGAAGTAATTATGTCTTAAACCAGAACCATTCCAAATAAAATGATGGTGCCTCAATTTGCAGTTCCTTTGCTCCTGCTTAGGTGTCATTTTTCTGCTAATCGGGTAATAATACTGTATGTCCCTGTGGAGTTTTTTCCCCCCTCATCAAGTATGACCAAAAAAGAACTTTCCAAATGCATGTCTTTATATAGAGCCACTCGTGTCTCTGACATATTAACATTGGTTGTCAACTATTTTTATCAGTGTCCAGCAACAAGTTGTTCTTTTGTTAAAAGGAACAGAATGTCTTTTGGAAAATGAGTAATTAATTAGCAAAGTTACAATAACCCTGTCTCATCGCACCCATTTTTAAATAGTGTAGAAATGCTACAGAGAGCCATGGTAATATAGATCTTTTCAGTATTTAAGAAACATTGGTCATTTAGCACTATGGAAATGTATAGAAGCATATTTGGCAATGGTTACTACTGAAACTTGCTAATTTGCTCAGTTTTTTGCTCTCTGTTCCCTATGGTTTGTTTTTCACCATGACCAATCTACTCAGTGTTTTAAATATTTTACCATTTTGTGTTGATGTCGTCCACCTTACTACTATTCTTCCTTTTTGGACCTGACACAAAACCACGTGGGATTATATCTTGCTTGAGTCTATCACATTGATGTGTTCTACCAGGCAGATACAATTTTATCAGTTCTCCTTTAAAGCATCTCCCATTTGAATGCTTTGTAATACTTAACATCATGGTTAACAACAACACAGTTCTATCTATAGCATATCTGTAGAGTATGGCAGCAACGGTCTCTTAATGAGTTAACTTCATCTAACTTTCCACTCTCCAGTGCAATATCTCATGTTCTAGTGTTTCGTGTTCCAGATGAAAGTTCTATCATTGCTGTTTTCCTGTCCTTTAGCACTTGCCACCAGTGTCCACAATTCACACAACCAATGGTTCACAATCATCCGCCATTCTGCTTCTCCTGTCTCTAGCTCGGCCATCCATGGTGACCCTTGTCTCCATGTTTCTTCTGTGCCATTATACGCAGTGTGGTTCCTGCATCGGTCAGCAAGAGCTTTGTTTGCCAATGGGGTCCAACTTGTCAGCCCTTACCCAAAGGCTTGATGTATTAACTGAGTTATCCTCGTTTCACCATTTACTGCACTCCCAACAGTGCCCTTTTGCAAAATGTGTTGTCATTGACAATTTTTTTCTGACTCTCATAGACTTGCCAAATCTGCGCTTTCTAGGGAAAAGAACAGCAGTAGACTATGTGGTAGACTTTTGTCAATAAGCAATGTACATGGGTTGGGATGGAATGAGCCCGCACTCAAAGACTAGCTTGTTTTTCACACTTATTATGTGCCCTAAAATCACTTTCTATCCAAATTGATCAGCAGTCCCAAGAAAGGAGGGCAGAAATACAGTATTCCTGGTACTCCAGCTAGTATCCAGATCCTGTACAAAAACCCAGTATGGTCCCAGAAATTTCCTCTGGATATAGACTTAATTAACTTGAACAGTCATGTTAATAGAATACTTTTCACATGACTGTTTTTTTAAGGTTTAGCATTTTGAGCGTTTAATATCTTCTACACTTTCATTGGGCTTTGATCTGATTGCGTAATGGAATTTGCCCTATAGTAAACTTAATGCATGATTTGAGCCACTTCACTTGTTGAATTTTGTTTTGATCTCAATATACTAATTAAATACATAGCATCTCACGTCTCAATGTAGGTGAAGAAGTCATTTTTTTCAAATGGCTTTGTATTATATGATCTAAATCATATTGTATTCAACGCTGTTATGTATCCTCACTGACATCACGTTTGTCTAGCACTCCAGCTGCTGTTAGCTAGGACTATCATCATGCTCAGTCATCACCTATAGTCCACAAAAGCTGACGTTCAGTTTAATTACCCCTTTCAAATGTATGGAATAATGCGGAAAATTTTATCACATTCAAGATCTAATGAAGAAAATGTAATGGTTTATTTTATTTATGCTCAAACGCTGCAATTTTGTAATGTTCTGGGGGGGAAAAAAAGGATAACGAGGCATTTCAGTGACGGTGTTTTTTTATAATTAGGCTGCCATGAATATCTTTCCCTCTTGGAAGATTTTCTACCTAACCTCAACGAGGGTTGGATTTAGCGGAGAAACAGAAAATTGTTTGCTACCCATGGAGTCTTCAACATATGCTATGGAAACCAGAATAGGGTGCCTGCGGAAAGTTCATGTTCGTTTTTGTGCTGTTTTTTTGGGAAAACTTTTCTTTGTATTCGTCTCAGTCTTCACATTCAACGAAATTCAGCCAACATTTTCGTTTTCGGAAATCCTATTCGTTCGTCCGGTGGCCATGGACATAAGAAATAAACTCATAGAAGAAGTTCAATAGGGAATTTGAGACCAATGGATGGAAGAAAGAGGGTCAAAATTAGCATAGAGTTATAGGGTTAAGGTTAAGGATAGTAGCAGACTTATCTTAATAACACGAATTAAATTAATCAATTTGATTAATTCATGATCTTAATTAAATCAAAACTTTAGAGAGAGTCTGAGAGGCAGGCTAAGGCTCCAAGTCTCACACAGAAGAATCTCTGTAAAATGCTCAGCTGCAGCACAGCAGTGTCACATAAAGCAGTCACAATGAAATTAACACATCCTCTGCCTGCTCTGGCAGCTGTGGTGATTGAACGAATGAACAAAGTTTTTTTGTATTACGCACATTTGTTTTTCGTGTCTTTCGTCCAATGTTGCATTCATTTGTTTGTTATTCTGATGATTAGACGAAACGGTAACATTCAGCACAAAAATACAATCATCTGAAAATGAATGCTTAAGTCTAATGGAAACCGGTTATTGACCATATTCACAGAGGACACCTAGCAACACGTCAAGTACAAATTGCTGTGATCAATTAAATGGAATAATTAAATATTATTCCATACTAACTAGACTTTCGCACATTTGGACACTTACCAAAGAAAAATCCTTGCAAAAGAATCAGAGAGATGAGGTCAGTACCTCTGTAGGCACAGCAAGCAAAACATCTGGACTCCTTGTATTCCCAGAGAACCCCAAAGATGCAATCCATGCTCAGCCAACAAGCAAAGCTTAATAGGGTGCTCCCTGCCTTTGGAGGATTGGTCTTCTCATACACCCAGGTTCCTACAACAAAGTAATTCAGAAATATTTTACACTAGGCCATTAAACTATCTTTGGTGTTGATTTAAAATTAATGCTAGCAAAGTTGAATGCAATCACGCTCAGACTTATTTGAAGTCTACTTTGTGTTGCAATGATGTTGCCGTCCCACAAATCTGATTAGGCAACTTGTGGCTTTGTAAGCAGAATTGAGCAAAAAGAAGCAGCACTAAAGAAATATATGTTTGTCCCCTATTGGTAGTTTTTATTAATGTATGGAAACCACACTGAGATCAGTTTCAGAAAACATAGTTTTAGAATCACTGAGCAGAGGAAACTTTTTGACATCAAATCCTGCACTCCTTAGATTCTTTGTATAGTCAGCAATTAGCATTTAACCAAACCAACGTGACTCATAATCACTTTTATGTCAGTATCATATGTGTTTTCCACTCTGAAAATAATTAGAGCACGAATAGATTACAAACTAAATATAATTGCAAAGAGCTTCTTAACAAGATACTCCTGTCACAGGAGTTAGAGTCAAGATTGAAAACATCAGATGCTCTGTCCTAATCCCAGCCTGTTACAAATAAAATACAAGGTCAACAGATATCAAAGGGTCCAAAATAGACCTTTTTTCCAGGCATCATTAAATCAAACACAAACTATAGGTAATGTTGGTGATGGGGCTACTGTTTTTCCCTCTAGAGTAATCTGCAGTAAATTGTCCTCTGACCCTCTTTGTTTGCCACACCTTTGTCCAATGACATTACACATCACCAGTCCAGCATTGCATTTTCCAATGTATTCTACGCAATTATATATCTCCTGTAATGTTTTCAAATATGGATGGATTGCCATTTATGAAACATTTTACCTAAGATGAATTAAATCATTGAACTACTTTAAGTACTTTATGTGCATCATTATGAGTGTTTTCCTTTTTAAGCAAACTTCAAATGTTCTGGCAGGTCTAATTATATATTAGAACGTAATCTTCTAATATTCAGATTAAATATGCAAATGAGAGGCACTGATTGCGCTGACACCTTAATCACCTCTCAAAAATTCACAGTATTTCAAAACAGAACTGTTGACAGTACACATATTTTAGTGCGCTGCTAATTGACGAAGATGTGTTTTAACATATCCTAATGATGTTCGGTGTCTGAGAGTTTGCCATGATCCATATATAGTGGCAGATGCCATGCTAAAGGTTCTATTACAGGATGTTTTCCTTTGGAAACTTTATGCATATCATGATGCGTTTGTCAGTCTGTATCCCATTACAAAAGGTCCTTACCAAAATACAATGAAGGAAAACAACAAAACTATCATATAAGCATATAGTTTATGTCTCATAAGAGTATCTCTCCTTAGATTTCCTTAAGGGTATTTGGATATTGGATGCACTTATTTTGTATCATTCACCACCAGTGCTGATGCATCTTCTGACTCCTGCCACTGCTGTCTCTTTAAACTTTTTTAAGGTATCAGTGACACCCATTCCTTTAGATGGCATGTCTCTTAGATTGCTTTCTCATTTTTTTTTCTCCACTTGTCATTCTGCTGTCTGATACCCATGCTAAAGATCACTGGGCCAGGTAAAGCTTTCTTGGTGTCCTAAGGAACTATGATTTTGATCCCCATCACATGACCAAATTAAAGGCAGGCTTACCATGTGCCATGTGTTTAGTAAAGTTGTGAAAACCAAAGTGGGTGATGCTCAAAGGTTGCACCACATGTTCCTGTCCTATGCCACTTCGGGGCCTATTTTCTCCATACTACCCTTCTATTTATGACTATTACCTCCTACAAACCATAATACAGAGGCCATTAGCAAATGCTAGCTATGGGCTAAATGTTATCTAATATAATTTGTTAATATTTACTGTACTGTAAAATGTCCTCAATCAGATTGTCCGCCACAATAGGCAGTTAGTGTGGCTTCATGGATGGGCCAGCCGTGCATGTTCTTGGTTTCTTCTCCCATGCCTCAGGTCAACTGTCAACCATTTTTTTCCCCATACATCCAATACATGCATTCACATTTGGTGTTTATTATTATTATGCTAATGTTTTTTTTTTTTTGTTTTTTTTTCCCCAGCTCTTGACATGGAAAGTGATAGTTTTAAATGCCAGTACTGTAATGAATCCCTTTATGGAAAGAAATATACTGTAAAGGATGACAGTGCCTACTGCGTCAAATGCTTTGACAGCCTTTTTGCAAATATCTGTGAAGGATGTAAAAAGTCAATTGCATGTGATTCCAAGGTATGTATCACCATAGTCCTTCTAATGAGTGTTGACATGATTACGTCTAGAGTTAGTATTATTTATTGATTTATATAGAATAAAAAGGTAAGTAGGGCCTTGCACAAACAAACTTACAATCTAGAAGGAGTTAGGGCATATTACACAAGAGATAAAAGTGGTGGACCAGCCACAAAAATATGCTTGTATTGAAGGAGAGGGACAAGGAAATGTGAGCTAGAGGTAAATGGGAGGAATGTCAGGTGTCCTTACCTAAACAAGTGGGTCTTGAGGGTTATTTTAAAGGACTGAAGTCAAGGGGAGAGTGAGATAAGTTGGGGCAACTCTTGAGAAATGTTGGAAGTGTGCATGAGAAGTAGAAATCAGAACAGAGGACAGATGAAAATCAGCAGATCCAGTTAGAAACAGATGTAAGGCAGTTAGTGACCCATCTAAGAGGGAGGGAATTTGGGGGATGATAGGTAGATCTAACTGTCATCCTCATACAGGTGGTCCTGTGTACCAAAGGATAAAATTCGATTGGCAATAGAATACCTAGCCATTATGCTTAAACATACCTAGGCAAATAACTGAACAAAAATGTGCTATGTAGGAACACAAACAGGTGTAATTTCTAAACTCAATTTAGGTCTAAGAAAATGGCTGTACACTTTGCTTAGCATCTATAAGGGTTTTATAAATGAGCTTTTCAGAAATTGTAAAGAAAGCGTTGACATTGATTAATGCATATATGTGTATATTCCTATATTGATCTATATATTTATTTCCATATACCAATGTATAGCTACAGATAAATAGATACACACAAACACACACTTGTGTTAACATGATTATATTTTTAAGGACTTTTCATACAAAGACAGCCACTGGCATGAGGCTTGTTTCAAGTGTGACAAATGCGCACAATCTCTGGTGGAGAAGCCTTTTGCTTCCAAGGATGACTGCTTACTGTGTACTGAATGTTATTCTACGGAGTATTCATCAAAGTGCTTCAGCTGCAACTCCACTATAATGCCTGGTAATGGTTCATTACATTGTTTTAATATTATTTTTTCCATGTTGTTTGGAAAATGTGAATTTACATGACAACTTGATGATTACGTTTCTATTTTATATGCATTGGCAATATCAATTAATGAATAATTTAGCACTATTTCAGGTAGCTGTACAGTATAGAATTATATTGTGAGCGACCTAATACTGTGATTCTAAAGTCCATGTAAATCTGTTGAACTTCTGTTATTGACAAACATGTATAAATCTCCCAGCACGCAGGAGCAGATCCAGATCCTCAGGAGGGATACTCACACTCTCACACTAACACAACCAGACACATTAACTCCCATGCTCACAGACACTAATACCAGACACTCAAAACTAACACGCATACACACACTAACATATCCACAATAACATACCCACAATAACATACCCACATTCCCACTAGAACACACAGACACACATAGAAACTCATACTACCACACCCATCCATTAAGTCACACTAACACCCCAACCCAGACACTCACACCAACATACCCCCCCTCACATACACACACACATATACAGTCACCTCACTGACATACACAGACACATACCCTGGATCCGCCCATCCCCTCGCTGGCCTCCTTGAGGTCTCCCTGTCTGCTCTTTATGGAAGGAGATAATAGACTTAAAAGGAGCAAGTTTTCATACATTTCCTTAAAAAAAATCTGTTCTCCTTATATTTTTATTTTGCTTTGCTCTTACACAACTTCATGTTTTTTTAGGATCACGCAAAATGGAGTTTAAAGGCAGTAATTGGCATGAAACATGTTTTGCTTGTCAAAACTGCAGACAGCCAATAGGATCCAGGCATTTTATTCCTAAACAGTCAAGCGTATATTGTGTACCATGCTATGAGAAGCATCATGCCAGCCAGTGCAAGTCCTGTAAAAAGGTAAAAGGTTTGAGCACATAATACATATTAAGTGGAAGTTGCCATAATATGATGTCTTTGATGTTCTTTTACAGCTATTTGTCACAAGTGTGGAAACTGAAACTATTTATGTAAGGTTCTTCCCAAGGCCTGTCTTATGGCAAGACCCAAGAAAAAGTTTAATTAAAAATCCCCCCACTACTTGATATCCCATTATAAGCAACAAATATTGATTGTACTGTAAAAAAAGATTCTATTAAAATAACCATGCTTCGCAGATAATGTGTCATTCAATTTTTTTTTTTTTTAAATAAGGCAATCACCACAGGTGGAATTACGTTCCAAGACCAGCCTTGGCATAGTGAATGTCTGAGATGCAATGGCTGCAACAAAAAATTGGCAGGGGAGAAGTTTACCTCCAGAGAGGATGCACCATACTGCATGGATTGCTATGGCAACCTGTATGCCAAGAAATGCACAGCTTGTGCTAAGCCCATTACAGGTAAGCAGGCGAAAGTGATAGGTAGATATTAGAAGTCTTGACTTAATTACTACTTATTGTAAATTGTTTGCTAAAATAACTGACATGTCCTTCTCTCCTCAGCTCAAGGAGGTGCCAAATATGTCTCATTTGAAGATAGTCAGTGGCACAGTGATTGCTTCACTTGTTCAAAATGCACCATATCACTTGTCGGTCAGAGATTTCTTACGCAGCATGGAAAAATATTTTGTCCTGCATGTTGTAATGACATATAGATTTCTTATTGAAATAACTACCTGCATTTCATCAAGAAGCTATTTACTGATCATTTTAGTATTCACCTTTGGCACATCAGCATACCTGGGAACTGCCAGGTGAAGCACCACTTCTCCGGTTCTCCGGATGAAGACCCGAATCCTCCGGGTCGCGGGAGCGGGGTCTTGACACGCCCCACTCCCCGCCCATTTTCCATTTAAATGGGGGTGTTTCCCCTGACATCAGCGGGGCCACTCACTGACGTCAGGGAACTCCCACCGACGTCACGGGACCGTCCGCTGACGTCAGTGGGCAGTCCTGGCCGCAGGTAGCCAGAGCCCAGATGTTCCAGGTATGCACATCAGTTTGTAATCACAGTTATATTACTTTCTTTCCAGCCATCATAATGGCGTGTAAACGTTAAATAATAGTTTTTTCGCTCTCTGCATTTGTGCTTGCGGGAGATGCACTTGGCCGAGCTTATCACCAGTTTTCCACTATGCATGTGTGCTATAGTCACTACCAGACAGTTCCAGAGCTGACTTGCATGAGAGTTCTGGAGGGTGTAAAAAGACCCCCACAAGCATGCACAAAAAGTATACCCATCCATTTCAGTCTAGCACTTTCCTGGCACCACTGACTAAGCGGCTAAGAGTGGTGTGAAAGGCGGACTGCGTGTCGTACATTTAATAAATGTCATACATTAAAGAGTACTGAAGAAAAATATTCCTGTATTTATGTATTTTTTTGAACACAGTGAATTAATGGCATGGTTTGTATTAAATGTATAATGTAAATGTAAGCATGGATTATGTCAGAATATCAGTTTATTGGCTTTATTAAAATGGCTGTCCTGCATGAAGACCCAACCTAAAAGAAACATAAAACACCTTAATTTTACAGTTACTATTGTGTCTTGGTGACCACAGAATACTAATTGACATGCCTATGCCAAAATTAATTGATGTGGGTACAATTTGTACCAGCAGAGTTACTGTGTGTTCCTCTACATACATACCCACGTGTATGTCTCAACAGAGTGAAAATAACTCAAGTATTAGTTTACGTAGATAGATGCAGTGTGAATGTTATTCCACAGGTTTGTTTATGAACGCTTGCTTATGTCTCAAAATGAGTAGTTCATTATGATTAACAGTGAGTTTTAAAATATGTGCCCATCTTAATATTTTTGTTGGCACATGAGCTAATTGTAATCATTATGTTTGCTAAACAGAATCCTAATCATACACTGTTACTATTCTTACTATTGTTCTGCCATCAATTCAAATTCTATATGTCCAGTAATGGCCCAAAATTTGAGTACTCTGATAATACATTTCACGCTATAAATATAAACAATGCATGTTCTTGGATTTAATTCCGTTGCACTCTGCTGCTGTTATCGCAATATGTTAACATTAAAGCGACACAATAAAATGTTTATGCCAAAGACATGATTATTTCTTTTACAGAGGGTGTGCTAAAAAGTGTGATCTAGTAGAAAAAACTAAAGTTAATATTACATTCTTCAGAATATCTAATATAGTAAAGAGTTTTCGTGAGTTGCAGTGGGACGAAACATTTCCTCACGCTATCATAACTATGCATTCTGCAGAGACACTTCTGCTCTATTGCAGGAAAATCCTTTTTGGACTTCACCATCCTTAGCCACAGATATAATGCAACAAAATGTTCGAGTGTGAGGCATATGTACATATACCCTGTCTTAATATAGTCATCATTACATGTCACTGTAGATTTTGGTTGGCTATAAACATATTTTAATTTGGTCTTCCACTAATATGTACCAAGGTAACATTTCTCCACTCATTAAGGAAACCAGGTACCAGTGTGCCAAAAAGCTAAATCATTTATTGTTGTGCATGTGTGTGTGTTTTTTTTTGACTTGAAGAAACTACATGTGTCTTAGGAAACACATGCTCCGAGAAAGTCCTTTTTATCATTTCTGTATCTAGTGATCATCATTTTTTGAGGGTCAGTATATAACTCAACTGCAAAATATTTTTTTATGGAAATGTATAATCCGTAAACCTAGGATTTGTTTTTAAAGAACATGGACGACATTTAATCAGTCAGGCCTCTATTCCGAAACCACATAGATGTAGACATCCATTAGCTGATTAGTTATGTACCCTGAATATATGGCAAGAGAACATCTTCTGGGAAAAAATTATTTTTGATCACATACAGGGATATACTGAAACGCAAACTCACCACACCTCTGAACATGACCCATGCAGAAATATGGTTAAATTGGTGTTTATAGTATTTACAGACTTTATGTTAGAAAAACAAACTCATTTAAAGGTTGCAACCATATGCCCCATGTTGCCATTGTAGTCTTGTTTGCCTTCTGTAACAGAACCAATGGGTTCTTTTTTAAAGAACTACCAGTAGACAAGATTTGTATTTGTAGTAAGTCACAGCCTTGCACTTACCCACTCTAGGAGAGTTCATAGAGTAGAACTGCACAAAAGTAGACTAAGCAGGGTGCACAGATTTTAATGAAACTATGTAATACATATCACCACAATCTAGATCTCTCTTTTACCTTCTACTTGACCACCATGAGATGAAATGTGCATTTTCTATGGCATTCTACAACCTGTGCCATAACCAGATCCCATTCCATGTCCCATGTCTAGACGATTTCTGATGGCTATTGGAATGCTTGGGATGTCTTCTTGGTGGAAATATGCTTTTCCTGAAACAACTGTGATTTCGTACAGGGGGCATATAGTATCCTATCTCCATTTATACAAGTAATATAGTTTTTGTTTAATATATAGGTTACAGTGTGCTTGTGTGATTATTTTACGGCCTTCATTTTGTTGAGCACTCCTAATTTCTCAGATTTTGAAGATCAAGCCATATAATTATGGATAGCAATAGGTACTTTTTACTTCTGTGCAATCAATATATATCAATATTTTTTAATAGGAAAATGAATTAATGGAATTTTATGTTCCTTAAACTG
Organism: Spea bombifrons; assembly: GCF_027358695.1. Lineage (NCBI taxonomy): Eukaryota > Metazoa > Chordata > Amphibia > Anura > Pelobatidae > Spea > Spea bombifrons. The sequence continues at coordinate 68,319,823 of NC_071089.1, forward strand.
GGTATGGCAGAAAAGCAGAATATGTTTTGTAATGATAAAAGGGTATTGTTTGTTTTTTTAGTAATGTTGTTAATAAGAATACAAGAACATAATAAACTGAGAAGGCTCAAAGTATTAAATGCATCTCCAAACATTTCTATTACTTTTAAAAATACTAGTTGAGAAAGACTTTTAACTCTTTCAAATGTGAAAGAGATGCAACTGTTTCTCAACAGACCACTGGGAGGCAGTAAAGGCAAGGTAATTACTTGATTTGAAATCATATCTAGGCCTTACTATATTACTATTCTAATGGCATTACATTTCTGAGAAATTGTGATTTTCATACATGGATCACTGGAGTTAAGAATATCTGTAATTATTCTAATCTATAATACTGAATTCTGCAAAAAGTAAAATAGTAGCTGCAGTATATGTATCAAAATGTAAAAGTAATTCATTATTTATTTTTCTATACAACAATGGACCTAGGATAACTGCAAGGTTAATAACGAAGTAATGCAGAGGGATGTAATAAAATGAATGTCAGCGATTGATAACACAAAGAGGCACCCTCAGAATCTAAATCCTATACATCTATTGATTTGCAGCAATCAATATACCATTCTAGAATACTGATTTAGATTAAGGATATGCAACATATCACTATATTTTATCGATTATTGGAATAAAATGTCCACCACTGCATCACAACACTGGTGAATATTATCCAATGCGGTGTAAATCTATATTTCAAAAACTCCCGTAGTTGTTCAGGTGTAAATTATTTTAAACTGCAAGGAATTATATTTGAATTGTTTTGTTCTTTCCATATTTTAAATTGTATATTTGAACAACCAACGAACACGTCTTTCAGATTGTAAATCTTTCTGTTACCTACTATAAATTTTCTAGAATTTTTCTAGAGAATGGAAAAGAGAGGGCTTTGTGTATGTGCGTGTCCATTCGATGATGCATAAAAACAGTTTTGTTTACAGGACTCAAGCAACCCTCATGCTTTTCCTAATTCCTCTTCTCCATTCCTGTTCATCCAGCCTTTTGGGTAAGTCAGGGTCCTTCGGGTAAGCCAGGATCCATCTTTCACATACCCCTGCTGGCTGCCACACTTTTCTCATGCTCCTGACCTCTCAAGGAATTATCTTCATTTTAACCTCTTTACCTTCATAATTCACCACAAATATAGTGGATAGAAATACACATTCCCTGGACCCTCCTACTGCCATAGAACATCATTAAATTGTCCACTATTGTCAGGACTCGGGTGATCAGGTCGGGTAGGAGCCCATGCGCAGGGGATACTTGGGGTTCAGTATGTAACCCACGGTGCATGATTATGCAAACAAAGACACCACAAGCAGAAATCCAGGTAATGCAGTGTGTTTTATGTATATAACAGGACCAGAAACTAATGGTAATACAGTCAAAGCAAGAAACCGGACGTATGGCAAAATAAATACCGGTAATAAGTCTTTCGGCAGGTAGCCCACTTGGAAGGGTATGAAAGACACACAGCCCGCTTGGAAGGGTACGAAAGGCACATAGCCCGCGTGGAAGGGTACGAAAGGCACATAGCCCGCTTGGAAGGGTACGAAAGGCACACAGCCCGCTTGGAAGGGTACGAAAGGCACACAGCCCGCTTGGAAGGGTACGAAAGGCACACAGCCCGCTTGGAAGGGTACGAAAGGCACACAGCCCGCTTGGAAGGGTACGAAAGCAGGGAGTCCACTTGGAAGGACACAAAAGCAGGGAGTCCACTTGGAAGGACACAAAAGCAGGGAGTCCACTTGGAAGGACACAAAAGCAGGGAGTCCACTTGGAAGGACACAAAAGCAGGGAGTCCACTTGGAAGGACACAAAAGCAGGGAGTCCACTTGGAAGGACACAAAAGCAGGGAGTCCACTTGGAAGGACACAAAAGCAGGGAGTCCACTTGGAAGGACACAAAAGCAGGGAGTCCACTTGGAAGGACACAAAAGCAGGGAGTCCACTTGGAAGGACACAAAAGCAGGGAGTCCACTTGGAAGGACACAATAGCAGGGAGTCCACTTGGAAGGACACAATAGCAGGGAGTCCACCTGGAAGGACACAATAGCAGGGAGTCCACCTGGAAGGACACAATAGCAGGGAGTCCACCTGGAAGGACACAATAGCAGGGAGTCCACCTGGAAGGACACAATAGCAGGGAGTCCACCTGGAAGGACACAATAGCAGGGAGTCCACCTGGAAGGACACAATAGCAGGGAGTCCACCTGGAAGGACACAATAGCAGGGAACCAGGAACAGTACAGGTGCAGAGCCACAGCAGGAAGGTCCATAGACTTCAATACAAAGGCCGTGACTGAAGGGCAGGGCAGGTTCATAAAGGCAGGGCAATCCAGGTAACAAGGCCCAGCTGGATGTATTCACTAGGGCTCAACCCAGGTAACAAGGCACACCTGAGTTCTGAGTGCTCCAGAGGGCAGAGGGTGGCCACTAGTGGTAGCAGATGTAAATGGCACAGGTATGAAAAAGCCATGGTTCAGGCAGCGAAAAAGTGGTTCCTGACAACTATAGTAAATGTCCATCATGGGAAATGTTGGAGTCTACCACTGTCAGCCACTCTGTCTACCTGTAAACCCAATTGAAGTGATTCAACCCAGAAACCACAAAACAGGGCACAATCAAATGAAACCTCTTTCTCAGAAACAAAGGTTGGAATACAGCACTCAGTAGTGAGATGGCGCACGAGCCAGGGTACCACCAAGTCCTTCAATAAATCCAAAATAAAGAAGCATGCTTGAGAAAGACCTGTGTGTCGAAACGTTGCCTGTGTGAAATAAACTCACCTTACCATTTGAGTGCAGAGCCTCTGCTTCTTTATTTTGAAACCTCTTTCTGTGATCCCCATAAGAACTCACATCGTTTCCAAAGAACAGAACAAGAAAACATGGGTGTAGCGTGGTGCATACAGCAATGTTTGTTTGTGGGGTGCAGTTGGGTTAAATTTTGTTGGTACTTCGTTGTAGGAAGTGGCATATTCTGTGTGAGAGAGAATGGGGCTTGAATCAGACTGGGTTTTTTGCGGTACGTTTTAATGTTTGGGTCGCCCTAAATAGGACTGTCAACACTGCTTGAATATAGAGAATAAAACATATGAAAAATAATCAATACATTGTGTTAGCAAAATAGCCGGCAATTGGATAAAATAACAAACTAAACTTGTTTTATATATGTCTGTGGTGTCTCTTGCTAATGACATAACCTCATGGCTTGATATGCAAATGACACACTTCCCATTGAAATTAGTTAATTTGCATATCAAGCCAAATATGCTTGATACAAAAATATTACATTACAGCCTCTATTTGGTCACCTTTCAAAACTACACACAATTTTTTGACTGGCAGTCCTATTCTCTTAAAAGCAAGTGCAGCAACGCACAGATGAACTTACACAAATTCCCATGACTACTCATAACAAATTAAAAAAACAACTCAGATGCACTCACTCAAGTATATGTGAGTAGACAACTAATTAATTTGTTTACCTGTCATTTACCTGCGACTCTGGTATTTTAGCCTTGTTCCAACACGGAAATTTCACATCACAACCCTAGCGGTCTTGCATGTCCCCACCTACTACTATGGTTTGGAGATGACTGTTCTAGTTCTTCCCCCACCTGATGTTTTTTTGGATGGGGGTAGTTAAATAATCCTTTGGGATTGTATTAGCCTAAGTAACTCCCTTTCCTCCAAACCTTCTGCTGTTTGGGGGTAATTAAACCTGATTGGGGTATTTTCCCAACCCCTGCTGAGGGGGGAAAAGTTTTGATTTAAGTTTAAAACTCCATATGGAAAGTATGGAACGCAAGCTATGCCTCCTCCTCATCCCCATATTGTTTCAGGTGGGATGGAGAGGGATAAGCTCCAAATAAATAAAAGACTTTACTTAGCTCATTCTACCACAAAGTCCCCCTAGTGGGAGGGGGGTCCATCCAAGCACCCTTTGGGTGGCACAAGGTTGACATCCAACCTTTATGAACAAAGTGATGACTTACCTAATAATGGCCCATACAGAGTTGATCAAAAAGACACTAGATACAAATTTTTTGTACCGTCAAAAAAACATAGGTGGGAAAAAAGCCAGTCAAAAAAGAAAAAAACAGCCTGAAAAAGTAATCATTTTTTGCGTGTTGGCCTTAACTTATCAGTATCTCACAAAAGTGAGTACACTTCCAAGACGACAACTGCCTTGCTAAAGAAGCTGAGGGTAAAGGTAATGGACTGGCCAAGCACGTCTCCAGATCAAAACCCTATTGAGCATCAGTGGGGCATCCTCAAACGGAAGGTGGGGGGCGCACCAGTGGAAGAGTACTCCAGTGGCAACCTGTGAAGCTCTGGTGAACTCCATGCCCAAGAGGGTTAAGGCAGTGCTGGAAAATAATGGTGGCCACACAAAATATTGACACTTTGGGCCCAATTTGGACATTTCCACTTAGGAGTGTACACACTTTTGTTGCCAAGGTTTAGACAGTAATGGTTGTGAGTTGAGTTATTTTGAGGGCACAGCAAATTTACCCTGTTATACAGGCTGTGCACTCACTACTTTACATTGTAGCAGAGGGTCATTTCTTCAGTGTTGTCACATGAAAAGATATAATAAAATATTTACAAAAATGGGGGTGTACTCACTTTTGTGAGATACTGTATGTAGATTAGTCTTCACTGTACTAACATCTTCAACTTTTCCTGGAAGGCTATTCAATACATCCACTACCCTTTCAGGAAAGTGGTATTTCCTGATGTTACTTTCAGGGCCGGCTTTTGGGGTGTGCGACCTGTGCAACCGCACAGGGCGCCACACTCCAGGGGGCGCCGCCGCAGGGTCCGCCGCCGCCGCGGGGTCCGCCGCCACCGTAGCGTACCGCTGCCGCCAGCAGCGTACCTAGCGGGGGGGGCGGTCCGCACCAGGTGCCGCTCATCAGGGGGGCACCCGGCACCCCTCCAGGGACGGACAGTAATGTCCGCCGCTGGAGGAGCAGGCTCGCAAGGGAGCGGTATCGGAGGTCTTTAACAGACCTCCGGATCCCTTGAGTGATTTTAAGCCGGTTCAAGGATCTCCCTTGAACCCGGCTTAAAATCACTCAAGGGAGCCGGAGGTCTGTTAAAGACTCCGATACCGCTCCCTTGTGATCTGCGCGGCAACAGCTGCTGTGCGCCGGGGTTTGTTGTCAGATCCCGGCGCACAACACTGAAGCCGCGCCCACCGCTGTCCGTGCCCTCTGACCCGGAAGAAGACAGAAGAACTGAAGAAGAGGAGCGAAGAGAAAGAAAAGGAGCTGTAAGGAGAAAAGAGGAAAGGTAGGAAAGCATTCCGTGAGAGTGGATTGGTATATGTGTGGATTGGTGTATGTGTGGATTAGTGTATGTGTGGATTAGTGTATGTGTGGATTGGTATGTGTATGGATTAGCGTATGTGTGGATTGGTATATGTGTGGATTGGTGTATGTGTGGATTGGTATATGTGTGGATTGGTATATGTGTGGATTGGTATATGTGTGGATTGGTATATGTGTGGATTAGTATGTGTGGATTGGTATGTGTGTGGATTGGTAAATGTGGATTAGTGTATATGTGTGGATTGGTAAATGTGGATTAGTATATATGTGTGGATTGGTAAATGTGGATTGGTATATATGTGTGGATTGGTATGTGTGTGGATTGGTATGTGTGTGGATTGGTATGTGTGTGGATTGGTATGTGTGTGGATTAGTATATATGTGTGGATTAGTGTATACGTGTGGATTGGTGTGCGTGTGGATTGGTGTGCGTGTGGATTGGTGTGCATGTGGATTGGTATGCGTATGGATTGGTATGCGTGCGGATTGGTATGCGTGTGGATTGGTATACGTGTGGATTGGTATACGTGTGGATTGGTATATGTGTGGATTGGTATATGTGTGGATTGGTAAGTGTGTGAGAGTGATGGGTGTTATGCTGTACCATTTCCAATGTCTTTTTCATCATCTAATAATGCTCTAAAAGTACATCATAACTCCCATCATTCTATACTGTTCCATACAGTGGCAGAGCTGGGAGGCAGAGTCCTTGCACCCCCACCGCAGGACTCCTGAAAGGTAAGTGAACTTCAAAGAGGGAAAGGGTAGATGGTTAGGAGGGGGTAGATAGGGAGAAGGGAGTGAGACAGGGGAAAGGGGGTAGATAGGGAGAAGGGAGTGATAAGGGGTAGATAGGGCAGAAGAGAGTGAGAAGGGGTAGACAGGGCAATCATACTCCTATCATGCCAAGTCTGCGAGTACATCCTGGAATCTGGGTATGCCTGGACATGATAGGAATGTGATTGCTGTTAATCATATATATATATATATATATATATATATATATATATATATATATTGTTATTTAATTGTTTTGTCCTATTTTGATGTGTTACTTACTTTAAGTAAAAGTGTTAGATTTTTTTATGGTGTGTGGGGGTCATATTCGGTTTTGGCCAGGTAAATGCTGCACTTTCGGTTTCAGTCCAGAATTCGTTTCGGTGCATCCCTACTACTAAGCCAGACAATGAAGTGGTAGGCTTACACCACATCAATGTTTGGCGTAGTATATAGTGATTGGGGTTTTACAATTTTTTTGTTACAATTTTTGTTACAAGTTTTTATTCCTTTCTTTTTTTGGGATGGGGGGCGCCAGAGGAGTAGTCCGCACAGGGCGCCAGAACACCTAAGGCTGGCTCTGGTTACTTTTAAACCTTTGCCCCTTTAGCTTAAAACTATGTCCTCCTTGTTGTGGTAGTATTTGAGTAGTATGAGTGTTTATATTTACCATCGTTAGAAACCTATTTTGCATCCTACATTGAATTCAATCCTGCCGTTAAACTTGAATGGCACTTAAACCTTAGTAGTTCCTAAAAAAGAAGGCCGCCGGGTGAGAAAAGATAAAAAGATTAGATTTCCAAAGAAGGATTGTCCCTTCTAGAAAAGGAATCATATGAAACACGCTTTTTCATGTTTAAAAACTTACGCCCATAAAAGAGGTTGGGAGGAAGAAAAAACTGGAGACAAAGGGGAAATACTCCCAAATACTTAAATAATGGGCTAGATTAAACAAAAGAGAATGCGTTTCTGCTGCGAACTTAAATTCTATAAATCAGAGCAGACGTTGGTCTTTTATGCAAAGTTATTGCAGTATTTACCAGAGAACACGTTTTTTCAGGAAAAAGTAATCTTTACATGTTCATTTTTTATTGCTGATTTAATGTAAATTAGCTTGTTTACTATCAAGTGCATATTGTAACCATTTCTTCTGCTGTTTATATTGGTTATGTGGTGCTCTGGGCTCCTTGTTGTCATGCCAACATAAATGTCACTACATTATAAGGTTCATTTGCAGATTATTTCCATATCTTTGTGAAAGGCATGACTCATAATATTCTATTGTGAGCGCCAGTACAAATCCCAACTATATTAGAGCTTTATCTCAGTCTTCGTGTAATGAGGATTCATTTTCTCTTCAGAGGACATATAAATTGTCATTAATCTAAAAAAAAAAAAAAAAAAAAAAAAGAAAGAAAACGATTAAACAGAGAGAACTGATTTGAACACGAATTAGTAAATATGTTGATTTTTGGTATAATTCACTTTTCATTTATTGGTCTTTTAAGGATTGTTTTTTTAAAAAACAAGTAGTGTAAGAGCGATTTATGAGGCATAATTTAATGTCCCCAGTACATAAGTAAACTCTACATCTTGGCCAAAATGTCTCCTTTTATTATAACGAACAACGAGGGACAATTTTCCATGAATGGTGGATCAGTAATCCAGAATCAGTAATATCTACGTATGAAAGCCACCACCCAACAAACAAGTTGATAATCACTGGTGAATCGCTGAATACTTACAAAATGTTTTATATAACGAGGCTACTGGAATATTGGGGTAGGCAAGGTTTATAGTTATTTATTAAAAAATATTTTAACCATCAGGTAAAATGTTCCAGCTGAAACACTACTTAATGTTCTTAGCTGCCATTTTCAACTCAACTCCAACTTGCCAACATGCTAAGAGCAAATATATGAGTTGGATATTTAGGTCAACTCAGGCAAGGTTTCTTCTGCAAACCTGACTCAACTGCCTACTCAACTGCACTCGATTTTTTGTGAATTAAATCAATTTTGTGAGCTGTTTCAGGCTTAGCAGCTAAGGCCCAAATAAGCATGATGTCCCTTTTAGCTGACAAAATTGTTTCCTCAGAACTCTAGGAGTTGAAACAACACACATTACATTACTTAACATGTTCGAAAAATCCAGCATGTGAAAAAAACATTTAGGGATTAATGCTACTAAGTATTTTTCCTATATATTCTGTACATCTTTTTTCCACTGGATAAAATGTTTCGGAGTTCTGTTGCCCTATTAAATTAATAAGATTATACAGCAATCATTTACTCATGAATGCTAAAATCGAAAAAATGTATCTTGAGGCAGGCAGATTGCAGAATTTATTTTTAATTCAGCCTCAGGGTGCAGAATCAGCTATATTTAGTTCCATAAGCTGCCAAGAGAAAGAGATTTAAAGCTATAGATTGTGGGGTTATACTTGGTCTTTATAGAAAACAGAACGTGTGATACATAAAAAATAGAAGTCATATTTGTGTGGCCATGTTCATTATGTTGTCACATTATCAAAAAGCATGTTTTTCAGTAAGGAGTATGTATTAGTTAGGTACCACATGGGGTGTCTTTAAATGTGCCAATACCTGCTACATTTAGAAAGCTAATATAATTTGGAAGGATGATTTTTAAAAAGGAACAAATGTGTATTACATCAAATGTTTAGCAAGAAAACAAATGATATCACTGTGGACTGATTCTTTTTTTCACTGTCCAACTTAAGAAAGGACAATCTGATGACCAGCACTTGCCAATTAAGTCAACTTGTTTTTGTTTTTGTTTTGTTTTGCTTTGCTCTTTTTAAAAAAAACCTCTGCAATCTACAATCTCAACAGTCTGCACAATGTGTATTCATACAATCTACCTTTTAGACCAAGAAACATTGGTAATCCGCCTGTAATTTGTAAATAAAAAGGGAGCCAGATGCTTACTGGCCACATAAAGAAAAATATCAAATAAAAACTGCAATTTGTCTGGGAGCAATCCAATAGACCCCTGAATATCCAAGATCAAAATGAATGTTATTTAACAGTGGAAAATCTAGGTAGAATTGTCTCTATTACAGTTAGCTTATAGAGACATCTGTCTTTCATCCTTTTGGGGAAAAAAACATGTCTCTGTTTAATTATTCATAATTTTGACAAGTAATATTATCAACCCCCTCCTCAAAAAAAGAATATAGCATTATATTATAACATTTGCATTAATCTGCTTATGTATGATTGCCATCACAAAACATTTATTAACAACAGCTTTAGGTCTGCTGCTTCAACAGACTTGGGTAATTTTAAGCAGAAGACCTTGAGTTCAAGTGGATGCAACCCCAGAAACATGTTTGTATAAATCCGTTTTAATTGTATAATCCTGAATAACCTGCTTGTCTTGAACCAAACCAGTGGTACATATTGTGCATGGTGATTATATCCACTATTGGTTGGTAAGCAACGGGTGGTATGTTTCATAGTGTATGCCCAAAACATGCATGTTTGTACAGGTGGAATAATTAGTGATAGGCTTTCACACCTTTACATGGACATGAGGTGAAACAGAGAAAAATATGAGGTCCTAAATTAGGTGAAAGGATGTGTTATTCAAAATAACTGTAACTAGTAGACAAACAGTTTCCATCCAACAGTTACCAACTCATGTGGATCTGAAGTAATAGTGGACATTCGAAGGGTTAATGGTAGCTTTTTCGATTGTTCTTTAATGTTCCATGAATCTAATGCATAAGCTTCTAATGATACCACCCACATAGAAAAAACATTACAGCTGTATGTAAGGAGATAATTGCCCATAATGGCATAAAGGCTTAGATGAATTAGTAGTTATGATACATTTTAGTAAGAATCTAGTGGGAATTGGTTCCATTTCTGTCTTTCTTGTATTTATCTCTCTTTGCCTCTATCTATATACACTGTATGACCAAAATGATGTGGACGCTTTACCATCACACCTATAGCAGCTTGTTAGATATCATATTCCAAAACCATGGGCATTAATATGGACCCCCTTTTGGTGCTAAAATACCCTCCACACTTCTGGGAAGGCTTTCCCCAAAATTAAGACAAGAAGGCATTCCAGTTCATCCCAATCAGCATTCCAATTATTCACAATGCATTCCAAAGGTGTTCAATGTGCCAAGGTGTCAGGGTTCTGTGCAGGCTACTCAAGTTCCTCTATACCAAACGCATCAAACTATGTCTCCAAGCATCCAGCTAGAGTCCTGCGCGGGACTGTTTTTTTAATCCCGCTCCTGCTGATTTTGTGACCATTGCAGCCCGCTGCGGCAATGTGTGTGTCCTGCTCCCGCCACATATGTGTCCAATCACGCCCACTCCCGCCACAAATATGGTCGATCCCACCTACTCCCTTACCAGAATTGCAGATTTCCCGTGCACTCCCACAAGGCTGCCTTTGCGTTGCTCCCTCACAGCGTCTCTTCTTTTGTTCCGCCCAGAAACCCAGCGGAGTCACGTGAATTTATGTCACTTCACGTGACATAAATGGTGGTATAGATGCAAACATGTATGACCATTGTACTGGTCAAGAAGTGAAGCCACACACACAAGTCTCCCTTAATACTCTTAGTAATATTGATGCAATGTACCAGAGGCATTAGTAATGCAAAACTGAACTCAAAGACGACCTCTTAACCACAACCCATTCCAGAAACGTGGCAAAGACGTCAAAATAATAAGAAATTGAGCAACCTGTAGGCAAACACAACTTCTTATCTATACCACCATTTACTGACTTACCAACTGGATATGATAAATAATGTATAAGGCTGTATTTTCCATTTGTTTTTTTAGGAATAAGGCTTAACTGAGAAATTCTAATATTATGAAAGGGAGGGGAAGGGAATGGGTCCGCTATCTTACCCGCAACTTCTTACTTATCTGTTACAATTACCTCATTATCACATATGGAACTCAAATTGCAGTTTCAGCAAAACTAGGAATATCCGTAGGAACGAACAGAATCCAAACCCACAAAAAAATCCATCTTCCAACAAAAGAGCATCTCGACTTCTATGATACTGTGAGCTCCTACCTGAACCATCCATAGCGGCCGATTTAGCTTCTATACCTCCCTCCCTCCCAGAGGTGTACCTTTCTCACTACCATTGGAAATACTTGAAATCCCTAATTGAATACATATGATATGTACAACAATGCCATTCAGGTCCCAAGTTAAGGTTTAAAAGAGCAGGTATTGGACAGTCCCCAATCATTGCTGTGATCTTTGTTAAAGGGGTTACCGTGTTGCAGAAAATCACAGTGAAACAATTTGTAAAGATCTTGGGTATGGATATTTGTAGGGCAAACCTGAGAGAATTATATATTTTTTTCCCATTCTTCTTAGCCGAAGGAGTTGCCCTTATGCCCACCTTACATAGTACAGCTTGCATTTGTTATTAACATATTCACTGTGTGATTCACATGATGTGAGTTGACTTTTGCCACTGGACAGACGTTTGCCCTCAAGTCATTCTATGAAGCTGTTTTATGTACCATGTCAAACTGATATTAACTGGCTTTTACTTTGATTTCTTTTGTGTTTATTTAAAGGTTAAATGTCTTGCAAAGGTACTTTCCTAAGGGGCAGAGGAGGTGAAATGTGAGTTCTCTGCTTTCCGCACCTCATGTGCAGTGGGATATGGGGTTAAAAGAAATATAATCTTTGTAGACAGTCAAATCTTAATGGAGTGTTTTTGTTATAGGATGAGTATGTTGGCAATTGAGGTGAGCTTGTAGTGGTCCATTTACACCGTGGGCTCCAAAGGAAGAGAGTCAAATACAAGTTTACACCACTGATTAAACAATTAAAACATAAAAACATAAATACATAAATAAAAAAATGTTAATGTTACAGGATTTTACAATCCACTGCCATCAGCCTGGATCAGACATTTTGTGATGTCTTTTAAAGGTTGGGAGCGTCTGGAATCATTGATGAATAATATATAGTATATATACATATGTATATATATATATATATATATATATATATATATATATATATATAGTATCTCACAGTATCTCACCTTTTGTGTTGTTTTATGTTTTATATCACCATACAAATGAAAAAATATTCTATTATGCTTTCTCTATGTAATATTAAAGAATTTGTATAATTCAGCCTATACTGAACCCACTGAAGAGCAAACAGAACCCAGAAAATGGTAATTATGCATGAGTTATGAGTACAATTTGCTTCTCCAGATGAATTCCCTTCATGTTTCTAGTGGGTGGATAGTTTCAGCAATCTGTGACCTGATATAATCCTACCTGAGGACATAGCCTGTCATTGTTTGCTAGAAGAACCACGGAATCCAGTATTGCCATGACAACTATAAAAAAGTTAGTTTTGGAAATTGTCAAAAAGTAATTATTTTCCTTACACTGACAGGAACAGTAATTCTGCTTTTTCAAACTTTTACGAAATATTGAATATCACAGCTACAGTAAAGATTATTGATAATAAGTATGTATTGCCATAGTTCTTAAGCGTACAAAAGTAAATGAGAGCATTGATTCAGATTTGTTTGATTCAGACATCTCACCGGTTTTATCATGTCTGGAAATATATATATATTTTTTAAATTTTTACTGCTAAACTGCATAGTGTTTTAATTGTTTTCTGAGTGTTCGTGTGTGGAATACATGGGTCAGATCCAATTATCATGGGTCAGATCCATATGCTCTGAAAAATACCCTTCGTCTTATAATCGGGGTCGTCTTATAATCAGACCTCAAATAGGTCTGACTATGAGGCGACTAAGATCCAGATCCTCCGCAGCTGCAGGGGACCTGGATCCTCCTGTCTCCGTCTCTAGAGGGTCAGGCTCGGTTGGGGAGATCAAGGATCTCCCTCCAACCGGCTTAAAGTTAATCAAGGGAGCCGGAGGTCTGTTGATGCAGACCTCTGATCCTGCTCCCTTGCGATGCGCGCGGCAACTGATGCTGTGTGTTGGAATTTGATGTCATATCCCGGTGCACAACACTGAAGCCACGAGGAGGAACAGTGACAGAGAAAAGGTAGGAAAACATTCAGTGAGAGTGGATTAGGAAGTGTTTGAGAGTAATGGGTGTTATGCTGAAGTTTATGCTGAATGTTTGTGAATAAGTGTGTGTGATAGCATGGATGTGTAAGTGTGTGTGTGGGAGGGGGTAGCATGGCATAGGGAGGCTGTAATCACATTCCTATCATGCCCAGGTTCCAGCATGTACTGGTTGCCTGGGCATGATAGGAGTGTGATTGCTGTTATATATATATATATATATATATATATATATATATATAGTATTGTTGATTTTTATGTCTATGTATATATACATATACATATATATATACATATATATACATATACATATATATATACATATATATATATATACCGTATTTGCTCGATTATAAGACAAGGTTTTTTCCAGAGCAAATGCTCTGAAAAATACCCCTCGTCTTATAATCGGGGTCGTCTTATAATCAGACCTCAAATAGGTCTGACTATGAGACGACTAAGATCCAGATCCCCAGCATCCGCCTGTCTCCCCCCCCGCCCCATTTACCGGTGCTTCTGAGTCCCCGGTGTGTAGCCGGGGCAGTGTGTAGATTCGCGATTCGCGTAGACAACTTACGCTGCAGCCGGAAGGAGGTGTGGCTAGCAGCGGGGGTTGTCTGCGTCCATCGCGCAGACCTTCCCCGGCTGTTAGAGATCAGAGTTCCCCCCCGGTTTGGGGGGGCGGGGAAGTGTTAAATGGGGGGCATAAGGCATTTCTGGAGGCAGAGTGTTCTATGAAATGCCTTTTAACCCCCTTAATACCACTCTGCCTCCAGAAATGCCTTTTTAACTCTCTATACGCCACTCTGCCTCCTGAAATGCCTTAAACCTCCCTATATGCCACTGTGCCCCATGATATGCCTTTTAACCCTATATGCCACTGTGACCCATGATATGCCTTTTGATCCCCTATGTGCCACTCTGCCTCCGGAAATGCCTTATACCCATATATGTTACTCTGGCATTGAGGGGGTTAAAAGGCATATTATGGGGCAGTGTGGCATATAGGGAGGTTTAAGGCATTTCAGGAGGCAGAGTGGCGTATAGAGAGTTAAAAAGGCATTTCTGGAGGCAGAGTGGTATTAAGGGGCTTAAAAGGCATTTCATAGAACACTCTGCCTCCAGAAATACCTTATGCCCCCCCAAACCGGGGGGGGACTCTGATCTCTAACAGCCGGGGAAGGTCTGCGCGATGGACGCAGACAACCCCCGCTGCTAGCCACACCTCCTTCCGGCTGCAGCGTAAGTTGTCTACGCGAATCGCGAATCTACACACTGCCCCGGGTATAAGGCATTTCTGGGGCAGATGTGCATAACTGGGGGGGCAGGTTGGAAAATGGAAGGAAATAAAACCAAAATATTTTTCTCAATCATAGCTTTTATTAAAAAAAATAGTTTACATGAATTAACATTTACTGGTAAAACTTTTTTCCTATAGGGTCGTCTTATATTCGGGCTTTTTCTTTTTTTCCTAGATTAATATTCAGATTTGGGGGGTCGTCTTATAATCAGGGTCGTCTTATAATCGAGCAAGTACGGTATATGATTGCTAACAGCAGTCACACTCATGCCCAGGCAGTCAGTACATGCTTAAACCTGGGCATGATAGGAGTGTGATTGCTGTTAGCAATCGTGCTGCAACGTGACCAGGGTCTACACGTGGGCCGCACATTGAAGTTCAGCGGGCCTCATTTGGGCCACGTGTGTGTGGGGGTGCCACATACAGGATTCGCCCCAGGTGCAAAATACTGTAGGTACGCCCCCTGGTTTTAGTATTTATAATGACTCCACATAATGATTTTATATTGTTTGTAAAATCTGTAACATCTATCATGAATATCAAGTGCTGGTTTTGCATTTATATTCAAACCTTTGTTTCTGCTGTTGATTAAGCAAAGTGGATCTCTACACATGTTTATGGCTAGTTTAGTCTAATTAAACTCAATTTTTCAATTACTTTGATCGTAATTGGTTGCCCAGAGGTTAGTTTTTATCTCCTTAGATGTGTTGTTATTCTTAGCTGAAAACATTGATCTCTGTACCATAATTCTAAGGTTTGCTCGCTAAATGTGTACATGAGTTTGAGAAGTTAGCACTCATTATTTGGATATTGATTCCTTCAAAAATCTGAGATGGCTCATTGAATCATTTGTTGGTTTATGGGCACAGTGCAAGCAAGGGGCATCAGTTCTCATGGTACAAAACGGGGGGCAATCAAGCCTCAAGGTGTCCTGCTGCGCAATGAGCCAGTTACAAGGGAGATCTTTATTTCCCCAACTGTTCTATTTACGCTGTGGAGACTGTGCCTACTCAGCATAGCCTCCTTGGATTTTATATCCCTGCACCTTATGTGGCCCTAAGGTAAATACCGTCCATCACTGGGTGGCAGTAATTGTACCTTTTTCTTGTATATGCCATTGGGAAGAACATAAAATATTCATGTTTCAGGAGAACTAAGAATGTGGTTAAATAGGCTGGATGCTAATGAGAAGAGTAGTGGTGATGCTATGAAGTGGGTGTGATTTTCAAAAGCTTACGCAAATAATATAAGACAATGTGTACTTAGGAAGCTTAGTCATACCGTACTGTATTATACGCCAGCACCCAGGCCAAATAAGGGAGCTTTGCCTGGCATATTACCACTCCCTCTACTGTAAAATATAACTTCCTTGTTCTCTATTGAGTGCAATGGTATCAGCAATTCCACATCCCCCATACTTTACTGTGGAGCTACAAACTCCTTCATTGACTAGTCTTTTGTTTCCAAATATAAGGTGCCCTTTTCCACAGTATCTCTGCCTATTGCAGTTTCTGCTATTGAGGGTCACCCCTACACTCTGCTATCATCATCCAGCAAACCACTCCTCTGCGCCTATGTGTCGGACTGCTGCTCTAATAATCTCCGACGTTTCATTTCTCCTAGATGGCCTATAGCAGGGGCGTCCAACATGCGGCCTTTTGGACTTCGAGGTGCGGCCCGCGTAAGTGAACAGGATCCTTGCTGTTAGCAATCACAATCCTATCATGCCATGTCAGCCAGTAAATGCTGGAATCTGGGTATGCCTGGGCATAATAGGAGTGTGATTGCTGTTAGTAATCATATATATTTAACATAGCAATGAGACTCCTATCATGCACAAGCAGCCAATACATGCACATAACCTACAGCCTCCCTATGCCCTGCCCCCCCTACTTACACATCCATGCTATCACATGCATATTTATTCATCACAAACATTCATTCCCTCATTCACGTACACTCATTCATACACCCACCCTTACCTGAACTGCAGATCTTCCGGTGCCGCTTGCAGATTTACGCAGGGGTGATGTCTCCATCTGCGTTGCATGCAGTCTGTTTTTGAACTTCTCTTGACCTGCCCAGGGTAACAGAAATGGAGCAGAGTCACATGAGGGGACGCACATTCACGTGACTCTGCTGGGTTCCTGCTTCCCCTCGACGGAAGCAGGAACCCAGCAGAGATACTGCTGGAAGCAACACAGAGGGAAGCAGCAGGGCCCCTGCGGATGATTATTTTCGGGTTTTTTTTTTTGTTTCGGCATTTTGCCAAATTAACCCTGTATTAATATGCATTATAAAGCTAAAAGGCCATATTTTCTCTCAGTGAAAAATGAGTGCGGCCCACACACACATACATTTCTGATGAAGTGGCCCACTGCAGAAAAAACTTGTACACACCTGGCCTATAGCTTTGGGCCTTCCTTGGTTGCAGTTACACAACCTCTTAATCAATTGGCAGGTGATATCCAATCATGGAGTGATTCCTGTGTTTTACATTACCTACAAAAATATTTAGTCAAGTGTACATCCAAGATTTGGAATTATTTCCTCTCATTCTGGCCTTAATTCTCCATGTTGTGTTGTGACAGATTGTTATGATTTTCTCCATATAAACTAACTTGACGTTAGTTCTTTTGAAGTTCTTCATGATGATTCAAGAATGATTGATCCAATGCTTCAGATGATAAAAAAAAAAACAGTTTAAAAGTATTACGCCCAGAGAGCCCTGAAATCAATAAAGCAAGGCTCAATGATCTAGCCTCCAGTGTACTGATTCATCAAGTGATTAAATCATTGACAGCCCCAATCACTTAGAACTCTCACACCTTCCTATCATACGTGATCAAAATGCAATATGGTCAAAGTCATGAGCATTTCTAAATACAGAAATGTGTCTGTATATATTTATATTTCATGGTGGAAATTCAGACATATTATTTAATGGCAATATTCATTTTACAATAATAGCACAACACAGTAATCACCTTTGCTAGGGCAAATGCTTCACATCCAGTGTGTGTGTTAAAGCAATTAGGCATGTATTCAGTATAGATATGAATGTGAGTGACAACCCTGTGACCTCATGTTCACAAACCTTTATTTAGTAATATAGTTGACCGGCAAACCCGGAGACTTCCCAAGTATGGTCACAGGCAATGCAGAACATATGGCCACACATCCTTTCTAGAGAGGCTGTGTAGCCAGAAATACACCTCGTACATTCTAAGTGCTATGGTATAGTGGAGTTTATAGTACAGCCTGTTAACAAAATGTATTTCACGAAACTTAAAATCTGTCCATAAAAAAAAGTAACAGATGAAGTTTAACTAGCCCAAAGTTAAAACACTACTATGAAAAGAAGTAGATACTTTTAAGCTCTTAACAATATAAGAAACGATGACCCTCTTACAAGCTTTGTTCTTATGGAATGTGTGACAAATAAAGCACAAACACAAGTGTATAGGAAAATGTATATTGATATTGAATTACCGTATTTATCGGTGCATACCACGCACAGGGGTATAACACGCACCCCCACCCAGACCAGAAGAGAGGGAGACACGGCTGCAAATCATGCAGCTCTAGGATTTATCGGTATATAACACTCCACAGCTCTCAGATACACTATGGCCACTCCTCTCAAGTATATCCTCCTCCTCCTGTCCTGAGGACACAGCTACAGCTCAGTATCACCATACACTAGCCTCAGCCCTAGATATGGTTGTCCCTGTAACTGTACGCAATCCCCCATGCCATCCACCTCAGACATGGCATTCCACAAAGACACGCCTCCTTCAAAGGTGTTCTCGTACCGCTGAGCACCTGTGGAGGAAGTCTTGTTCACCTGAAGACTTCATTCAACACAAATTCTATCTCCGCTTAATTAATTAATTAATCACCTCTCTTTCCTATAACCCTAAACGTCTATTCTTCACGTTTTACACCCTTCTCAGGCCTGCAGCACTTCCCTTGCCCTCCAACTTCTCTGCCCAAGAGCTTGCCACCTACTTCAAAAACAAAATTGACATAATCAGGGATAACATCCTCCCCATAGTGTCAATCATATGCTACCTCAACCTCCCTCCTCACCTCAATCCATCCTCACCTGCTTCAGCCCAGTTACACCATTCAAAGTTTCCAAGGTCCTGTTGTCTTCTCACCTCACCACCTGTCCCCTTGACCCTGCACCTTCACATCTCCTACCACCCCTCTCTAGTGTCCTTACCCCAGTCCTAACCCACATCTTTAATCTCTTCTTTTCCTCTGGTGTATTCTCATCCTCATTCAAACATGCCATTATCTCCCCCATCCTAAAGAAACCTTCCCTTTATCCCACATCCCCATCAAACTACTGTCCGGTTTCACTTCTCCAGCTAGCTTCCAAACTGCTGGAAAGATTAACCTACAACCAACTAACAAACTTTCTCTCGTCAAACTCTCTACTTGACCCTCTACAATCTGGTTTCCGTCCATAGCATTCAACAGAGACTGCACTGACAAAGATTACTAATGACCATCTCACAGATAAAATGAAAGGCCAATTCTCACTGGTTGTTCTCTTGGACCTCTCAGCAGCCTTTGACATAGTCGACCATCCCATTCTCCCACAAACTCTCCATGCTCATGGCATCCGTGACATGGCTCTTTCATGGCTTAAATCTTACTTTTCTAACCATACTTTTAGGGCCTCATTTACTGGAACTTGCTCCTCTCCCCTACCGCTATCTACTGGTGTTCCTCAAGGCTCAGTTCTTGGGCCTCTGCTATTCTCCATCTACACTCTACCGCTATCTACTGGTGTTCCTCAAGACTCAGTTCTTGGGCCTCTGCTATTCTCCATCTATACTTCTTCCCTAGGACAACTTATTTCTTCATTTGGTTTCCAGTACCACCTATATGCAGATGACACCCTACTCTATTTTTCTGCTCCTGACCTTTCCCCCTCTCTTCTAACTCACCTAATTGACTATCTATCAGGAATTGCATCATGGATGGCTTCCCTCTATCTAAAGCTCAACATCTCTAAGACCAAAGCAGTGTTTTACTATGCAAAGGTCATTTACCTTACATTGTGAAACCAGATTGAGATGTCATGTACAAAAATATATACCCTTTACAACTGGTAGTTATATTTATGTAAAGTGTATAAATGACCCTTTAATTTCTTACAGGTTTCACTCATATATCATAGGACTCATGATATCATAGGACTAGCAAAATCAAATACTTAATCAGAATGCTTAAAATAAACCCTATCGATTTTATTCTGGCCTTTCCAATGACACTGCTGTTGATTGATTGTGCTCTGTTTATCACTGCTACAAAGCTTAAATCATTATAGCATTCAGAGGCAAGCAGCTGCAATCAAATGTATTGAAAAGCAGAAAAGCTGTGATATGAGTAACCATGGGCAAGTGAAATGTGAGAAACTGCGAACTCAAATTATTTTTAAAACTGCAGTCTTTTATGTAGTCTTTCATTTTGAAGGTATTGAGAAGTAGGCCAGTAGCTTCAAGTCAGTCTGGCCAAATAGGACTGTTAATCCCTAAAGCAGATTTAATATTACCAACCAATTCTAGTCAGGTGACAACCCACACTTGTACAAGTATGTGAAACAGAATAGATTAGGTAGGATTCTCCAAAACTTTAAGCAGTTGGTCAGCTAGCCATTTGATAACATTTTCTGCCCTGAAATACATTTTTGGTAATAAACTTTCTATCTGGTCAACATTAAGGTAGCACCAATTGATCAGTAAACTATGTTTGCCTTGCTGATCCTGCTTTCACTGCAGTCTCAACAACATTTCAAAACACATCTTATTGTAGAGGCAATAGGGGATAGGTGCCTCGTGACATCAGTCACATTGCAAAATCAAGTATGCATTCATGCATAAAGCTGCTTCACTTGCTCCTAAAATATTTCCTACTTGTGGCTGGGGAAAATTTCGAGGAAATTCTCATGATACGGCATGACAAGGTTTTTAGTGATCCCTAGGTATTTCATGCGTGACGGGCACCACCAGTATGGCAAATAGTACAGATAGTGGAAGTCTCAGTGGGCAGTGATATGTCTAATACCACAGATTTCTCAGAGCTGATTTTGACGTTTGAAAGAGCGTTTGATTTATGTGATGCCCCAACCACCCTGTTGTGTAGTTATACCCCCAGCCACACCCCTTTTGTATTTAATTGTTGTCCCAAGGCAGCCCCCCCTTGGAATATGGGTCCCCTTCCACCTATCACCCCATTTTTGTAATACTTTTTTTGCTACCTTCCCTACAGACTGCTCTTCCAGCTGTCACAAGGAGCTGCTCAGTGTGAGCCCGCCCCCTTGAGCGGCATGTCGCGTCTTCAAAGGGGAGGGATGAAGAGTCTAACTTTTGCCCCATATTACAGACGGCCCTGGTGTGGTCGAATCGGCCACTTGAGTGGGTGGCCCGGCAGCCGTTTAACTTAGCCCTGGCTGTTAGTAGAATAAGTGCATGGAAAGGCTTCAAATACCAGCATTTAAAATACCTTGGGGTGTCTAGTTGGTTATACCGCATTGGCCGGCTTCAAAAATAATGAAATAGCATATGGGGCAGAATGACCAGATTTGGGAAAAAATGGAATATGTTGCACTGCGCCCAAGTGCCACTAAAATAAAGGTGCCTCCGTTATTTTGTAAGACTTGATTGGCTCACCAACTGCAGCTTACCCTTTGCAAGTACTCTGCAAGCATTGGCAGATCCAGGGAGAAAACAAAATGACAATTGCCTTGAAAAATGATGGTATTTCCAGGAGGAGGCTGGGTTGAGCGGGCTCACATAGTGTTTCATGACCCTGCAATAATGTGTGTGTTGGTATGATAGTGTGTTTGCGTGTTATTGTGTCTGGGTGTGTGTTTAGTGTGGGAGTGCGTGTGTTTGTGTGAGTATGGTCATTCTAGTGGATGTCTGAAAATGTTAGTGTCAGTGTCTAGGTGTGTGAGTGATTGAGTGTGTGTTTGTGTGGGTGGGAACAGGTGGGAACAGAAGAGTGTGGGTCATCACATGAGGGTAGGTCAATGTTATGACTACGCCTAACAATAGGGGTGCCAAGGAAATCCTGCACCCAGGCGCCAGGGACCCTAGACTCACCCCTGTAGAAAGCATTCATATTGTATTCCAGCTTTCACTTCTGTACAAATGAATTTGTGTCTTTTCACAGAAAATCAAATAATCCTGTACCGCCATCTGCATGTTAACAATTAAGATGTATAAAAAGAACATTATTTGCAATATTATGCAAAATTGTATGTTACTGTCCATTTTCACATTGCTTGGGTTGTTGTAATTTCACACCCTAACAATCAACAGGGAAATGAAAACAAATACGTTCCTGGCATGCTATACTTGAAGTGCATTAGGAATAAAACACAAAGGGGCTTATGTTCTTATTGTCACTGGTGTTCTGGATTATCCTTGCCACCAGACAATAGGGAGCAGTAGGAGGCTATGTGTGGGTTTTACAAACCCTGGTGCGCTGCGGGTGGTACATCTTTTAGCAGTTTAAAGATTGACGTGGTTATAAATACTGATATGTATCTATTATCTGTGCAGAGATGATTTTTCAGGGTGACATTAAAAACAGAACAGTCCCCCGGAGACAGAAACAGTAAAAAGGAAACCTAAGGCGACAGTTTTGTTATTGTTTCTAGGTTGTTATTGTTAAAATCTATCCAACAGGTTTTCTAAAAGCAAATACTGTGCACTCTCGGCTCTCATATCAAACTAGATGTATAACCACACCATGTAGTTCATTTAGGAATGCATTAGAGGATTTGGTTTTAGAAAAAAAGGGGAATAATAGAAAATAGAAAATGTAAAAATGCAATTCCAGCAGTTTCTTAGAACAATGTATGCCATGTGCAAATATACGGTTATTTTTAGCTTGCTGCATTGTGTAATGGGGGCACAGTGTCCCAGTAGTCTTCCCGTTTTAGTGCTATACACATCAATTGTATTTACCGTATATTTTAATTCATTTTCATGCAGTGTGCTTTTTCCACTTTGTAAGGCTGGCTGGGTACACCAGAGAATAGCGAATGACAGTTTAAATGTTCTGATGGTGGAACAGCAGTATCAGTAGTATGAGGCCATATCAGCCATAGCCCCCCTTGTAAATTAGAAATTGCCAAACCTGGGGTACTTTGACATAGTGGCAGGCTAAGCAATACATGGCCATATAGTGTGATGGAATACCCAAAACTGGATCTTACTATTGTAGTCAGACCTCTATTAGGAGGTCTGGTTAGAAGACAACCTTGAATATAAGACCATGGTTATTTTTCAGAGCATTTGATCTGAAAAAACCTCGTCTTAGAATCAAGCAAATATGGTATTTATCAGGGAGTGCATGCCTACACCAACTAAATCAGCTGCATTTATCTTTATTGGGTTTTTTTTACATTGAGGAGATTGTACAAATTGCATACATGTTGTTTTCTTTGCTGACCAAACTCGGCAATCAGGGTTTCATTTCTTGTAAGTAGAACTACACTGCCATAGCTTTCTGGCTGTAAGGACACATCTTTTAAATTCAAATCATCTAGAACGGGACATGCAAAAATAGGCAAAAATTATGATTTTCTAACCTATAGTTATACTTAGTAAGCTGTCATGCAGAAAACTCTTTGGATTTTATAAACTTTGCCTGCTCCTGGGTTTTTATTAAATGTAGCGCAAACAAATTATACAGCTCTCAGCAGCACGTCTCGTATGATTGCTTCAAATGAGTCAATTGCTAATGTTGCCGTTTGAAACATAACTCTGTAGCTATGGTATCGAAAGGACTCAATTGACAATCCATGGACCATGTAGCTTAGCTGAACTCAAAAGTAAATCTGCTGAGTTTAAGATGCTCTTGAAAGTGCAGTACAGATTTTAAGGTGAGCTAACTTACTTGCTACAGTATGTAAGCTGACCTTCTTATAAAAATGACCAGGTAATATTTACTGAAAGGAAAAGTTTTTTTTATTTACATAAATATTTACATATTTTCATCATACTACTCTTACACCAGTGCTTGTCCCTATTACAGGTCTCAAAAAATGTATTGAAAATAAAGGAAAGGTAATCAGAAAAAAAAACTTGCTTTGTCTGAGATGTAAACAAACTATTTTTATCATGTTTATTATCAAGACGTCCCTTTTAACCCCTTAATGACAAAGCCTGTACATGTACGGGCTCAAAATGCATTGTTTTCAATGGGTTTAGGGACTGCCCATTGTCCTTAAGGGGTTAAAATATTAACTAAAGCAAATTACGGTAAATTGTGCGGATTTTTAGAATGCCATTGACTGCTTTTAATAGAATTTAAAAGGGGGCAATTAGAATTACCCCATGCATGTTCAAATTCCCTTTACTATATTAACCTCTGCCACCTCCTCAGAGAGTCTGTTCCAATTATCTACCACCCTCTCACTCACAAACAACTCATATGCTAGAGAATATGTGCTGTGCAAAACCGAGTTATGTTTCAAATGTAGTTAATCCTTAACTCGACTGACCACTTAACTGTAATAGACCTATTTGTATTTCATTTTGCTCACATCCATTAACAGTTTGTGCATTTTTATTTTTGAATGCTCATAAACATTTACTTTACATCTTCAAGCTGATATAGTGCCATACAATTTTTTTATTTATTTCTTTTCCCTGTACACGGTAAATGACACTGTGTGTGTAGGTTAGGTAAGTAACATACATAATATTATGAAAGCCTACCTAAATGGTAGAATGCCCATATGTAGAGAGCCATGCAAGGGTGAGATATACACCGATTAGCCATAACATTATGACTACTGACAGGTGAAGTGAATCTTGATATCATGGCACCTGTCACTGGATGGGATATATTAGGCAGCAAGTGAGCATTTCGGCCTCAAAGTTAATGTGTTAGAAGCAGGAAAAATGGGCAAGCGTAAGGATCTGAGCAACTTTAACCAGGGACAAATTGTGGTTAGACGACTGGGTCAGAGCATCTCCAAAACTGCAGCTCTTGTGGGGTGTTCTTGGTCTGCAGTGGTCAGTACCTATCAAAAGTGGTCCAAGGAAGGAAAATCAGTGAACCGATGATTTGTTCAGGGGTGGTCGAGGCTCTTTAATGCACGTGGGAGGCAAAGGCTGGCCCGCAAGGTCAAATCGAACAGATGAGCTACTGTAACTGAAATAGTTAATGCTGGTTCTGATAGAAAGATACACAGGGTAGTTTGTACGGGGCTGCATTGCTTCAGACCAGTCAGGGTGCCCATGCTGACCCCAATCCACTGCCGAAAGCATATACATGTGACCGTAAGAACTGGACCACTGAGCAATGGGAAAAGTTGTCTAATTAATCATGTTTTCTTTTACATCATGTGGATGATTGGTTGCCTGTGCGTCGCTTACCTGGACAACACATGGCACCAGGAAGCACTATGGGAAGAACTTAAGCCGGGGGACGCAGTGTAAGGCTTTGGGCCTACCATTCATGTGGATGTTAATT
This sequence comes from Spea bombifrons, assembly GCF_027358695.1. Classification (NCBI taxonomy): domain Eukaryota; kingdom Metazoa; phylum Chordata; class Amphibia; order Anura; family Pelobatidae; genus Spea; species Spea bombifrons. The sequence goes on from NC_071089.1 coordinate 68,344,869, forward strand.
TGACACATACCACCTACCTAAGTATTAGTGTAGACCACATAACTCTTTCATGGACATGGTATTCCCCGATGGCATTGGTCTCTTTCAGCAGGATAATGCACCTTGCCACAAAGCAGGAATACAGCAATGAGTTCAAGGTGTTGACTTGGCCTTCAAATTCCCCAGATGTCAATCCAATCGAGCATCTGTGGGATATGCTGGACAAACAAGTCTGATCCATGGAGGCCCCACCTCGCAACTTATAGAACTTAAAGATTCTGCTGCTAACATCTTTGTGCCAGATACCACAGCACACCTTCAGAGGTCTAGTGGAGCCCATGCCTCGACACTGGACTTTGACACTGTCTCACACAGAAGACTTAGAAGAACAGATGAATAACTAAACTGCAATCGCTCAGTTTAGATCTCAGTTGAATGGATTAGGCAGTGGCTGAGTGACAGACAACAGATGGTTGTAGTCAATGGAGAATATTCAGAAAAAAAGTCTTGTTACGAGTGGGGTACCTCAGGGATTTAAACTTGGACCAATTTTCTTTAATATTTTTATCAGTGATATTGCAGAAGTATGGTTTGCAGATGACACAGAGATTTGTAAAAAGATTTATATTCCTGGAGGGAAAAGTCAAATGGTAAATTATTTAAACTAGAAAATGGCCAGAGCTGTGGTGTTTGCAGGTAAGTGCAAGATAATGCACTTAAAGGTACCTAAAGGTATGTGGACAATGTAATAGAGCAACTGGGAATGCTAGCAGAATGCTTGGTTGTGTTGGGAGAGGCATTAGCAGTAGAAAGACAGAAGTGCTCATATCATGGTACAGATAACTGGCGAGACTTCACTTGGCGTATTGTACAAAGAAATGACCATCAATAATGCCTTCAATCCCTCAATACTCTCAAGGCTGCTCTAGTATTCAATATAATACCAAAGGTGGACGACATAAAAGTGTTGACTGCGGCCAAGTGGTGACCAGACCGTCCTTAACAAAGGGCAAAAGGTGCAGCTGCCCTGTGTCCAAGCTTACCTTAGGGGTCCACAGCAGTTGTTCCTTGGGCCCCTTCAACAGCCATCAGCTGCCATATCTACATATAATCTCATGACATATTACACGGGAATCAACGAGCTATACATAGTCCACAAAACACCATAAAAGAAAGAAAAAAAAAATAGAATGCAACAATGAAGTAAAGTTAACACAATTCTCTGTGAACGTTTACAAAAGATACATATTATTAAATAGAAAATGTTGGCAGATACCGAAGGTAAGTATAACAATCATAGTGGGATCAGGAAACTCACGATGCAGAGATCACCATACAAACTGATGAAAGGTTGCAAAAATTCAAATGCAAATGCCAAATATAAAGAGAATATCAGTCAACACTAGGAAGTTCTCTTTACACATGGAACAGTTAATTAAGTAAATATTACCCCCCCCTTGCATACAAATCCTGGTATGACTGTAGTGTTTCATACTAGGATGTTGTATATACTTGTCAAAAGATTAAAACAAAGATATTTTTAAAGCTACCCAGGAAGTAAAGTGTTGAAACGGTGATCTTTTATGAAGGAGTCAGTTTTTTTAGTTGGCCTAGATTTTACATGAAGAGCTTGATAATGGAATTATACCATTAGTCTCTTGTTGCAGGATGGAGTTCCCTGGAACCTGGATAAGCTGTTCACTCTTGGTGGCAACTATTATCAAGATTTTGTGTTTCAGATGTGTCAGGGGTCTCTGGACTAAGACTAATTAAAACATACCTGTCTCAGATACAAATTAAGACATGCCAACTGATGTAGCTCCCCATGGACCAGTTCCTCAGGGTCAATAGCAATAGTACACCCCCCCCCCAAAAGAAACTGCACTGTTGGTGTGACTTGAAGACTGGGTTGGAACCCACTGCCCTAGATTTCCAATAATGTCTTAGCAGAGTAACAAGTATTCAATAATTCAGGCTGGTTTGTTTCTTACTATATTATAAAAAAGGCTTTTTGATATAGCAAGCAGGGCTGGACTGGATTGGGTCTTGGGTCCAGTCTACAAGCCAGTTCTTTAATTGTGACAGGCCACCAAAAAAGCATAATTTGTGGAGAGGAGATGGAGTCCATACATCTGGATCGCTGTAGAGGACTTCTGCTTATCATTCTGTCAGCTGTCATTGAGCTGGAATAAGGAATCATTCTAGGAGGTGAATGCCCAGCGGGGTCATACAATGCAACCTGGCACTACAAGTGCAGCAGGATCATACGAGAGTGAGTGGAGCCCAGTACGTGACAGGTAAGCAGAGTGTGAATTAAATCATCCCAAATCATACATGATTTACCTTAAAAAAAACCCACCCATGTCATCTTAAAGACAAATAATCAAGAAATCAATTCATGCCCACGGTGGCATTTCTACAAAATAAATAAAAGGCAAAATAAATACTAAATACATGCACAAGGATACAAGGATGGGGTAAATTTCAGTGAAATTCTTCATTTCTTTGAATACTTGATCTCTTCTGCATTTCCAATATAAGCTTAATTCACGTTTTTGCAAATATCTTTTGCTCTTTTTTGGACACTACATTAATGATTCTGTTGGATTGATGTGTAGTCCATTCTAATTATAAAAGGTATAAATATGACCACTTCAAGGTGGAAAGGATTCTGATGGATGATAAGAACCATTTGACTAATGTTCTGCATGCTGTAAGAGATCGGTCTTTATTCGCTCTCTCGTTTAATCCAAAATTTAAGTTAATGCTATTGCGTGCCCTCACTATATTAACCTCTGCCTGTCTTGGGGTGCAGTAAAGGATGCTTCATTCTTCTGCATGATAGACCTATGGTGGTCTCAGACCTGAAAGTGATCAGTATGTTTGAGTTTGCTTATGTTTAGCTGTGAGTGGTCAGTGTTTTATGTTTAGAACGATGGGGCAAAGAGTGTCAGCGTGAGTGTGAATGTTATTAAGAGGATGTCAATTAAACTGTATTATATATTTATTGAAACATTGATAATGATCTTGATTGTAGTGAAGGCAATATTAAAGGGGGTGGAGGCATGATGGTGGTTGGGTGGATAATCATAGCAACATGAAATAAAGAATTCCTGCCCAATTTTTATTTCCACGCCGTTTTTTTGGTGCCAGTTTGGGCCTGCTAGCATGACACAATTTGTACCCAGATTAAGATTTAAAAAATTCATTATTAACCATCTGAGTGCCAAAGGGTTTAAATGACTGTTCTATTTTGCCAATATCTGAAAAGTTAAGGTGACTTTGGCCTAAGAACCTTGAAGAACATGAATAAGGATGACTCATCCACAGATGAGTTACTTAACTTAATTCTGTCGCATATTCGATATTTTATATTTCATTATATAGTTTATATTAGATCTAGGGCCTTGGTTTTGCTAATGTTTAAATTCCTCACTAAATGAGTATGAAACTATTTTTTTTTAACTAAAAGGTAACTTATGAGAACATTGTTACTAGTATTAGTTAAGTACCTGCTTACATAGAATAAACACCAAAAAAAGAGTTACCTGCGCACTATCCCAAATCCCTCTGCTTATTTAAGACAAATGGAGGTTTTTGGTTTCACTCCAATAGCCATTTAAAGTGGAAGCTCGCCTGCCACATCACAGCAAACCTCTTAGGCGAGTCCTACACTGAACACTTCACCTTCCTGCTTTGAGCTTAAGGTAAAAATCTCTAATGAGACATAAAAGGGATATTCTCTGAACCCCTACACACTTATTAACCCTTAATAGGGACCACATGGGATGGGCGGCAGCATTTGTAACTTGGTTGTCCAATACAAAATTGAAATACAAACACAGAGGAAAGCCCTGCGCTCAAACTCCCATCACTCTTGAGCGACAGCAATGGCTATACTATTCATCAGCCCAAGGTAACAATTTTTTGGGGTATTTTGGGCTGATGAATACTATAACCATTGCTGCCGCCCAAGAGTGAGGGGAGTTTGAGCGCAGGGCTTTCTTCTATGTGTTTGTACCTGCTTACATAGCTTACCAATGGTATATTCTTCATACCCCTGTATAACATTGACACATACTTGTTGTGCTGGTGCTGCTTCTAATTGGACAGTAGCAGATCCGGTTGCTTAGTAATCAGTTTTGCCTACATTAAACACAACTTCAAAAGCACAAACAGATCTCCTTTTAATAGCTGCCTTCAAGATAATGAAGTCCTGCGGGAATGCTGATTAGGAAAGGGGGAAAAAAACTTCTGGCATCATTACTATCATTTTTTTGATACCGCTAACTCTCTGAAACATTTAGATAAACTTAAATGATTCATAGCTCACAGGATTTATCGATGCGCAATTAGTGGACTTTAAAGCCCAAAGTATTTTTTTCTTCAAAGGCAATTTTTTATATTTCACATAAAGTATCAACACTCTCAATCTTAATGCCAATTAAATGCTAAAATGTCAACAAAAAATGTTGTGCCTGCAAAGAAGCCATCAACAGATGATGCCTGCAATTGGCAATGTGTAAGAAGTCCATGCTTTACCAAAAAAAATAAATAAAGAATATTAACAGGTAGCTACTAACCAAGGAATTACATGGTTTCAGAGAGGGAAATATTGGTTTATCATACTTTATGAATGCAAATCTGTAAACAGTAACTTTTTAAAACATGTCATGTCTGAAAAGTATATCTTATAATATGTTCTTCTCACAATATCCGAGAAACATTGCAAAGCCCACAAGGCAGGTTGTAGGACTAAAATAAGAGCTCTAACCTATGAAAAATGAGTGCATACCCTCAAGAATACATGTTAGGGGTGAGCAAACCAATTAAAGGAGGGGTCCCATGGGAAAATAGACAATTTTAAATATCCCAAGTGCGTTAAACACAGAACTTTATATGTTAATGTAGTTTAGTATTAAAGAAATTGTAGTTTTTTGTTCCAATAAGCCTCCTTTATTCGCCGTCATGATGGTTGCTGGTATAGACACGAAGCTATGGTCAGACTAGACATGCTGAATGGTACTTATATGCTGTTGAATTTTATGTTTCTATTTTATTATACTTTTATATTTTCCACTGTGCAGGGCAGTTTAAGCATGGCAAACAGTTTAGCCACTAAAGATTTAGTTGGTATATTTCACCAAAGCAATACCAAGCAATTTCAAAATGGCAACGGCCTATATGCTAGCAAAAGCATGGATGAATTTCTGACCCCATTTCAACCTCAACAATGACTGCTGAGTAGCATAACTATGTACGGTCACCATGTATGAGAAAAAAAGGTTAGTATGTTTTCATCTACACTTTACCCAAGTGGTTACACTGATCTGAACAGTTTCTTAAGAGTAGATTCAAGAACTTACACAACACTGAATATGATTCCACAAAATATTTTTTGTTCATGGCAGCATGACTTAATCAATGTACCAATGTGTCTACCCATATAGCTAAAACACTTATTATAGACACAAATAATAAAATCAGCTTTGATCAATAGCTTGTTCAGTAGCTACTTTTTTATTGTTTTACATGGGCCGTACACCCAGTGGTGGGATGCATCAAAAACAAATGAAACAAATGAAACATTGTATACCAAACTGAGATCCATTATATACTTCAGTATGGGTTAACAGCGCAAATTCCATATTTACAAAAATAAAATATTTAAAACTATAGGATGTTAGGAAGTATAAATTAAAAACAGAAAAATATGTGTCAAACTTTATACACTGTAAATAAGTTTACAAAAAAAAAGCTTAGACTCTTAAAAACCATTATTTCCAGAAAATGCAGAATCAAACCAACATTTAAGAAACAATACTACGACATATTGGTGTACCTGTCTGCATTTGTCTGGAGCTTAAAGTACCAGTAACATTATCTATCAAGAAAACATTAGTCCTATTAAAAGTAAGGTTTTTTTTTTAATTAGAACAAGACTACAACTTACTTCTGGATGTACTTGTATTTGAATAGATGATCCTACAATTAATTATGGAAACTGAAGGAAGTAAGCTTTAGTTTTCTTGTTTTAATTGATCTCTAAAGACAATTACTGTGAAAACCTTTTATATATGTTATGTTTGTTTTAATGTTTTCTTATGAAAACGCAACAAACAAACAAAAAAAACATACTGGTACTTTAACCACCAATTATCTTTCTTAAAGAACCCATTAGTTTCATTCATAATCATTACAGCTTACGTAGCCTTACACACAAAATAATACATGGTAAGAAACTTCAGTGCCTATTGATCTTTTAAAAGCTGATCTAACATTTTGTTTTGTTTATTACATTTCTATCAGCGAGTAGACTGAAAACAGAATTCTGAAACCAGGTCTTATATTACCCGATAAGACAAAAGTTTAGCAATAGAAATGTTAAGATACATCTGAATACAAAATAAAATAGAAAATATGTAGGTGTATCCATTGAAAACCAATGTTTTCTACCACTTGTAAACCATCAGTGTTGAGACCATTTTCATATTTTATTAACACACTACCTTTAAAATAAATATGGTCAAGGAATATAAAAAGAATAATAATAATAATAATAATAATAATAATGTTTACACAAAGCAAGAGGAAGAATCAAATATAAAATGATCACACTAATATTTTGTCCCCATATTGTTTGTACTTGAATTGTAACACGGGTAAGGCTATCCCCTCTCCTGAAAATACAGATGCACATTACATAGCAGCTTAAGTGGAGTTGTAATAAAATAATTTTGTATTTACAGAAGGTATCCAATAAGTACTATCCCATAGTCCCATAATCCACCTGCTCCCCTAGTAACACACTTTTAAAATAAAGCATTGTATAGGTAACTATTATTGCTTTAATTGTGCCTAATATTCATGGAACTTAATACACTGCAGTCTGTAATTGTATTTTTTATGTACTCGCTTGCAGAGTTTTCTATTACCGTATTTGCTCGATTATAAGACAACTCCCCAAAACTTGAATATTATTTTAGGGGAAAAATGCCTGAATATAAGACTACCCTATAGAAAAAAGGCTTTGCTAGTAAATATTAATTCACATGTAAACTATTTTTTCATATTTGATAAAAATATATATGACACACTGCCTCCCCCAGGCTTACCAATGCATCGGCAGACTTGCCCCGTGCATCAGACTCCCTGGTGTCTAGTGGGTGCTGCTGGTGGACATCTGATTGATGCGCATAGACAACCTCTGCTGCTGTCTGGCACTTCCACTGGGACATCTATGACGGAGCACCGGAAGGTCATGTCACGCTGGCGCTCCGTCACAGAAGCCCCAGTGGAAGTGCCAGGCAACAGCGGAGGTTGTCTATGCGACGTCTGCCGGCTAAAAGAAGGATCCAGGTTCCCTGCAGCACTGCAGGGGATCTGGATCTTAGTCTTATAGTCAGACCTCTATTTGAGGTCGGATTATAAGACGTCCTCCAATATTTGCTCTGAAAAAAACCTTATATTTGAGCAAATACGGTAATTCCAATCTGTTCATACTGCTTTCCATTCTGCTGTTGCATTGTGCAAATGGAAATGGACACAGAGTGGGCTTCAGATGCTTTATAACCATAGCATCCTTTTAATTTACATTTGTGTGATCAGGAATCTCTTGTAGATTATTAAAATAAAAATAAACCTACTCCATATATTTATCGTATAAGGCAAATATACGAGATGCAAAAAATGAATAAACATTTTATTCAACCGTTGGGGTTTAGTACTGCTAAAGTATCTGACAGCATCCATCATTAACACTGTACAGAGTAACACAAAGAAAACAACAATATTGGGTATGTCTAGAAACAATCATGCTTGGTTCAGGCTTCAAAACAGGAGTGTTTTTAGTTATGCATTATTGACATGTAATTTATCTTTGTCTTTATCAGGCATCCACAAACTCTAGCATTTGGAATACCAACACTGGAAGCTACTATTGGCCTTCATTTACAACTCTCCTGTAAACTCTCCTGACAACTTTATTGAATAAACTCCAAAGTTTGCAAGCACAACCTTTTACTGATCCCACAATTTTCAGAAATCCTTGAGGGACTTCTCATGGAAAGGGTATGGATACATTGATCTAAACTACCCACTCTTATGTAAACATTGTTACGTTTCAAAAAGACCATTAAAAAGTAATAAGGATAAAACAATACTTTCTTTAGTTAGTAAAAGTGTTTACAAAAAAAACAAGCAGGTGGAAAAGCTTTCCTTTAATCGTACTCATACAAAGAAGTGAACAAAAAATATTATTAATTCAGTAACTCAAAAATGCCAAAAACAAAGTATAAGGAAAAATTCCTCTCCAAAACTGATTGGCATTAGCTGGGACCTTGAGATTTAAATTTCTTAAAATGTGGAATTCACATATACATTTTGTATGTTCTGTGAATAGAAATTAAATCATCTTTAGGCTCCATTCTAAAGGCACACCATGTAACTATACATGCAGAACTCAAATTTGGCAAAGCTGTAGTCAAACGTTGTAGTATTACTTAAGACAATAATTATATGAATAACGTTATCTAAACACCATCAAATGGTCAAAGCCTGCCAGTAATGCTACTGCATGGGTTTCAATCAGTAACCTGCAACTATTTGTAAATCTCCTGAAGGGAGGTGCTGTGTGTAACCATCAGAAAGAAAATATAATGAAAAATTACCCCCCCCCAAACAAAATACATGATCAACATGGCAAAAATAAATATTTAAACCCTAAAAAAAAGCATCTTCCCTAAGACATTTTCATAGTAGTTTATTCATTAATTAAATGTAAGATAAGAGATCCCCGTATTACAGTAGTTGGTGTGTGTGTGTGTGCATCCCTCGTGTACTGCAGGAAAGATTGCCACAATATGTAATTAGCAAGCCACATGTGTCTCAAACAAAATCCATACTCCAGAACAGAAAGCAAATTATGGTAGTTCACAGAGCTGGAGAAATCGGTATTTTGTCACATAGGTATGTATGGGGCCCTATAAACTAGATACAGCACTTGAAAGTGGCTTGCAAAGGACCAAAGGAGGGATTCATTCAGCCCAAACATAAGCTATTGCAACCAGTACTTGCAATTTTCATTTTCTTTGTTTTAGTTCTACTGCAGAAGACCACTGATACCAAGCGACAACCAAAACATTTCTTAATCAAGGTGCCATAACTGAAATGGATGAATCGTCCCCTATTGTGTATACTGAGATATCCTGAGATCATTATTTTCTTTTTGCATGGAATTAAACATGCAAAAATGAAGAGTGCAAACAAGTTTAATAATAATAATTGAAAAAAATAGTTTGAGAAGTTACCTTTTCGCAATCAATGGTATGATCCAAATAGCAGAAACTTCACTGTTAATAGAACCACTTTTCAGACACAGCACCAAAAATGTTTTACCACAGTTCATACAAATGATAAAAAAAAACAATTTCAAACCCAGGGGCATTGAAAATAAGAAGTATACTTGTCCTATGTTGTAATGAGCATAGGTCTTTTTTACGCCTGAACATATTTGTGCTTTAACTCTAAATTGCCAAAGTGCAGAGCCTGCTCCGTAGGCAGTATCAAACACATGAACTTAGAATCCATTAACTAGGTTCTGGAAGTAGCAAAAAAGCAGATTTAACAAGTTTTTCAAGTCTTTGTATTTATTATGTAAAACCAGCTATTTAGGAGGAAAGCAATCCAACAAAGTCAATTAATCTCTTACATGTCCATAATAGCATTTTGTTTTCTGTATGTACAATATCTTGTGCCATTTTCTTCTTCAACACAAGCACTTTTTTTCGAAGTAAAGATATTACTTCACAATAAAAAAACTTTTAAACTAATACATTACAATCAATATGATTTATCCAGAACTGGGGACAAACCACAATAAATACTTTGTCCAATATAAGCAATTAGTTATGCAAAAAATAGATATAATCAACGAGACAAGCTATTTTAGGTTTACAGATCTGCACAGATGAAAGTTATTCGTACAGAATTCAATCTAAGCATTTTCATATTGTGATGTCATGTGCAGTAAGATCAAGTTAATTGGGATACCCAACTTACAAGCGACAAAGTAAAATACATTTTTAATGTGGAAAACTGAGAATGCACACATGATATATGATGGATGAGCAAGATAGGAACGTGATACGCCTGCAATTGAGGGAGAAAGGAATTCAGCCACAAAAAACAAGCAGGTGGTTCAAAGCAGTGGCATATTCAGGCTAGGCTGACTAGGCTCAGTATATAACTCACATGTATGCAAGTGTACACTTAGCTATTAAAATTACTTTAATATATTTTATTTGCCATTTAATAAATTACACCTGCGCAAATACTACAGAGTATTTTATTATTTTGAGTGGTCTGTCCTAAGATGTGTCCTAAAGCTCCTCTTTCTTGTCTTACATTTTTTTTTTTTTATTTATTTTTTTTACACTTTGGTGCTATATGAACACACACCCACACACACTCTTTCACGCTATTAACTCTTGGCATAACACCGGAAGTTACAGCCCATTGCTAGGACATGATTACACCTTAATATCAGATAATATATAAATCTTTCATAGAGCTGTACATTTGTTGATGTAGTTATATTTATGTATCAAAAACTACCTTTTTCAGTCCTTAAATTTCCTCTCCTATCAGACTAGAAGAAAACAGAAACAGTATTTTATACATTCTTATAAAGTGCACAAAACATTTTGCCCATCCTGTAGGAGTATAAAGAAACATATTGAGAGCAAATTCACACAGTTCTGGAACTCTCAGTAATGGGTTTAAAGAAGGGATCTAGGTCTCTCCAACTGTGGGTTATCTACCATGAGTGCTGGGAAATTATTATGGGAGATATAGGTTAATCACAGGTGGAGAAACCCATGTTGCTTACCTCTGAATTAAAGGAACACACTAACAATATCAGAAATTAGTTTGCAAAACAAAACAAAGTATATTTTGCAAATCTCAGCTACACAACATTTTTGGCTCAACTATCATAGCAAAAAAGCAGCAAAGAAATTGATTCAGAAACAAAATGACACATCCACCGAATGTAGCAGCATACAGACTGCCTGCAAATACAGGAACAGCAGGCCTGGTAAGCATTAACCTGACAAAATATTTCTCAAATAAGGATTCACCTTATATCTTAGAGGTATCGTGTTTTTAATTTACATTGCTTTCCCGGCGGAGATTTTTTTCTCAACTAATATCACTTTTTTGTAGCACACAGGAAATATTTCACATATAAGTAGTAAGATTCATGGCAGTCACCCTTTGAAGGAAAGTCTATTAATTTTTACACTACAGATCTGTGTTCTCCACATACATATATGGAACTAGGCCGAATTCGCCTCCTTGTGTGGCCTGGTAACTGCGGTAAAAATTTGAAGTACTTGGGCATCAGATCCAAGCATGCGTCACGGAATTTCTTTATCCTCCAGTAGTAAATTATTGGGTTTAGTGCAGACTTGAGGTAGCACAGCCAAAGCAGCCATGTACTGATCTCAAAAAAGTTGTGCTTGTTGTAGAAGTTACTGTTAAACGTAGCAACAAGACTGTATGTAGTGAATGGTGCCCAACAAACTATAAAGACTACAAACAAAATTAAAATGGTAGTGAAGGCACGAGTTTTAAAGCTGATGTCAATGTTCATTTGAAAAGGCCTTTGGAGGCTCATAAGGCCTAACTTGCTGGCCTGGCTGAGGCATATGCTGTCCGGATGGCTATGTATACGAACTGCATTGTGGCGCACAGTGTTCAATATGCCCATGAAAGCATACAACATCACCATGAAAGGAATACAAAAGAAAATTAATACCAATAGAATCACGTAAGCTTTATAACCAGAGTTTGTGGTATAGCCAAACACGCACTGTGGTGCTCTAGAGGGTACTTGCAGATGGGGGTTTCCAATGGATAGAGGGAAAGCTACACACAAAGATGTGGCCCATGAAATCACAATTAGAATCTTTGCACGGTAAGGATTTAGTTTGTCTTGCTTTTGAACAATAATGAGGAATCGGTCTATACTTATTATAAGCAAAATTGCAACACCTTCCATTACAAACAACCAGAAGAACATGGCAGACACTCTACAAAAAATGTCACCAAAAATCCACTCGGTGATGATAATTGTCACTAAAGCAAAAGGCATGTTCAGAATAGAAAGTAATAAATCGGCAAAAGCCAGGCTAGCAAGCAAAATATTAATAGCGGAACGCATGGCAGCTTTCTGGTAGACCATGAGACACACTACAAAGTTCCCAAGGAATGAGAGCAAAAGTATAATAATCATCACTGAAGAAAGTATAATCTGAAGGGGTAAACTTAATGTATCGGCTACATATTTTGCGGGTGGCGTTGTAGAAGCGTTCACTTGTAAAGGATTAATCTCAGTTGTAGGCATGGCAACCGGATTATACTTTGGTGGTATATCCAAGTTACCACGAAACGAAGGCTGAGGTGGTGTTAAGTTGCTGTAACCATTTTCGTAGACAATGTGAGTGCTATAAGAAGTCACTGGATGAACAGGTGTTAGCATTGCTGAGAACACCATCATTGTAAAAGTAAAGAATTTTCTCAAAGCAAGTCAGCACGCTCTGTGATGTGTCATGTTCCATGGTGACACTTGGACTGGAAATTCAGATCATAAAACATTTTCATGGCTACTTTCCAATTCATTCGTTTTGACCTGAAAAAAAAAAATTAAAAATAAAAAAATATTACATTGCAAACTTAAAAAAGGAAACCTAAAAAAAAAAACTTTACATAAACTGTTAATGAAGAATTACATCATTATAATTTAATACAAATATTTTATTAATCTTTGGCAATTGTGTATTTTTTTTATTTTTTATTTAAATGCTTTCTTGCCAGGAAAATATTATATATATAAACCCTAAGGGGTTGTTTAATGCTGAATAAGCAAATACCGTGAGGAAAATCATACTCTTAGGTGAAAAAAAAAGAGAAAAGGAAGTGAGCTGAAAATAGAAAAACAGGTGGAGCTGTGGGAGACAAACAGAGAAAGACAGGTGACTAAAGACAGAACGGATCCAGATAAGTAAGGTGAAATAGCAACAGTAGAGTAAGTAAACATATGCATAACATAGAGACAGCAGTATGAAGGGAAAGGCAGCAGTTACAGAAAATAGAGCCAAAGAAGGACTCCAAATAAAGGAAGATAAACACTGGAAACTGTTTTTACACAGAAAACTAAGAGGTCTTTTGGAACAAACACACTGCGGGGTTCATTCACTAAAGGGAGAGTTAACAATATACGTTATGAAGATCCAAGCACAGAGAGCTTCGGTTGCATGAAGAATTGGATTACTCTGTATAAAATCAGGGAGATTTCTTCAAAATCACTTATGTAAATTCACCCTATAACGAATAGACCCCAAACACATAGTTACAGCCAGCAATAATCAGGAAAGATTACATACCTACCAGGTATGTAAGCTACAGTACTATTATTTTTCAGTTAGTAGTTGGAACAGTACCAGCTAAACAGGAACTTAAGACCGTTCGTTATACTCTAGGATTGGTCTGAGTGGCCATTCCTTACTTTCCTATGCACCAACAACAAGCATACAAAACAAAATACATCCTTGTAGAAAAAAATGGAATGACTAGTGATCCATTTATGAAATGTAATGTAATTCACATAGTAAGAAAAAAAAGGGATTAACATTACATGAAGACTTGTTATTTAGTCCCCACACCATTTACTTCTTATTCAATTCTGTGCATTGCTTGTTATCACTATAGGCACTCTTTTCATTCTCCAAAGTATAGTAATTGTATAAAAATACAGGAAGAGGAAAACCACAGGCACAAAATGTACAATGTACATACTGTAGTGCTATCAAACAGTGAAGCTCTGAATCTTGCCTTTAATAATTAGAGATCTTAATAAAATATTATTTGAACGTTACATTTTAAATGTGAATCCACAGTACAAGTATATACCCAAACTAAAATATACTCCGCAGTAAGTTAAGTAAATAATCATATTGCACATTTCACGAAGAAGTAAACTGGGTTAATAGAGTATATCACATTTCTTACACTGAATATACTGAATGGCTTAAGGGAACGTTCCAGCCGATATCCAAGTAAAAGCACACCAAGGTACTTGTTGCATGGTCATCTGTGTATTTTGGTGCATGAAAATCAAGACTTCTATGACATGTTTTTCTTGTCAGATGAATTCTCATATATAACTTAAGCTGCCATAAGTTCCAATACCCAGTGGCGTTGGCAGAATGGTAATGTCACATCAAGTAATTGTGGCCTATATCTGTTTCATCTAGAAAGGGTTAAATAGTAGCTTTAGAGAGCTCTTTGATATGACAGACACCACGGCTTGGACCTTATTTGTGGGCCAACTCTGTTTCCATGACAACCATATAATCTATCTAGCAAGAGGCTCCTACATTCTAGTCATTTCAATGTGTTATATATATATACACACACACACGCACAAAAATAGGAAACTATGATTTTTTTTTACATCATTCTGCTGATGAATGCAATCTTCATTTATAATTGAGCAGTTAGGGCAAGGGAGAAACAGACTACAAAGCAAACATAACAATCATATGTTGCAACAAGGCCTCTTCATCTCTTATCAGGATAATTCTGTGCAAAGCAAGCAGAGCTGACAAATATTATTAGTACAGCCAATATATATGGTATTAAACAAACCAAACATTTAGTGTTTCTGTGTAAAAGTAAGTATAGCCACTTCGGTCTACTCATTTAAAAACATAAAAAACATGGGCATGACTACAGCTTTAATAACTTGTATAAGAAAAAAAGACAACATAATAATAAAACTAAAACTGAGAACCCCTTCTGTGGGACACACACGCCAGTAAACCTGAAGCTACTCACTTTTTCAGATATGGTCATCCTTGTACTTTATTTGGAATTAACAGCATACCAACCCTGCAAAAATAAAAACCGTAGAATGAACCCAACATGATCTTATGGGATTTTTATATTTTTGTTGTGTTAATATTTTGATATATTTTTTCTGCACTAGTAATTTTCCTAGCACAATGCTGAACCTGAATGTATAGAAGAATATATTTAAAAGAGAATAGTAAACATAATACAGATTTTAAAACAAATTTAAAACAAATACTTCATGTTTCCAAGCAGGCTATTTAACTAATTATGCCCTGATGGATGTACTTGTATGTCCACAGAAGAGTATCAAGAGGACCCTTCTGACATATTAGTACTTCCAATGTTTTTTGCAGCGACAAGGAGGTGGGAGGACTGGTACAAGTTTTTGGGAACAAAAAAAGATTAAAAAAAATTCAAATGAAAAAGAAAAACAATGCAATAAAAAGTAATCCATCTGTGGTCGACAGCTGCAGAGAAATAGTCACTGATTACATGGAAGCATTTATATATATGCACCACTGACCCCCAGAGATTGGAAGCTGCACTGCATTCTCCATAGCACCTATAATATAAAATTTGATCCTATCTACATCTAACCTAATAATACACAAACAATGTTAATCTTTAATGTCTTTATTGAACACACCCATTAAACATTCACTGTGCTGGTGGAAAAAGTAAGTGAAGTCTTGGATTTAATAACTGATCAAACCTCCTTTGGCAGCAATAACCTCAAACACGCACCATTCTTCTTTAGAGAGAGATAGCTCAGAAGGTAAAAGCCCCTAACGGCAGAGCCTATTCAAACCTCAGGGTTGCAGGCTCGAATCCTGAGAAGATCAACTCAGCCCTTCATCAGAGGTCGTTATATTGGTAATAACAAACAACTATTATTCAGCTGCCAATTTGGTTAATTCTGAGAGCGTGACTAAAAGGCACTCTATAATTACTAGATGTTGGGTTATGTTATTAAGCTCAGCCATATTCTAAGGATGTCTGGCGTGAACGGCTCTGTTGAGCTAATTCCACAGCATCTCTAATGGGTTATGGTCTGGATTGTGACTGGGCCACTCCAAAAGAGGATTTTTCTTTATTTTAAGATATTCTGTAGTCGATTTACTTTAATGTCCTGTTTTACACTGTCCTGCTGCATTACACAACTTCTACTGAGCTTCAGCTGCTGGACAGCCATCCTGACATTATCTCATATGCTATTGTGATAAACTTGAGAATTCATTGTCCTCTGGACTATAGCAAGCTGGCCAGGTCCTGAGACAGCAAAGCAGCCGTAATATGATGCCCATTTTTTATATCATAAATAGAGCTGTGTGTTCTTCCCAAATAATCCAATAATCCAAACATTTTCCCAGTAGTGTTGGTAAGGTGCTTTGGCAAACGTCAAGTGAACAAGGATGTTAAATTGGAGAGCAGCAGCTTCCTCAATGGTGTCCTGCCAAGGTCTTCATGCCTGTTTGATAATTTGCATACGACACGGACTCATGAACAGAAATGTAACCAGTCCCAATGATTCCTTCAAGCCTTTAGCTGCTAGGGTTCTTTCTTACCTCATTGAGCATTTTGTGTTGTGCTCTTGGAGTCAACTTGGCTGGGCACTCACTTCTAGAGCGAGTAGCCACAGTACTAAATTGTCCTTATTTATTTATAAACAATTTGTCTTTCCAGCTTTATGCAAATCAACAATCCTAGACTATAGGTCCTTAGAGATTTATTCTTTTGTGAGGTATGGTTCACATCAGCATAAGCTTCTTTCAATCACGTTTCATTGATCAGACTCCAGGTTGGCTAACTCTTGACTCCAATTAGCTTTTGTTGAAGTGATTAGCCTAGTGGATCACATACTTTTTCCACAGTATGAATATTTGAATGATGTATTCAATATGGATAGGAACAATACAATAATGTGCATATTGTTAGTTAGAACAGATTGTGTCTGTTCATTATCATAAATGAAGATCATATCATAAGACAAATTTATACATAAATACTGGCAATTTCAAAAGGTTCACTTACTTTTTCTTAACACTTTATATATATACACATACATCTATCTTCTTTGTGTTCAGTTTACTTTTACAAACAGGACCAGGGGGATTTGAGTGGAAGAATACACTGTACCCAGGAAGAGGTGATGTCAGCAAGAAATGATAGGATAACAGTACAATCTTTTAAAACTATGGTTGTTTTATTTCAAATGTATATAGGACAGGGACATAAAATTACTTATTTCAAACTATTGTTATGGCAGTTTTTTTCTCATAGGAGGTGTCCCTATATGACCCCAGGCTATAAAACTAAAAAGACACATTCCTAAGCTGTATATTAATTAGGGGACCATACTGCTAGCCATTTTGTTAGCATAAATATTAAAAGGGAGAGTAATACCAGTATTATTTTTGCTTCTTACTACACCGAGTCAACAAAGGGAGATGAAGGCTTGATTTAAAAAGAAAGCTTGTTTACTTATGTTAATTATGTCTCAAACATACATTGAGTACTATATGAAAACAATGTTTCACAAATCACATTACTTGGATTACTAACTTTTTAAAACATTTTGTAACCTGATCGTTAACCCTGTGATAAGCACCATAAACTAAACAATGCTGAGTATACATTGTAAGCTCACAAGAGCAGGGCACTCTTCCACATCTGCGTCAATATGTTTTAATGTGTGTTAATGTTGTTATTTTAAATTGGCTTTGTTAATAATTTTCACTGTCCCCTATTGCAACAATGCTCCAGAATCTGCTGGTGCTATATAAATAAATGTAATGCATATAGAACTATGAATTATGTCTGAAGTTACAACCTAATGTCCCTTTCATGTCTCATCTTCTTTTTGCACATATTGATCCATATCACTAATATTTCTGGGACACCCTGCTATTTTTGTAAATTGAATGTCAAATGTCTCTAAAACGGTGTCAAAGATATTGCTTTGCACACATTTGTAGCTCACTGGTAACATTTCCATCACCATGGGAAATATGATTTACAGACACCATTCTCAGTCTCTCTCTTATGCTTTATAAATCTGGATGTCAGAGATAATGTCAACACAAATCACACAGCTCAATATCTTTTTTACAGAGAACTGGATGCAAGTAATTTTCTTGGAGTCAATTCCGATAATAGTAAGTTTTTATAAAGTACTGCAATACAGAAAATGGATGCAGAGCTCCTGGTATACAAATTCAATTAAGCACTGGAAATGGCTCAAACAGTTTGTAAGCCCATCGCAAATAGCTGTTTGATTATCATACAACAATTCACACATAAATCTTGTACTAGCATTATATCCATACAAAAAATAAGAACGAGACTCTGAAGGCTTCCTGATTCCATGTGTATCCACAATGGGATAAGATCTACACCTTCAATCAAAGCACACTGTAACCTGTCTTTTAGCCGGCATCCAAACAATTAAACCACAACTGTGGCCATTCTAAGGACGGGGAACAATTGGTCCTTCATATAACCTGCCTCCCTAATACTTATCTGATTATTGTATGATAGACTCATCTTCCGTGTAGGATATGATTTTTCAGATTTCACATATATACTGAAATATGAAAATTCTGGACTGAAAATATTAAAATATATTTACTTTTATATTAAACTGTATCCCAGCAGGCAAATGGTACTCACAACTTCTTCCACCCTGGTTTAATGATTATTTATAATAATATAAAAAAAGAACAACAGCATGATACATAGTCTAATGATATTTAAGGGATGGTTAAAAATAAAAAAAGACTTCCGCTAATGAGTAGGTAATTGCTTACAGCCAAAGATATATGGTAAATTACTAAGGTTAACAGCACAACTGGGAATACCTAAGAATATATGCCATTAGAATTACCCTGTTGGTATATTAATGTTGTGTAATCAATTAAAACATCTGTGAGAATTGATTATATCGAAATAATCTTGATTTTTTGAAATTGTAAAGTAACCATGAAGATTAGCTACAAAAATACCGTATTTGCTCGATTATAAGACGACCCTGATTATAAGACGACCCCCCAAAATCTGAATATTAATGAAAAAAAGAAAAAAGCCTGAATATAAGACGACCCTTTAGGAAAAAAGTTTTACCAGCAAATGTTAATTCATGTAAACTATGTGAACAATTGTTTGTTAATAAAAGCTATGATTGAGAAAAATATGTTGTTTTTGTTTTTATTTCCTTTTTTTCAACCTGCCCCCCCAGTTATGCACATCTGCCCCCAGGCTTGCCACTCTGCCCCAGAAATGCCTTATACCCTCTAAATGCCACTGTGCCCCAGGATTTGCCTTTTAACCCTCTATATGCCCCTGTGCCCCATGATATGCCTTTTGACCCCCTATGTGCCACTCTGCCTCCAGAATTGCCTTATACCCCTATATGCCACTCTGGCATTTAGGGGGTTAAAAGGCATATTATGGGGCAGAGTGGCATATAGGGAGGTATAAGGCATTTCAGGAGGCAGAGTGGCGCATAGAGGGTTAAAAGGCATTTCTGGAGGCATAGTGGCATTAAGGGGGTTAAAGGCATTTCACAGAGCACTCTGCCTCCAGAAATGCCTTATGCCCCCCCCCCTTTAACACTCCCTCTCTCTCCCTCCTTCAAACTTACCGGTGCTTCTGAGTCCCCGGTGCTTAGTCCGGGCAGCGTGTAGAGCTCTACGCGCTTGAGCGGAAGTTGTCTATGTGAATCGCGTAGAGCTCTACGCGCTGCCAGGACTAAGCACCGGGGACTCAGAAGCACCGGTAAGTTGGGGGGGGCATAACACAGGAGGGAGATCCAGGTCCCCTGCATCGCTGCGGGGGATCTGGATCTTAGTCTCTCTTAGTCTATTTGAGGTCTGATTATAAGAGGACCCCGATTATAAGACGAGGGGTATTTTTCAGAGCATCTGCTCTGGAAAAAAACTTTTCTTATAATCGGGTAAATACGGTAATAAATAAATGGTTTGGTACTTATGTGAAATAGAACAGTCACATATCCCATTTATATTTTATAGCAAAACATACATATTAGGTTTATTAGAAACCCAACGTGTGCTTTCCTAACTAACCGTTAGCTTCGTCAGGGTGTGCAAACTGTTACCAAAATGCACATCAGATTTCAGTAGGGGATCTTAATGGGAGCCTAATTTACTTTTTTAGAATCCCCTCTACTATACCATTCTATTTGGTCTTTTTCCTTTTCTTAGCACAGATCTCACATGTTGATACAATGTAATGATTTAGTTACCAGACTTTAACTGTAGATAATATCAGCAATCTAAGGCAACGCTAGTGTTAATACAGATCTGTATTTTTAACATATTCACTGCTATTTAGTTACTTTTACTGTTTTGATTTCAATAGTAGTTTTATCTAGTCATTGGATTTTCAGAATTTTTTTGCTGTTTTGTTAATTCCAGTAGTTATGCTGTGTTTTAATGTAAAAAAACTAAAACAAAAAAAAAAAAAAAAAAAAAAAAAAGCAGGCAGGTAAAGAGAAATTCAAAATTATATAGGAATGAGCCTGTATATTTACATTACTCATTTAGAACAGCGGGAAAGCAATTAACAGACACTTAACAGCAGCCCTATCATTATGTAACAATGGCTTTCAAGTAAAGGTACTGAGTAGCAAGTGAGAGGTCCTCGCTGCAAGCTTGCATAGGCCTTGAGCATGGACGTAACTAGAAACCATAGGGCCATGGTGCAAAAATTGCCCTGGGAACCCCATCAACTTCAACAGCCGGTCTGTGACATCATTGCCCCCAAACAACTTGTCTGTGCCTTCTTTACCCCCCTTCCAACATACACTCTGGCACACATATGTAAACACACTTACACAAATTAAACACTCATACTCACTAACACACACATTACAAGATTTTGCAGCAAGGTTTATTTGTCAGGTAAGTGCTTTATTTTTTATTTTTTTCTGTTTTGGAAGAATACATATTAAAGTATTCAGAACAGGGACTAAAACAGCAGAAAGGAAATATCTGTGTTTCACTTTCATTGAATAGTTATAAATGTGTTAATTGGAGTTATAATATTTTCTCAAAATCACTTAAGGTGATAATCAACTGTTTCGGTCACATTATTCCAGAGCATACCAAATTGGCACTAATTTTATAATTCGAACAAACTACAGATTAAATAATAAACATACACTTGTAGGAGAGGGACTCAAGTATTTAGAGTGATATGGTGCCACTTTACAATAGGTGCAGAATACACTCATCTACAGCTTATTGAAAATCTTACAGATTCTTACAGAATCTTGCCTGGTGCTCTTTCCTCTCCTGGGGAAGTGGCTTCATGAAATAGGTGAGGCTATCCATTCATGAGGGTAGGCCTAGTTCTGCATAGGGCAAAGCTAGACAAAAGGGTCTATCATGGGAAGGGAACTGGGCAGGGAGTGGGGGTAACTAAACACCATTCCTAACGCTTGGAAAAAGATGAAAGTATTCCGGAGATTGAGTAAAGCAGTGCTTTATCCGAAGACTCCAAGTTCCCAGTTAAGGAGAAAACGTATATCCCCAAATAAGTTATGCATTATGGAGGGAAAACTTTGAGCTTATATGAGAAGCCCTTCATACTGCATAAAAGAAGTCAGTGAGCTGAAAAGCTCAAATTATCGGCAAATTATTTGCCAAAATATTTTAT
The DNA here is from genome assembly GCF_027358695.1 of Spea bombifrons. Taxonomy (NCBI): domain Eukaryota; kingdom Metazoa; phylum Chordata; class Amphibia; order Anura; family Pelobatidae; genus Spea; species Spea bombifrons. The sequence goes on from NC_071089.1 coordinate 68,366,439, forward strand.
TTTCAGACTTCCAGGGCAGTGGGTTCATGAGGAAAGGTTGTTCTTATGGCCACTGAAGGGAATGGGAGGCCAAGACTTAAAATCAGGTTAGTAAACATCGAATTTGCTTCCTCGAACATACAAACACACTCTTCTTTACACATGCTTACATATTCTCTCACACATATCTCACTACTTAACATACTTCTTTTTTTACCAAGGTAAGTTAAGTTGATTTGGAACAGGCCTCAGTCTTCCAGAAAGTATGTGACTACACACTGGCATCAGTGAGCATATTGCTCAGCATCCATTATATGCATTTTATTGTCAGACATAACATGGCTCTGGAATGAGGTTCCCTGGGATACAGAGGAACTTCTGACATTATTGGACTGTTCAGAGCAAAATTGGAAAGGCAATCCTACGCATTCAGTTGCGCTTGTACTTTTATTAAATAGTATACTTTATTAACTATTGTATACTATAATTGTATGCACCTGTTCTCAAATAATGCATTTTTACGAAAACAGGAGAAAAACATAAAATTTCTTCTCATCTCTGGAAACTGTACTCTAGTACAATGAACACTACATCCTTAAATGGGTAACCACCAAGAACTGACATGTAAATGTGTAACACATCAAGTGCTTTACACAAAGAAATTTGCTTGTTACTTAGTAACAAACAGCAAACCCATTTCAAGAACTCCTGTCTGCTTGAGATCATTAGAAAATAAGCTAATATGAAATACCATTTTGGACACAGATACAAAATTAATCTAATATGTAATCAGCTATTTACAGTAAATAAACGTAGTGACTACTAACAATGTCTAGTGGGTGCATGAGCACATTCCCACATATCCAAATACACAAGCTGATTCCTGCAGCGGGCCTGCAGCTTACCCCTGTGGAGCTCGCACATTCATTTCCCCATCCATTTTCAAACTACCCTGGCCGGGTAAAGACAGTAGCCTCACAAAGTGTGCGGGTGCCACATCGTTAGGCCGCATTAGACGGCTGAAGCCCACACATGCATCTGCGCTGGCCCCCTGACCAGTGAGGTAAGGCTGAATGAATAAGTTAGCGAGTGAATGAATGAATTAGGGCTGCAACTAACGATTATTTTAATAATCGATTAGTTGGCCGATTATTTTGTCGATTAATCGATTAATCGGATAAAAAAATACATTATTTTAAATTGAAGAAAAATTGCAATAAAAAACGTACAATTTACACTTTCATCTCTTTATTGCAATGGCCTCTCTCTATTCACCTTCTTATTTTACTGACATAATAATAAAAGCTACAAGAACCCAAACACAGTGCTTCTCAAACTAGGTTTTAATACAAAGTTATTAGTAAATATTAATTCATATGTTAACTATTTTTCATATTTAATAAAAACTATGAGAAAAAAGCCTTGTTTAAATTTTTTTATTTACCAAACTGCCCCCAGTTATGCACATCTGACCCCCAGCTTGCCACTCTGCCCCCATATATGCCTTATACCTCTTATATGCCAGATTCCACTGTGCCCCCTGATATGCCACTGTGCCCCCTGAAATGCCTTATACTCCTTATATGCCAGTGATATGCAACTGAGCCCCCTGATATACCTTTTACCCCCAGATTTGTTTTATGCCCCCTGATATGCCTAATATCCATATGCCTTATACCCCCTATATGCCCTAAAAATTCATAATACCCCCCATACACCACTATAACTTACCCATACACCACTCTGGCTCCTCCCCCTCCCATACACCACTCTGGCTCCTCCCCTCCCATACACCACTCTGGCTCCTCCCCCCTCCCATACACCACTCTGGCTCCTCCCATACTCCACTCTGCCTCCTCCCATACATGACGTTGGCTCCTCCCCCTCCCATACATCACTTTGCCTCCTCCCCCCTCCCATACTCCACTGTGCCTCCTGTGAACCTCCGTTTCTGACAAGACACCAGGGAGCCGGGTAGAGCGGCAGAGTGGCGTATGAGAGGGGGAGGAGCCAGAGTGGTGTATTGGAGGGTGGCTCCCATACACCCCTCTGACTCCTCCCCCCCTCCCATACACCGCTCTGCCTCTCTACCCGGCTCCGTTACTGAAGGCACTTTCACTGCAGCTTCATAGAAGCCACAGTGTAAGTGAAGGGCAGTAACGGAGGCTGTCTGTGCGATGCAGACCCTCACCGGCTATCAGAGAGGATGATTCTCTGTCAGCCGGTGGGGGTCTGCATCGCACAGACAGACTCCGTTAATCACCTTCACTTACACTGAGGCTTCTATGAAGCTGCAATGAAAGTGGCTGTCAGTAACGGTGCCGGGTAGAGAGGCAGAGTGATGTATGGGAGGGGGGAGGAGGCAGATGGGAGGGGGAGAGAGACGGAAGTGAGAGACCGGCCGACAGTGAGGGGAATCCAGGTCCCCTGCAGCGTCGCGGGGGATCTGGATTCCGGTGTTATAATCCGATCTCTGTTTGAGGTCGGATTATATAAGGAGAGGAGTTTTTCAGAGCATTTGCTCTGAAAAAAACCTCTTTTTATAATCGATAAAAATCGATCCGATTAATCGATGATGAAATTCGTTGACAACGATTTTCATAATCGATTATTATCGATTTTATCGATTAGTTGTTTCAGCCCTAGAATGAATAATTGTTTAGGAGCAGAGGTGGCACAGGCAGGCTGTTTTTGGGCAAATGTGACACAGGCAGGCTGTTTTGAGGCAAACGTGACATAAGTAGGCTGTTTAGGGGCAGATATGGCATAGACAAGCTGCTTTGTGGCAAAGATGGCACAGACAAGCTGCTTTGGTGCAAAGGTGGCACATGTTGCCCCAGGGCCCTGTGGTTTCAAGTTCTACCGCTGGTGTGGTGTGCGGGCACATGAGCTCAACCACTCAATAAAATATATGGGGCTGGTGTCGAACATATTTCCAGAGCTGCTTTATATTTCTGGCCCTGTTAACGAACCACCCAGCGAACCCCTGTATGAGCCTTTTTTTTTTTTTTTATGTACCGGAAACACCAACACACAATTAACTAAAATGTAATTCACTGAGAGGTTGGTACATATGTGGAATAGCGTCCCAGCAGAAGTGGTAGAGGTTAATACATTAAATGAATTTAAACATGCATGTGACGTATTAAATATACACGTGATGTTATGTATTAACAGATTGCTAAAGTAAAGGAAATTCTGCCATAAAATTCTATGTTTCTATTAGTATGCTGCATTTAGTTTACACTTGTTTTAAATATCTGAATTGATGGAACTCAAGGTACTTTTTATAGAGAAATGGCAAAATTGGAGCAAAAACAATGTATTTAATGGCTAAATAAGAGGATGGTATTTAAAGCACGTTTTCAGGACACTAAGGACACTTCTTAAGCCATAGTTAAACAAATGAACCTGAAAAAAAACATTAAATTATACTGTAAGTGAAAAGTAGAGTGTTAAGTCACAATTGGACAAAAGGCATGTATATGTGCGTGGATCTGAAGTATATTACATCAAGACAAGAAAAGTAAAGAAATGTAAATGAACCCAGAGGTGTGGCGTCTTAGGAAGTGTTTTTGATGTGTAAAATAGAGGTTTATGCAATTTGTACCACAATGGGACATGAACCCCTAGCTCAAATTTAGACATGTTTTTAGTGTGTCAAACAACTCCAAATCCTTAACTTTTTAGGCTGAACAATATTCGTATCTGTTATACTGTGCTTTTTCACTGTTAAACTTGCTGAGCTGCTGGTACGTCAATTGTAAATCCTGAAATGGTGCAGGCTCATAATCTTTTTCAATGATTGCCTAGTTCCCCCTATGTAGTATGCATATAGTATGTGGCTGCAGGACATTGTGCACACATTATAAGATGCACCATATGGCTAAAAGTATATGGACACCTGGCCATCCTTATGAGGTTGCGGAACATCCCATTCCAAAACCATAGGCATTATTATGAAGTGCCCCACCATTTGCAGCTATCCACTCATTTAGGAAGGCATTCCACAATATGGAGTTTGTCTCTGTCCATTGAGCCAATGCAGCATTTGTGAGGTCAGGGATTGATGTTGGATGAGAAGGCCTGGCTCGCATTCCAATTCATCCAAATGGTGTTCAATGGGGTAAAGTCCAGGGCTCTGTGCAGGCCACTCCACTTCCTCCACAACGAAACTCATCAAACCATGTCTGTATGGACCTTGTTTTGTGTATGAGGGCAGAGACCCAGCTGGGACAAAAAGGGTCTTTCCCAAACTGGTGCCACAAAGTTGAAAACCTACAATTGTCTAAAATGTCTGTATGCTATAGCATTAATATAACCCTTCACTAAGAACTAAGGGACCTAACCCCAATCCACTATCCCTCCACCACCAAACTTTACAGCATGCATTATGCAGTTCGGTAGGTAGAGTTATCCTAGCATCTGCCAAACCCAGATTTGTCCATCAGACAGTGAAGTGTGATTCGTCAACAAGGCAGTTTGGAACTATATTTATTGAGGCACAGACGAATGAACCAACTCCTTCTTTTTGGGTACCAGTACCATGCCCATGCTTTAGATATAGCACAAGCACCATTCTATAGTTTGGATTGTAAATTCTTATGATGTTATATTTATATATATATAGAACTTCCTGTTCTGCTGTAACAAAAACAACAAACAGGACACTGCTGACCAGACAGAAAAATAGAATTGAAAGTTAACTGATTACTGTTCCTACTCCTTACATCTTACAGTTTAGTAAAACAAAGTGCCTGTAAACAATTACAATAGCATATCTGATAAGTTATTTTTCATCTCCCACTGGAATTTTCAGAAAATGAGCTCTATCTGTATTATTTTGCGTGAGGTAAGTACTGATGATGTCAGAACATTTCTCACCCAATCAGCTGAGGCCAGCTGTTCCTGCAGTGAGGATCACACGTTTTGGATTTAAAAAAAGAGATAGTTATATTTAACTTTTATAGCGCTAACAATTTACGCAACGCTTCTTACAGTACATACATTCAAAGGGTATGATAAAGCCAGAAATGAGAGACTAAGACAAACCGATACATTAGGTAAAGATGGCCCTGCTTGCAAGCTTACAATCTAGAAGCAATTAAGATCTAGTAAGATCAGGGTAAAACTCGCTCACTGTAGCAGCAACCGGATAGATCACTTTGTAGCAGCTAGTTCCAGTACGAAGAAAAAGTCTGGCTTACAATATGGGGGCACTAGAAAATCGGGAGGGGGGGATAAGAAGTCAAAGTTATTTTTAAAGTTTACTTTAAAGCATGCCTGCCACCTAGCTAAACCATTTCACTAATCAATACAGTATAAGAGTGCATATATACGAGTCTTTCATATATCCTGAAAAATTAAGCTCTATGGTGGGGGGGGCTAATTTAGTTGAACATAACGGAACAGAACCAAAACGTTCGGGAGGGAGTTTAGAGAGCATGGCCCTGTAGGTAACCATTCTTTGCTGATTCTTTATGGGCATGTTAATTAAGTCACATCTAAGTCTCGTTCTTTGATTTTATGAGTAAAATTGTCTCATGGTTAACTAAGGCAGTGATATTCGAATGTCTCCTTTCTAATAAAAGGAGTTGATTTTTTTTTATGTAGTAGATTGAGTTAGAGCAACAGAGCTAAAATTTACATTCCACATACATGGTAAAGACGCAACTATCTAAAAACATTATGTTATGTGAAAACTAGAAGTGTTTTGAAACCGAAAACAATTCATAAAAAACTTTGTAGTAACAGAACATGTGCACTTTCATTATCCCTATATTTTGCTTATGAAATAACATTTCCCATGATTAGAAGCACCACCTGACCAAATATATTCTGATATCGTTGTAACATTTTACATAACCAAGCACAAAAGAAGAACAATAGTTTAAATTAAGAGCAAAACTAGGTTTCATGGCACTAAAATCAATTTATAAAACAAATTAAAAAGCCTTGAAATTTGTTAAAAAAAAACAATTAGACAATATAAGAAAGCTTTTAAAATGTTTCTTTAGTCACACTTCTCTTTTTTTCTTTTTAGGGCTCGATAAGTGTGCATAGAACCTAGCAGCCAGAGAAACAAACCAGAAAGTACACCCCATACAGATCAATGTAAAAGTCACAAAAAGTTAGGAGCCAGAGAGCCAGAGAGCCAGATCTTAAAAATCTAACATCTAAACTACACGGACCTTGGGATTTGTCGAGCCACGCTTTAAAAAACATACACTATGGTGTCTATATTCTCCTCTTGGGAATTAAGGGCACAGTTTCTTGTACCTGACACCTTTATTAAAGAAGAACACATACTAAACGTACTCTGACTAATTTAATATGCATTCTTCAAAATATAAATAAATAAAACACAACAGAAGTTGTAGCCCTGTTCCTGCAGCAGCCCTTCTCCTCAGAGGCCCGACAATTCTTGACACGGATTGGCTGCTGTAAACAGCCAATCAGTGCCAGGTATGAAATCAATGGGAGCACATGCCATGGATGCGGAAATCGAAATGATGGTTGGAGTGTCATTTTAAAATTGGCCATGAAACTTTAAGGCTATGTAATTGGTTACGTCCAGCTGCACGCTACACTGCAATGGGTGGCCATTATTATTTTACATAGCACCACCATATTCTGCAGCACCGTACAGGAGATATACCGTATTTGCTCGATTATAAGACGACCCCCCAAATCTGAATATTAATTTAGGAAAAAAAGAAAAAGCCTGAATATAAGACGACCCTATAGGAAAAAAGTTTTACCAGTAAATGTTAATTCATGTAAACTATTTTTTTTTAATAAAAGCTATGATTGAGAAAAATATTTTGGTTTTATTTCCTTCTATTTTCCAACCTGCCCCCCCAGTTATGCACATCTTCCCCCCCAGTTATGCACATCTGCCCCAGAAACGCCTTATACCCCCTATATGCCACTGTGCCGCATGCTTTGCCTTTTAACCCTCTAAATGCCACTGTGCCCCATGATATGCCTTTTAACCCTATATGCCACTGTGCCCCATGATATGCCTTTTGACCCCCTATGTGCCACTCTGCCTCCAGAAATGCCTTATACTCCTATATGCCACTCTGGCATTGAGGGGGTTAAAAGGCATAGTATGGGGCAGAGTGGCATATAGGGAGGTTTAAGGCATTTCAGGAGGCAGAGTGGCGTATAGAGAGTTAAAAAGGCATTTCTGGAGGAAAAGTGGCATTAAGGGGGTTAAAAGGCATTTCATAGATGTATTTCATATAATTTTTTTAAAAAATTGTAAGCTTGTTTGAGTAAGGCCCTCTTCAGGTTTTGTTTCTGCTAGTCAAAACTGTTATGTGATATACTATTTGCTGTATCCGGTTTACCTATTTTACAGCATTGCAGAATATGATGGCGCTATATAAATCAATAAATAATAATATTGAAAAAGTTCTCACCAGACAGGCCCAAGACTGTGATGTCTCTCATAGGCATTAAGCATGTTACAATTCCAAATATCACATTATGATTGATCTTTCAGCCAGATGGCAATGCCTCCGCTACTTGTTCACACAGTCTCTGAAAATAAACCACGATTTGTCTTCACAACGGGAAATTCTGGGGCAAATTGCTAAATATGGAGCAATTACCTTGGCAACCAGTGGGATGCTTCTGGCAATCCTCATTTAGCAGTTTGTCTCCGAACTATTAATAAATGTAGCCAGATAAAGCCTGATATATCTAAACATAATGACATTTAACATTTTGATTACTATGCAGGGGGACATTGGTTGCCACAAAAATGCAAGCAAGATGGTACCAAGGCAGAATACAAATCATTGTTTTGTCTTGCCTATATTATATAGGGTACACCAATGAAGATATATAAAAATAGCCCAACGAGTGCGGTCATCATTAACTGTATGCGTACCACGTGTAAAATACACACTAAAGCTCTCTGGGTTCTTTCTTCTGGCTGTTGATATTATTTCTCTTTCAAACACATACCTCAGACTCCCACTTTAAGCAGATTTCTGACGGTATGTATGAATACGTGTGAATTTTCATATAGGCGTTGTGAAGGAACATAAAATCGAGAACAGCGTGAATGTTAACTTGGTGATTCATCGTCACCCATTAAATATAACAAAGCTAAAGCAAATGCAAGCAATTGTTTTGTTATAGATTGATTCAGGGAAAAGCTGATTGTTGTAATGTAGTTGCCTATACTGCACCAGTAAAAACCTGATGTTGGAAAAAGAGAAATTAAAATATATATATATCCCTCAAGATTGTAAGCTTGTGAGCAGGGCCCTCTCCACTTAACGTATCGTTTTGTCTTAGTCTGTCAATTCTCGTCTTGTCATACCCCTTGAATATGTATTGTATTAAGTGCTGCATAAATTGTTGGCACTATATATATATACATACACACACATACAAGTTCTCACTGATTCTTTACATTTGTATTCTTCTGTTAAAACTGGACTATCCAAGTAAAATAACTACTGATCCAATAATATGTCATGCGCACCCGTCCTCATTTTTCAATGTCAATTACCTATTGCTGTCTTGGCACCCACCTTTATTTTGGGTTCCAATGCACCATGTTCTGCAGAACCTATCTGGAGCATATGAGTGTACACAAGACTATGTGAAAGATATCCAGTCCTAGCAAGCATGCAGCGGAGCGAGCAGACTGGAACCCCCCTTTCCATGCACCTCACAATGTGTGGGTGTGGAGAAGTGGACCTGTAGCATCTTCCTTGCAGCTGATCTCCCTGCACACTTGAGTGGGCCAAATCTCAGTGCTGCACAAACCACACCAAGTGATCCTTACCAAGGACAACATATTCCAGTATCACCAGCATGCGATACATCCAAACTGGATGTGTAAATGTATGTATGTACTTCACTACTATAGCACTATAATGGATAGGTCAGCTAAAATTAGCAACAAGTCCACCTACTTAAGTGCACCAGCTTCCTAACTATAGTATAGTCAAGCACTCAGTAGCAAATGGAATTCTGAACCAAGTGAGGGGCTTCCAGACAATGATCCACCCCCTAGTCCATTTACCCGGGGATCAAACTCTCTGGCCAGCTGCCCCTCTCATCTACCCCCTTAGGTCCTCCTCTGATGGCACCAATAACGCTATTTGATCAAATGTTTCTTATGGCTCTGTAGATATAAAGGTATGGATGGCCACGGATGTCTGTATCTATGCACAATAAACAATAATCAAGTAGCAAGGAGAATGAGAGGTGTTCAGCTGTGCACAGTAAGTGGGTCACTGTGCGTGGTGGCCCACATTTTATAGACACCGCATATACACCGTTAAGGGTTAAAAAGAGGGCGTCAGGATGTATGAAGAGAGCTGGGTCTCCCGTTATCATGGAGTGGGAATGCTACATGCTACTGCTGAGGAGGAGACACTAACCTGGGGCATCGGCTCCTACAGATCCATATTGTCCACGAAAAGCAGGCTCGAACAGACCGGGGGGCACTAACTGCCGACCCCACAGCCTTCCCTGTGCAGCTGCAGCAGCCTCTTCATACCGATCTGTAAGCTGCACTCTGCTCTCAGCATCAGCCCAAGCGGAAGGATAACACCGGCACACATCAGTCCTCCCCACTACACTGCAATGAATTAGATGTCCATTTTTAGACAGTGCCCCACGCATGCGTGTCAAGTATCACACGGCAGCTGTAACATAACAAGGGGGGAAAATAGGTCCATGCTTAGCAAAGGAACACAAGAGGAAAGAAAGCAGCTAAGGGAGGAAGGACCTCCCAAGCTGCAGCTGCATTCAGGCTATAGGCAGGGCCTCCCTCCATTGCTATCCACACCCACTCAGTCGGATTGGTTGCTTTACTTTGTAACAGAACGTGAAGCCCTGCTGATCACAGCTGTCTGCGCTGCCCTTTGTGGCTGGAGCTGCACCTTTTGGGCTGTGAGACAAAACACAGGCTCTGGGGAGAAGCAGACAGAATGCAGAGTACAACATAACAAAAAGAACAACTGCTCTGCCCTATAATATCAAACTTACACTGGGAAATGTTACACCAAAGTAGATTACCATACATCCCAAGTACCCCTTTTTCCCCTAAATCCCCATCTCTTTTCCTCCCCTGTTTACCCCAGTGTTCTAGTGCCCTGAAAGTTACAATAATATATACAGAAGCAGCATAAGTGTGTTTATAAAGTAAATAGAGTTCTTTTAAGTGCCTTACTTGGTTACATAAATAACTTAATATCTAATAGGTCACAAAGTCACATAACAAGCTTAGTGAAGCTCCAACCCTGCCACGCCCCCTGAACCAAAGCTGTCCCTCTTTGGTCACATGTTAGGAAGTATGGATTATATATGGATGCTTTATTAAGATGTGTGCCGGTTAGCTATTTATCAAAGAGTTATATAAAAAAAAAGTGGTAACATATGGCACAGAAAGACAGTGGGAGTATTGTTCATTTTTATATATATATATTTATATATAATGCTCTGAAAAACAACCATCGTCTTATATTCGAGGCCGTCTTATAATCAGACCTCAAAAAGAGGTCTGACTTTAAGACTAAGACACAGATCACCCGCATTGCTGCAGGGGATCAGGATCCTCCTCTCTAGTAACCTCTGCTGCTGCCAGCACTTCTGCCGGGGCTTCTATGACTTAGCACCGGAAGGTCACGTCACGCCGGTGCTCCGTTTTAGCTGCCCCGGCAGAACTAATGGGCAGCAGAGGTTGTCTACGCGCATTGCGCAGACATCCACCTGCTGGCGCCACTAGACACCAGGGAGTTTGAAGTATGGGGGACAAGTCTGGGGAAGCATTGGTAAGTTGGGGGGCGGGCAGAGTGGCAAATGGGGGGATATAAGGCATTCCTGTAGGCAGAGTGGTATATAGGGGTTAAAAGGTATTTCTGAGGGGGAGCAGAATGGTATAATGGGGGTTAAAAGGCATATCATGAGGCAGACTGGCATATACGCAGGTATAAGGCATATCTGGGGGCTGGTGTGCATAACTGGAGGGCAGGTTGGCAAATAAAAGGAAATTAGTCGTTTTTATTAAATATGAAAAATAGTTTACATGTGAATTAATATTTACTAGTAAATATTTTCCTTATAGGGTAGTTTTATATTCAGACTTTTTCTTTTTTTCTTAAATTAATATTCAAATTTTGGGGGGTCATCTTATAATGATATAAATATAATTATAAATATAATAATTATATATATATATATATATATATATATATATATATGTATAGTTTGTTAATAGTTGATCACTGGTATTCCTACCCCTTCCTCAGCCACCATCCTAACTACAGAGCACACGGATAGGGCGTCTCATGTGGCAATTCGGCACAGGCCTCCACAGTGTAAACGGGCCTGTTAGGGAGATTTTCCATGTGATCGGCTCATCAACAACACATTGAGGTGGCCTGATCGGCAATGAGAGCAGGTCAGAATATATATCAGAATACATCCCTGGGTTCATGAATTAAATTTTATACACTTGTCAGACTCATGATGTGCACCAATGTCTGAAAAAACATAAGAAAGAAATGCATTAGACGTAAATGTACTCAGTTTGCACAATGGCAATATGCTTCAGCTAAGTCAAACTAACCTGGCAGCTACATTACTGAGTCTTAGCTGCACTTTTAGGGTGTATTTGCATGGCCACTCAATACTGAGTAGCAACTTCTGAGTTCTGGCTTTAGAAATCCACTGATTACCCATAATGGTAAATAGTTACATCAGATCTTTGTGATAACATATTTGATGTGTTTTCTTTGAATGGAATACATCATTAATCTGAATGTCTCACCAAATTTATTCACCATAAAACTAATGTTGACAGGTCGAGAGTTTAAAAAAAAACAGAATCAGGCTGAATTGGTGATGTAATATAGTTGGAAGTATGGTTATTCATTCACCACTTACATAATAAGTTAGCAGGGTTGGCAACATTCAACCTAGGACTCCAGTTATAACATCACATTTAGTAGACAAATACCTCATGTAATACATCAAATATATATATATATATATATATATATATATATATATATATATATATATATATATAAGCCACAGAATGGATCTAGTCTCGCTTAAACTCTAGCTAAAATATCTGTTTCCCCAGGCTTCTCGTAGCTGTACAGGAAATTGCACGTAAAAGAAGGCGATTGCCATTCTTGCCAGCCCTTTTCATGTCAGAACTATCTACAACACATGGGCAAAAAGGGAAATGTCCTACTTTTCCCTACTGATAATTTTTCAGACTGAGTGATTAAATTTACCATGAAAGCTCATTAAAAAGTAATAAAGCTTCAGATGTTTACTAACCTACAGTGGAGCATGTCATCCGCATGCTTTTGGGTGAAAGGTCCAATTTAAGTAGGGAACATCCCCCCCAAAAATCACATAACAACTTCCAGGTCTGCTGATAAAGAAAGTTCAATGGAATGACATACATGATGATTTATTCAGTAGCATTGATTACTGTATACAGGGCCGGACTGGCCATGTTAAGGCAGCCGTGCCACTTTTAAGACCTATAGCTGCCTAATGACATAGGTTACGGCTGGCAGCTGGTGGAGCAACAGATCAGGTGAGTATGTGGTGCTGTTGGCCACCGGATATTTGCCTGGTGTGCCGGATGGCCAGTCCAGACCTGACTGTGTACAACATTGTAATTGATGCTTAAAAGAAATTTTTTCATTGACCTTCCCTTTCCTTTATTTTTACAAGATTTTACAAGGTTTACAAGATAGAAAAGTAACAATTCATGGACCTGAAGACCATATTAGCTAGAGATATTAAGATTGTGAAAACACTAAAGAATACATTAGACAACATACATTAATATGAACACGGTAATGGAAAAGTAGCTGGACTGCACACACGGCAACAGAACAGTTATATGGGACAACAAGCCATGAAATGAATAGCCCCAAATCAACTAATCTGTAACTACTACAATATATTTTAAATGGTCCTCTGTGGCACCTCTCCTCTAGTGTTTGCCTGAGTCTAAGTACCAATTCAGCCCCTTATGAAGCTAGGCAATTGTTACATTGTTGGTAGATTTAATTTCTAATGTTGCTATATAGTATATAGTCAGGTCTTGGCTTACCTCAGCCCAATTTGCAGTATGTCAAATTCCAGTATATGGACAAAAGTATTGGGACAACAACTTTTATGACATTGCATTCTAAATACATAGACATTAATAAAACTTTGATCCCCCTTTGCCCTATAACAGCTTCCACTCTTCTGGGAAGGCTTTCCACCAGAGTGTTTCTGTGGGAATTTTTGCCCATTCATCAGTAGAGCATTTGTGAGGTTAGGCGTTGATGTTGGATGAGAAGCCCTAGTTTACAATCTCCATCCCATGTCATCCTAAAGGTGTTGGATGGAATTGAGGTTAGGGCTCTGTGCGGGCCCGTCAAGTTTTTCCACACCAAACATGCAACCATGTCTTTTGTTTATATAGTATATTATTGTATCCCTCTGTAAGACCATGCTCAAATCTAACCTCAAGTAAGACTAGTTGCTTCATTTAAATTTAAATTAATCTTTTGAAAATCAGCTTCTCATAGAGACTGATGTAAGTGCGAATACTCCTATGGTGTCATAGTCATTGTATACATGACTAAGATATTAAAGGGGTAATCATAGCAATATTGAGGACCAGCAATTTATGGAGAGACTAAGATTTTTTTTTATGAACCATGTTTTTCCTAAAGTAAGTTTGTTCAGTTGTCGACCATGAGTTATTATATTAAACAGTTAGAAACCTGTGACCTTCACAATCTTTTCCCCCTAAATTGGGTAAACTGAAAAGGCTACAAGATACAGCAGTTGATGTTACCTTTCAGAGGGGCAATTCAGACAACTTTTTCGATTTGTTTTTGGCCCATTCGTTTTCGGGCAACTAATTTTGTTTCTGCCCATTCGGTTTGTCCGAAAAGTTTAAATCGGGAACGGAATTCGTTGTCCGGTGCCCAAATTCACTTTCACTCACTCTCTCACATTGCCACTCACTGTCTCATTCTTGTTCACTCTCTCTCACACTCTCTAAGTGTTTCCCTACCTTCTCTGCCAACCACTTCCACTTCTGCCGAGCACTTCTTTTATCTTCTCCCTTCTCTTCTCTATTCTATCTTCAATCCTTAATCTGGTATCTTCTTTCTTTATCCACATCTCCCTGGACATAACCCCTTATCACTGTTGTGTATTCAACATTGCATTCAACATTGTTGTTTGTTGACATTTCCAGTGTGTTATGTGTAAACTCAACTTCTCTGGCAATGTGGCTTTATAAACCATGCCCAGTCCCAATAAAGTGTGTGTTCTTTCATTCTGGCTGCTGTATTGTAACTCGTGGTACAGTTCTTTGGTAGACTTTTTTTTTCCAAGGAGCAGCACATTTATTCTGAGAACTGGAGTCGCTACCTGTCTTGTAGCTTGCTTTCACTAGAAGGAAGGTAGTAAAGATTGCCAGGGACCTCCTGGTAGTCCCCAGGTGTAAAAACACTATTACACTACCTCATTACACATGGAGTGGGGAAAGGGAGGTTATTATAGGCCCTCTCATTTAGCAATTTTATTTTAATTACCGTATTTCCTGTGGGAGGGGGTAGGGATTATATAATTTTACAAGTCCTAGACGAGGACATGTGAGCTGTAGTTGTCATTCAATGTATATGCTGTCACCTACCATTTGCAAAAGTGAAAGTGACAGGCCCTTGCAAACAAATTGTATGTTAATAAATTATTTGAATGTTAGTATGCACCTTTAGTCAAGTAATTTGTCCAGTTAACCCTTACCTCTGCTGACCACTCAACATTGCAGTGAATAGATGCATTTAGCAATGTATTGATCTTGATATCATAAACACATTCTAAAAATAGGAAGTAATAGTAAAAATATTACTGAAACATGAAATTAAACCATACCAAGTGTTTTTTAAGCTTTGTACTCTGTTTCAGTAGTAATGAGCATCATAACAGTAAACAAACCATTGCAGATGGTACTTTGTGCATACACAGTCTCTGAGGGTGATGAAATGTTTTCCGCAGGGATCTCCGAGAATCCGTAGCCATATCAAAACTCTTCTACATTCCATCTCATCATCTCTGGATATTATTACACATATTATGGAAGAAGATAATTTAAGGTTGAGATGTATATGAAATAAAATGTTATTATTAGTTATTCTCTAATTTATCAGTACTATGCAGGATATCCCATAAGTGAGCACTAAATAATAAAGCAGACACAGTAGACAGGATTATGAACAAAAATCTCTTAGTAAACAAAATTAAGGTTATAAATGTTTTTTTTGAGACTACCAAGGAAACCTTATTGTGAGTATAATGAATTTTTACCTTGACTGCCTTTTAAGTTGTAGCTCTAGAAAAAATGGCATACAATTGTCCATGATTAAATATGGGTTGGGACAAATATTTTCTAACTTTATTTAAAGTCTGACTTTTGTTTATGCTTGTTGCTAAATTTCGACATACTGGAAATTGTTTCAAAGTGAAGGAAAATCACTTGAGGGTGCCAAATCAACATGGTATCCATGCTACGGTAAACAACAGTGTTGTTGTATCAGTGTTGTATCATTTAGATTGTCTGATATTTGCAACAACACATGGTATGTACTAACAACCAAATTATTTTTATCATAAAGAGCAAATTACGGTATAATGCCATTAAGTTGGCTCAAGGGCAAAATGGCAGTAAAATTTCCTCTAGTGCATGACATTGGTTATCAATCAATTACAGTATATTCAACAGTGTATTTTACTTTGAAGGTAAGCTTAAAAAAGCTGTTACTGATCATACAGTTCAATAGCCAGCAATGCCCACTCGACAGAGTCACTATTTTGGGGTGATCCTGAGGGAGCGGCGTCAATCCCGCGGTACCAATGGAGAGTTCAGGGTCCGAAGATGTTATGATCCATAGCCGCGGCAGGGTAAACCTCTATCCTAAAGACTGGTAATAAAACCAGGGTTCCCCAACAAGCTCCCTCTCTGTAACCACCACCGAGCGTTGCCCACCACGTATCCTCAAAAGAGCGATGAGGTGGGGCAAAGGGGCGTCCGTAGCGACCATATTCCAATTGTCAGCAGGCATCGCCGCAGTTCCTAGCCAACACATAGTTCCATGAATTTGGAGCTAGGTCCAGGTCAGGCGCATCAAACGTTTCCTGGCTTGTAGAGCCCCCATAGCCGGCTAGGGCTAACGTGACACGCGTGACATGGGGTCCCATCAGAATTTGTCATAATTTCTTGGGGCAATTAAAAGTTTTTGGTGTATCCACTTTCCCTGGGTTTCAGGGCACTTTTCTAATGGCTTGTTTCTCTCCTTTGCTGGGTTTGAAGGCATTTTATGTTGTGTTTGGTGTCTTTAATTCCCTAGGTATAGGGCTATTTTTTCAAATGTGTTCTAGTGTCTAGAGAACTAGTACACAAATAACTAACATAAAAGCTTAGTGAGAATATCTACGTGTTAGGTTAGGGGTTAGCGGATAGCGTAAGGAGTAACACGAGGGTCTTGTTATTACCTTAGATGACCCCCCTCTCTTTCTAGGGTAGGGTCATCCAATGGCTGACACAACACTCCTATTGGCCAGGAAGGATCATTATCAGCCAACTTTTGATTCTTTTGGTCTCTAATTGATAAGCATATTGGTTTTGTTTCTCCTTTTTAGTTTATGGCTAGTGTTAGGACTTGCCAAATGTAAAGTACAGCAAAGTGGTGGGAAGCTGGCCAATATGATCAACTAAATCTTCACATTTAAGTGTAAGATCGTAGAGCTAGAAAGTATGTTTCTTTTGGATCTTTGTTTTTGTTCTATGCTTGCCTGTATCCCTGTCCCATGTGTGCTTCCCATCTGAATCTGCCTCGTCACCTGTACCATTGGACCAGGCCCGAACACAGACCTGCAGACATGGCTTGCACTTATGTTTTTTTTTATGCTGACTGCCTACTACTGTGAACTTTCTGTGAAATGGGGCTCCCTCTCACAACACCAGGCTCTACCATGGGTCCTGACACACACCTTGTGTAATGTCACAGCTTGACCTCTAATCTAACATTGTAACATGTGAAAATGTCCTTACCTTGTATCATGCTTTAGCCAACATATGCACATGATTTGTAAATTGTTTGCGACTAAATCAGTGAATGGATATAATGTATTACCCAAATGAATTCAGGCATGTGTCTTGTTATATCTGCTATGTTGGGAACTACTTCCTGCTGGTTGCCTCTTGTGTAATCTAGTGTGTTTCACGTATTGGAGACCCGCTTGCAGCAGCCAGAGCGAGGTCTCCGTTCGGGCGGTGACCCAACAGCATCTCCTGCGCAGTCATGTTGGGTGGTCTGCAATACTACAGGAGTCTCCGTGACACGCAGTAGGGCGCAAATCCGTGACATGTGGCAGGAAGCGGAAATACCTGCTGTATACCGTATACCGGAACTGCTGTATACCGTAGTCCTCTGTTTCCTGGCAAATCTTAATCCTGAAGCTGTGTATGACTCCTGGATTGTTTAACTACTTGCTGCCTAGTGTTTTTGTATCTTGCTTATCTGCTCTGTGTACTGTACCTCAGTATCCGTGACTACAGCTCCATGTACCGACCTTGGCTACCTCTGACTGCACACTTAGTGTACAGAACCAGGCATCAGCTGTCTAACTGTCAATGGTACCCAGCCTGCCATCCTGGGGCTACCTGTTCTGTATATCTATCTATCTGCAGGTATCTAGCCCTCCAGCACTGCTTTGCTACTCTACAACACTCAGTTCATACCGCATTTGCCTCTACCTGAGCCTTCACACTATTGGCATTGTTGAAGTCCTTGGTATTCTATCTTGGGGTGCAAACCCTTTTTATTGGATAAATCACCAATATGTATCTGCATATATAAAATATAACCAAGTTAATACTTACCTTGTATTCCCTTTCACAGTACTAATAAGAAGCGTATGCGACAACAAAAGTCTGTAAAACTATTTGTTTTTGTAAGGCCTTCATTTTGAACATTATTAATCATGTTCAGTGAATGTGCTCTTAAAACTAACACTATGTTCTTGAACAAGAAGGAAATGATCATTTAGTGAAACATAGGAGAACAGGGGATCTTGATTATGCCAATAATTTTGGTTTCCACTTGAGCTCAGTTTACTGACAACATAAAGGATGCAAGGCAATTGTATCTTGTATTGCATTAACGTGCTATTATTATTTAATTGAACAGAACTTGTCAACAACAGAAAATGCTATCTTTCTGAAAGCATAGTTAGTTAATGCATGGAATACCTTTGTAATACAACCCAATCCTCATTACTATACAATATACTTACTCTGATAACTCTATGTAGCTAATTGTCCATAGGCATATGACTTCCTACTCAAAGTTTGAAAAAGCACTGATTAAATCTTTATTTTCTAAATCCTTTTACCGTATACTGTATACCTGCCAAGTTTTCAGTGTCCTTTGATGCCTGTTTCATAGATGCCCAGAATGGTTGATGGAAATTAATGACTTTGTTCTTCTTCCATAAAGGTCTCTAGATTGTGTACAAAATCCAAGGGAGGTTGCCCATCAAGCTGCTTCAATTTAAACATTTTGGCTTACTGCCTGAATCCTTTTTTTGGTACTAATTGTAATTACACATATAGCCAACAGGTCATCTACAATTACAAGACGATGTGTTTATAGATTACACTGTATGAAATAATACATTATTCTTCTAAATGCATTTCTTGCTCACATAAATAGGTAGCAATAGATCAACCATAACATTTTTAAAAAGTGGGTACAGGCCTGCTCATCTCTAACCACAATACCTGAAACAAATGTCTCTGTTCGGCCAATTGAAATGTTTGGACGTATGAACTAGGATATTTAATTGCTCTGTAGAACAAGATGAACATGAGAAGAAATACATTCCTCGGTGTGCAATATTTTGTTATGATTTTATTGCATACCGAGGAATATGCCCATAAATTGTTAGCTAGAGATTATAATTAAATAGGGTAAAGTATATAATGATATGCACTTTTTATGTAATAACCCTACCCTATGGTAATTTTAAAAAGTTTTTACTTTAAACATACATTTTTGAGACCAAGCTTTAAACTAAAATACACAAATATGTACATTTTGAAACTGATCATTGTTTTATTAAATGCGAAATAAATATATAATAGACAACTGTCAAGTCAGGGTTCAAAGGTTGAGATAATTACCAGGACGTTAAAAAGATGTGAAATTGTCAGTGGATTACTTAAATAGAATGATAAAAAAAAGTTATTTCTCAGCAACTAACAGATGGTGACGAGTGTTTTATTTGTTTAATCAAAATACAAAATCTACTAAACTAACCACAATGTTATCGCTTAACTGTTTATAGAGCAAACAGGGATTTGTGACGAAACATAATGGTATTAGTGTGCTTGTGGCTGTCTAGTGGTTTATTGCATTTCACAAGATGAATTCAGAGGAAAAAATCTGAAAAACTGCAGTTCATGAGAAAAGAAACATTTTGACACCACTTGTTACAAAGCAAAGCAAAGTAATACGTTTAGAGCAAACTATATATATATAAAAAAAATAGAAAATATATTTATACAACTCAAAAGGTATGTCATTCAGGGGTGGGTGTTCCTCACCTGCCAAATTCCCACAATTCAGGACTATGGGGCAGGGTATAATTGAAAAATCAAGGTGCATACACTTTTTCTGTTACATATTGATTGTATCAGGGGAGTAACTAGAAAAAAACAACTTCAACAGCTAGTCTGTGCCATCATTGCCCTCACACAACTGGTCTGTGCCTTCTTTGCCCCCCTTCTAACAAATAACATATGTAAACACACATATTACACATACACTTACTCATACTCACAAACACATGCTCCATCTCACCCAACTTACACATCCATACTCACACACACACACAATTACACATCCATGCTCACACACACAAGTACACATCCATGCTCAAACACACACACAAGTACACATCCATGCTTACATTGTGAATGTATATATATGTGTGTGTGTGCCAGGTAGCTGCTTTTATATATATGGTCTTCCAAGTTTCTCGACTAAACGTGAGGGGACTGACTCATGACTCTACCCCCAAGTTATTTTTTTTCAAATCTATTGCAAGTGGGGTATAAATGAGTGGAAGACAAAGGGGCAGGATACAAGGAGTGAAGCAAAGGGGTGGCAAAATGAGGTTTTGCCTAAGGTGGCAAAAATCCTTGCACCAGCACTAGCCCCATGAAAAATCACATTGCTGGTGTCCTTCACTGGGGACAGACATCGGCATTTTCTGCCCCCCCCCAGTTGTCACCATGTCACCCTGTAACCCTCTTCCGGCACAGACCTGCTTGTGCTCCTGCACGCAAAACCTTCATATTTAATATTTCAGTACATCATGGGGGAAGGAAAAAGGAGACATTTCACAAACATTTGTGTTGAATAAAAATAAATTAGTTATTCATTCATTCATACTATATGGTTCACCAAATAACCCCTGAAGTGAGAAATGGCTTATCTGTTCACCCTGCTAGGGTTAGTGAATTAGGCTCCAATGGAGCTTTTGTCTTGAGATTTCACTGCTGATACAAAATAGGAAGGATTACTTTTTAGTATTATGTTCTAGTGGGCCTTAAAAAAACTATTTTGCAGGACAAAAATTCCCCAAAAGACTAGAAGGTTTTAATGAATAGGAAGTAAAATGCTTCTGCACTATAGCACCTGGCCTATATTTTTAAAGGTGGATTTATCATTGTTATATACGGTACATATATTCTATACACAATATATCCCTCAATATATATTTTGAATTTAATAAGATTTGCTAAGAACAGTTTGGCAGAATGGATCTGCAGAGTTTGTTTGAAGTTATTTGTATAGCAATATAATAGCTGTGGGCTTTGGTTACTATGGTAACACTCCAAGCTGCAGATAACGCTTGGTGTTATATGACAGGTTGGAAAGAAAATGGGTCTGGCATTCAAAATACAATCCAACACTATGAAATTCACTTCTACAAACTGTCAACAAGCAAGAATAAAAGTCAATTTGTAAATTCACAAAACAAGCTCTGACTTATGAACAATAAATGTTGGCCAGTGCTGCAGACCATCAGGCACTAGATTATTCTGCCAGTCTGGGACAGTCTGTGTACATAGAATACTACAGTGTTTTTATTATTATTTTTATAACTTTTGGGTTGGGGAATTGGATTTTTTTTTTATTTTATATTTTTAGTTTTTTATATGTTTTGGTATCTTTTTTATACTTTTTTCATATTGTGTCCACTTTTTTCTTTATCGTTTATTTTCATTTTTTACTATTTAGTAAGACAAGCTATTTTTAAGACAGAGAAACTCTATGTCTTCTTCTTTTTAGTTTGATCCCCACTGCAGCAGATGAGACCAGGAAGATAGAAGCTATAGCTAAATTTAATGTAAATAAGGGAAAGAGATTCATTGTCTCTGTAATGATGAGTGGTACAGTTATAGCTTATTAAAATGTTATAAAAGGCTGATTTCCTTAGGCTGGCTGCTTAAGAAGATTCTATTTTTGGAGCCAGCAGAAGTCTTGGGTGTTTAACTATACATACTGTTTAAGAAGGTATCTTTTCGGTTACCGTTAAACTTGAAGGCTTCCTCTGCAGCAAAGAGAATACTGCTGATCAGCGTTCTCAGACACCAAGCAACATCTTCTCCAACAGGAAGTGGCATATCCGGGGCATATCAGGGTATCAGAGTGGGATATCAGGAGGCAGAGTGGCATATTAGGGGAGTAGAGTGGCATATCTGGGGGGCATAAAGCATATCTGGGGGCAGAGTGTCATACAGGGGAGCAGAGAGGCATATCTAGGGGGGCATAAAGCATATCTGCGGAGGGCATAAAGCATATCGGGAGCAGAGTGGCATTTCTGGGGAGCAGAGAGGCATATCTGGGGACCAGAGTCGCATATCTGGGGGGGCAGAGTGGCATATTAGAGGGATAAATCTATAAGTAAGGTGCATTATGAATTAAGGGGGAACCTTAAAATGGCTATTGGCTTTCCAAATGTCTGTATATAACCTTTGCTGACTAACAACATAATACCAAAAATGTTAAAATACATGTATTCCTGTTCATTAGAGAAAATACTGTTTTACCATTCCACT
This sequence comes from Spea bombifrons, assembly GCF_027358695.1. Taxonomy (NCBI): domain Eukaryota; kingdom Metazoa; phylum Chordata; class Amphibia; order Anura; family Pelobatidae; genus Spea; species Spea bombifrons. Next base: position 68,388,613 of record NC_071089.1, read on the forward strand.
CATGTGTATTTTTTCTTTAAAAATAAATGTACCTTTAAAATAGCACCAACCTTTAAGGCTGCGGCTTATAATCGAACCAATACGTTAGCATTAATTAATTAATGGTTATTAAAAGTATGCACTGGTGCTTTATAGATTGATTGTGATTTTTTGTTATGTGACTCTGGTATTACTCTGGTAATAATTTGCAAATGTTTTATTTATTTATTATTAATTAAAAAACATTTATTATTACTGTTAAATGTATAAATTGTATATATTATAAATATATAATATTTGTTATTAATATAATGGTAATTAGCATTCATTAATGGTAATTAAAAGTAAGCACTGGTGCTTTTTAGATTATTGATTGAGATTGAGATTTTTTATGTGACAAATGCAATTGATAAAACATCAAAAGAGGCATCATAGATTTTTAAAAATATATATACTTTTTGAAAAAAAGGTGAAAACAGCATATACCAATTTGAGTCAAATTGTTTCTTGATGTACATGCAGTTGATTTAAAAAAAATGTGTAGTGGCTCTTTAAATGTTTTATTAATAGTATATGTATATGTATATATTTGCTAAACAGCTTGAAATTGTTCAAAGTGCCTTTTTACAGTAAATTTTACTTATATACTTTAAATATACATATGACTGCCTGAGTCTGTGTGTGTGAGAGAGAGACTGCCTGAGTCTGTGTGTGTGTGTGTGTGAGAGAGACTGCCTGAGTCTGTGTGTGTAAGGGAGACTGCCTGAGTCTGTGTGTGTAAGGGAGACTGCCTGGGTCCGTGTGTTAGGCTGCCTGAGTCTGTGTGTGTGTGAGACTGTCTGAGTCTGTGTGTGTGTGTGAGACTGCCTGAGTCCGTGTGTGAGAGAGACTGAGTCTGTGTGTGTGTGAGAGAGACTGCCTGAGCCTCTGTGTGTGTGTGAGACTGTCTGAGTCTCTGTTGTGTGTGTGTGTGTGTGTGTGTGTGTGTGTGTGTGTGTGTGTGTGTGTGTGTGTGTGTGTGTGTGTGTGTGTGTGTGTGTGTGTGTGTGTGTGTAGGTGTGAGACTGCCTGAGTCTGTGTGTATGAGGTTCTTATTTTTTTAGTAAGAAAGCTCAGAAGTGGTTACAAATTGAATAAACAAAGCATAAGTGTACATAAGTGATACTGCTGGGCTCCAGCAGCATATAGTGATCTACTAAAATGCAAGAATTGAAGCAGAATAAATAAGACACATGCTCCTCATGAATGTAATAAAATTTCATTTGTGATCTCCATACAGATAATCCTCAAACAAGACATTATGTTGGGATCCTCGCCCTGCTTCGTCAGGTCAACATGACGTCATAAACCGGCGTTCCAATTTTTAAAAGCGCGCTCCACCTTTTTTTTTATACCTTGGACACTGACCATGGCCGAGTGACCAACGTTGGGCCTACAGCAGCAACAAATAACTGCCCATAACATGAGCATCAGATCTCATACACTCATACATGCAAATAGGCATCATAATCCGGCACATCAGTATAATACCATCAGCATCAGATCTTGTACATACAAAATTAAAAATGAAATAAGATAAGATTTTAGGGGAAAAGGATCATCAACGTCAGGAGAACAAACAAATTAAAATAGCACATACTGTATAGATACATTTTATTACATACAAAATAAAAAGTATATATGAGAAATAAAAAAGATAATAAAGATAAAACAATCATAATACCAAATAAAAGAGAGGATACACAAATATAAACTGAGACATATAAAAGGTATAAAAACAAAGTGAAGATGATGCATACATAAATAAAAACAAAAATACATTTATATTCAATCTTCATTAAATGCTAAAAAGTCAAACCCTTTATTCAAACCTGCCATAGAGAAGGGTGCCTGATTCATATGTCCAGAAGTTTTCATTTTATGAGTTTATTAACTCTATTGCCACTCTCCATGGCTGATACACTTTAAAACTGCTCACAAATCTTACACTTTATCTATCAGACATTGACTACAATATCTATGGACACTATGCTTCTTACTTCTATTTTGCACCCCTAAATGCTCAAGAATATTGTAATTCAGAAGTCTAATTGTTCTACCTATATATATATATATATATATATATATATACATATATTTCATTATTTGTATACAGATTTGCCTTGTTTATTCATTTATCTTGTGTGTATTTGCCTTCCCTTTTATATTGCGAATGCTTTTTTATATACTTCACTATTGCTGTATTCGACTGTTTCTCCACTATGAACAGAACATCCATTAGCTTTATTTTCAAGGCTTAAAGAATGATATGATAGAATGGGTTAGATTGGAGGCGATGTACAATGATGGCACAAAGACTGCCATATGTAACAAAACTTCTTAAGTTTCAACATAATGTGATCCCTCTTAGAAAAAAAGCATGCAAGTATGCCCCAAGGATCCAAAGTTTTTTTATGGGGGGTGGTCATCTTCTTCTTAGGGTCACCTTATATTTGAGTCAATAGAGTACCAATCATAATAGTTTGTCACACACAGCTTTTCCATTTTGGCTTTATTTTTGTTAACACAGTATGTCATGTGTTGTTCATCTGAGGTTGGATTTACCTAGTTTATAGACTTGGTAAGGAACTGGTTGTCATTATGTCCTCATTATGTACAACTATAAAAGTCAAAGAAGGTGTACGTTCTTTTTCAAAAGACTGTATGTGTCACATTGACGGTTTAGAAAACCAAAGTTAGGCACTGAATCAAACAAAGGTAGTCTAGAATGTACTACCATGCCTCAGCACAGTTAATACAAGATTGAGGACCTAACAGTAACTGGGTGTAGCTACACAAGCCAACCACCAAAAAAAAGGCAGTCCAGTTTTTATTATACTTTTCATAATATAATAATCATGATTTTATGTAGTTGTTTACAATTGATGGGATAATGGGCATATTTAACATGGATTGAAAGAATACAACAAAGTGCAATTTATTGTGGATTTTTTATTTTACACATTTACAAATATCAGTAAAAAATGGGTTCAATGGAATTGAATCAGAAGGAGGCATTAAGCACACCAGTGCATCTAATGCATACATTGTTTTATATATTTTTGTTTAGGGAAATTTTATTTCACCTTGAAAAAATAAATGTAATTAATAATATTTACATAAAAAACAGAGCTAAAAGCCAAGTGCTAGGAGTTGGATGCTATATATATATATTGCCATTAACTCATGGCAGTAAACCTAACCATATCAGAACAGTACTGTGTTGTTCTAGCTGATTAAAATGATTTAAGAAGTGAATATCAAATTGAGCATAATTGTTTCCTCTCTGAGAGGGCACAGTCTCTGCAATGAAACCATGGTAACCGGATAGACTTATTCTGGTACCTGGTTGATGAGTGATCACACTGCATTTAGAGCAGGGTTTTGCACCTAGCAACAGAAATGTTGCAAACTGAGTTTTACTGTGCTCCAATTTTCTAGTCCTAGGGCTGCCCTCTGTAACCCTGTTCAATAAAATCAAGTCTTGGAACTCCATTTTTCCAAAAGCTTTTAGATTGTGTGCAATAAAGAGTGCAGAATACAGATACAGACACTAGTAGACAATGAGTTCACATGAGCAATAGCTTTGAAGGATTACAAAAGCGTATGTCCTTTGCCTGTGGAGCTGTTGTCCAGTATGACTCATCTTCAGCTAGCAATTTAGATACTCACTATAATTAGGATTCAGGCATCAAAACAAAACTACAGGATTTACATGGATTATAGAAAATTAGGCTTCTCGGTGTTAAATAAAAGGAAGAAAAATATAGTAAAACATTTACAGAGATGAATTTTAAAAAAATATATATACGGTATACACATATATTACAGTTCCTGTATATGATTGACTCCAATGATACTAGAATAGCATTGTCTCTGGTGCATGCTTTTTCTTGTTAACATAGGGGAGAACATGGTTGGGGTACATCCAAGTCAGCACCATGTTCCCCCTTCATGCAAGTGCAGGCCCGTGTAAAGGTTTTCATATCCAAGTGAAACGTCACACATGTTAAACTATATATTCTTTTTTTCAGAAGACTGTATTGAGTTACGACCCTTGTAACCATGCTCAGAACTTTCACAAGAACTTCACCTGGGTGCATCATCCAGCCAACGTCACACATGTTGAACTATAGATACCCATAAGGGTTAACCAATACCAATGATTAATTCACTACACTAGTGTCATGCCTGCAAAGCCTTGCAAATGCAGGGGTTGTTATGACTACTTTGGGTTGTGCTATGTCAGGCATTGAACATAACCCCCGTCTATGCATGAGATAAGTAAGAGAGTGACATGTGTGTGAGTATGGTGCTAGCATGTGTGTGGTAGGATGAGTGTATAATGTTAGAAAGTGTGTATTAATGGTGTTGGAGTGTGTGTTAGTCTAGGTGTTAGAGAGTGTATGTAAATGTATGGTATTAGAGTGCGTGTGTAAGTGTGTTGTATTAGAGATTGTGGGTGTGGCTTTATAGTGTATATATTCTGTTAGTGTGTTAGAGTGTGTTTTAGAACATGTTTATGTGTGTGTTTGTGTGTGATAGTGTGTTTAAGAGCATGTCCTCCATTTAGGGGACCAAGTGCTGGCCAAATACTGTACACCGGCACTACTAACCTTAGGTTCACCCCTTTTTTTTCCATCCAATCTACTTACCATCCTTACTTTGTGACCCTAATAAAACATTCATGAGGCCCTCTCACTTTATTTTCATGGGACAGGCCACATCCTCGGTGTGTTAGTGGCTGAAGCATAAGGTCTGTGCCTCTCCTGGCACACACTTCCATATAAGGGCTACATGATCTGACATTGTGTCCCAGGCTTTAGCATCATTGAATTTTGTGCATAGAAATAGAGCACACATCCAGGAGCTCACGTCCTTTTGTTTATATTATTCCATACTGAGTAGGTTAACCAGGATAACCTTGTCCAGGCCTGCCTAGTGCCCCTTTTCCCTTGATATTATAAATATGCTGTATATCATCATAGCTTATGCGAAGCAAAATCACGATTTGAGTGGAAAGGTAATCTGCTGTTCTAGGCAGAGAAGTGGTCATTTTTATTACATATAAATAGTGGCATATTGTGCAGCTGTAATATTCATATCAATTACACTGACCTAATTGTAGAGCTGTCTTAAATTTAAAAATGTATTTAATCACATAATATTGCACAAAATGTATGCATAAAATATGGTGGCAAAAAAACAGGAAAGCCTGGACAGGTGGTTGTAGATGACATTGCTACAGACATGGTAATTTATTACTCTGATTGCAGAAACCAAAAAGTTTGCAGTCTCCCAGGTGCCTGACTTTGGCATGCTGGTTGGGTTGACAAACTATTCAGATGGGCTGCAAGTAATCCAGCTGCCTTTGTACATACTGGTACCATTGTTAAATTCAGAAGAACAGGGAAAATACGTCAAGGGGGGGGTAAGAAATAATATGACAATATGGAATTTAGTTAAGGCTCGGAGGCAGAAAGTCGAAGGGCTAGTTTAGAAAATGGAGATGCCTATTCTCAAAACAGATAGAAACAGTAGAGAACAGCCAAAGTAGACATTTAGGAGATAGATTATAAATGATAGATAAGTAAAAAGATACATGTGCTTAATCAAAAGTATGGTGCTACTGTATATTTGTAAAAACAGTCTATATTCAGCAACATACTTCAATATTCAGTGATGTCCTGTTGATTTAGGTTACAATCTGCGTTAGATTACAATCAAATTATAAACCTCTACTACACATTGTCATTTACATTTCACATTGAGCATAAATAGCACTTGTCTTCAAAAATAATCTTGGTTAGGATTACTGTGTAAAAATGAATCACATTCCAGCTGTTTACCGAGTCTTATTCACGGCCTCTCCAATGAAAATATAGGATGATTTAAATCTTCTACCTTGGAGTGCAGCACAAATGAACAGAGTAATGTTCATCATGTGACATATAACTGTAATTGCAGTCTGAAAAACATAGCATTTATTGAGAAGGTGAGGTGCCAAATACCTGAATCACTTTAATACCTTCTTAAATGGTAGTAGTAATCAGAGGCGAAATAAATAAATTCCAAACAATAGCCATTATTCTAAATCTTATACTTATTCCATTTTACAGAATGTGAAGCACAGTGCAATGCTTCTAATGAATAAGAATGCCACTGTGATCTTATAATGCCAAGTGCACTTGTAGAGTGTTTTATTATCCCTGTGCCAATTTTGTTGGCACCATAATTAATTTTGAATGGAAGTCACCGACTGGAATATCAGTTTATTGATCTATTTATTTCTTTAGAACTTGCATTTTAACTCTTTAAAATATACCTTTGCCATTTCCATATTTATAACATATCTATAGAATCTTGCCTTTTAAGCATTCTATTTCAGAAAATGCACAAGTGGCATTTCTACCTAGGATATATGGTATATACATCTATTTGGATCTAGGGTGATAGACAGATAGACAGATAGATTATTATATTTTCTTTTGTGTTTTTATTCACAGCTCTTTGTTATAGCATATTTTCATATATAAAATACAAAACAGACATGTACATGCCAGTTAACTATGGCATACCACAGATTCATAATTAATTATTTCCTTTATATCCCTGATATCCATTGTAAGTTTCTAGCAAAGAGGAGACTCCACATATACATGTAAAACACGTTTTCTCCTAATTTAGGCAATTGCTTGCACTGCTAATGTAATGTAAAGATTATTTTCACAAATATTTTATTCTCTTCATTCACTGTAAAAATATTTTTTATGTGATAGTCAATTTTACTTCTGTATTACTATTATTATTATGATTATTATTTTCAAGCAATTTAAAAAGAAAAAAAATATTAAAATAGATGTAAACAATGTGTAAAAAGTGAAACTGAGGTCTGCAGTGGTACATCCCAGTAAAAGGGCTAGGATATATACTAAAGATACTGACCACGTAATAAATAAATACTTTCTTTGTGAAACCTTAGCATTAAATTACATTACGTTCATTTAAATTGTTAACCATTTTTAACTAGTAAATGTTAGTGCGTGTTTTCTTGTTTGTTTATGGCCAAAACGATCAATGATATCTTCCTCATAAACAGATTAGAGAACCTGTTTACCTATTGAAAGAATATTGCGAGAATGTTTAATCTAGACTGTCCCATTGTCCATCTCAACCAATTGCCTGAGCACACTAAAAGATCTCTCACAACAAGACTGTTCTATAGCATAACTCCCATTACTATATACTTAGCCAGGCACTGATAGTGATACAGCATGGCTCCTATCATTATATAGTGATCCAGACACAGACGGTTTTACAACATGTCTACTATCACTCTATAGTGATCCAGAGAGTGGTACAGCACATCTTCTATCATTATATAGCATAACTCCCATCAATATATACTAAGCTAGACATTGACGGTGCTACAGCATAACTCCCATCACTATGTACTGAGCCAGACGTTAAGATGTTAAATACTCAGGTCTGGAAGGTGTTAAAAGTATCATATGACACAGACATTTGATATGGTTTAATTAATAAAACTATATTATCCACAACTGCTTTTGTGCCCCTGTCTCTTTTTCTGTAGCTCTGCTTCTTTGTTCACTTCTCTGTGAACCAGGGCTCTTGCAGAATGTACATAAGGGCAAAGCCTGGACCACGTGGACAGCCTCTCCCCCATTCCTCAATGTGAGAGAGGGTGTGCCCGTATGCTTCGTCCTTTTGCGGAAGTGCACTGGGATGCCTGGTTCACAGAGAGGCTGATAATGAATGAAGACACAGGGTGAAGCGAACGAAAAAAAGAAACATAAAATTTTGTCTGCCTGATTGAAACCCCTATCCATCCTTTGCCTGGTCCCAGAGTAATAGCTTTATATCTATCTCATGCATGTTTCATAATGCCCTCACTTTGCTAGCCTCCACCATTTCTGCTCGGAACTTATTCAATTTATCTACTACTCTCTCAGTAAAGTAGAACTTCCTTACATTACCTCTAAGCCTCCGACCCCCTAGGTTTTGACTATGACCTCTTGTTCTAACATTGCTCCTCCCTTTAAATAAGATTGCCTCTTGTAGTTTGTTAAATCCCTCTAAGTATTTAAATGTTTCTATTGCATCTGCCCTCTCACTTCTTTCCTCCAAGCTACAGATAATATATCTAAGCCCTCCTCTGAACTCTCTTCAATGCATCAATATCCTTCCGGTAGTTATAGTTTAAAGTTTGACCAGAGATTTGTAAAGTGGCATAATCACTTTTCTCGTCTTGCTACTAATGCCCCTGGCTAAACAACCCTGAACGCTCAGAAATAAGTCCCTCTCTTCCGTTGTCTGCTGACAGAACAGTGTCCCCAATGCTATATTCTGCCTTGGAGTTTTTATGCCTCAAGTGCATTATTTTACATTAAACTGCAGCTGCCACATTCATGGCCATTCTTCTAATTTACTTAAATCATTTGCCATTTGACTCATTATTATTATTTATCTGTCTCTTATGGTCGTCTTCTCCTAGACCTGGAGACAGACAGGGATGCGGTATTGACATTGTCCTCTCCCTGCACCTTTCAGTGTCTGCCACCAATTGCGATTTTTCTCTTCATTCGAAGTACACTCTGATCTACCGGCCTCGTGCCCCCACTTCCCAATTCTTCGATCACTTTGCTGCATGGCTGTCCCACTTTCTTTTTTTTCACCATCCATTCATTTAATAATGAAAGTTTGTGTACCTTGTATAAACATATTTTTATTCTAATGTACAGTGCAACAAGAGGTTGCAGGAGGTCCAGTTGTGGTCAGACTCCCTGTTTCCATAACTATTTAACTTTGTACTCTCTACCTTTCACCCTAGTAGAGGTGAAGCATCTCTCTTGTCTTGCTGCAATCACATGTTAATTTTGAATTGAATTAGAAAACTAAATTTACCGTATATTCCAAGAGACATTGGTATTAATGGAGTACCGGGTACTTACCGAGCCGGAGATTCCCACGAAGCCACGAATCTCCAGGGGTGGGGCGAGTGGAGAGGCCACCTCCCTGAGCCGGTCTCCAGGGCCGCGCCGAGGTAGGTGCAAGATCGTGATCTCCCCAACTAGCCCTGATCAGCAGGGCTGGTTGGGGAGATCACAACCTCACTCCAACTAGCCCATTATGGAGCTCGAGGTCTGGCACTTCAGACCTCGGCTTCCCTGCTCCCTAATCACTACCCGCCGGCTATTGATGCCGGGCGCGGGGATGACGTCATGTCCCGGTGCTCGGCGTCAATTGCCTAGTGATGAGGGAGCAGTAAAGCAGAGGTCTGAAATGACAGACCTCACGCTCCCACAACTGGATGGAAGATAGAAGATGAGAAAGGTAAGAGATGGGGAGAAAGGGGTGTGAGTGCAGTGTATGCATCTCGGTCAGTGTATGTGTATGGTCAGTGTATGTGTATGGTCAGGTGTGTGTAAGAGCAGTGTAGGTATTTGTGTGTTTGTAAGCTGGTGTGTGTGTGTATATATATATACACATATATATATACACACATATATATATATATATATATATATATATATATATATATATATATATATATATAGATAGATGCTGCAACTGTCCCCCCCCCCGAGATATGCTGCCACTGTCGTCCTCGCCCCCCCGAGATATGCTGCCACGCGTATACAGCTTCCGGTGCCGGCACATCCGCTGAGTGCTGGCACCGGAAGTTGTATACGCGTATTGCGTAGATGTCCCCCGCTGGACCCGCAAGACACCCGGGAGTCTGCTCTGGTAAGTCTTGGGGGTAGAGGTATAACGCATCGTGCGGATGTTCACCGGCTGCGGCAATGCGCATAAACAACCTCCGCTGCGCTTTAACATCGTGCAGACGTGCCGGCAGCGGAGGCGGTTTACGCGCATCGCTGCTGCCGGTGAACGTCTGCACGATGCGCTTATACAACCTCCCGTGCCGGCACTCCCCCCATGGGAAGTGCTGGCAGGGGAGGCTGTCTGAGTGTATCAGAGAGTAGGATGCAGGTCCCCTGCACCGCTGCGGGGGATCTGTATCCTAACCCTGCTGCCTGCCCGGCGCCCGGAACTGCATGTCCCGGGCGTCGGGCGCTAGACCCCGAATATAGGCCGCACCCCCACTTTAAAGACATAAAGGGGGGGGGAATGCGGCCTATATTCGAGCCAATACGGTATATATGTATGTATGTGTGTGTGTAAGGGCAGTGTTTGTATGTATATGTCTGTATAACAACCAGCCAATCACCTGTAAGGTACATCGCTTGCCGTGATTGGCTGGTTGTTGTATGCTGGGTAGAGGGGTAGTCTTATACGGCGAGTATAGCCCAAACTCTATATTTTAACTGGAAAAGTTGGTGGTCATCTTATACGCCGGAATATACAGTACTTTATAGCAAATCAAATTAGTTACCCAACATATAGAAAAATCAATGTTTCTCTCTATCGCTCCATGGGACTTTATTGCTCTAGGTAATAAGATTCATACATAAAATTTAGGTAAATCAATTTTTATTGTTTTAATATAACAAAAGAAGAGGGGGTACAAAAAGAAAAAAGGGGGGAGAGGGACAGCAACATCAGAGTGAGTGATCCAGCATGATATAATACGGTATGCTACATACAGCTGTTGTGTGGCAGAAGGCGGGCACGACCGTTGGTCATAAATGTGATGATGTCATGAAGATGTGACGGTCTGCAATGCACCGCAGCACGCATGGCGTCGCCACAATACACTTCGGTGCACTACATTCAGCCACAATGTAACATAAGCAATAGATACAGCTAGAGTCATAACATGAGGATGCCGCAGGCCGTGAGTCTGCATGGGGTCCAAGTGCCCCAATTAATACAGAATGGTTCAGATCACACAAGCCCAATGTGGGACGAAATGAGCCCAACCATTAGTTACAGGTGCAACCATAAAACGAAAGTGGAACATTCTGTGGAACACTGCTTTTCATCAGTTGAAAGAACTAGTTCCAGTACAGTGCTGGAACAACAAAACAAATCGGTACACCACATTCAGTCACAATGTAACAGAGTCATTAGGAACAGGTAGAGTCGCAACATAAGGATGCTGCGGACCATGAATCCGCATAGTGCGCAAGTGTCCCAATAAATACAGAGTGAAGCAGTACATACAAGCCCAATGTGGTACAAAATGAGCCCATCCGTTAGGTACACGTTCTGTGGAGCACTGCGATTCATTAAGTGGTACATAAAATTTATTATACACCAAACACACTCAAATAGATGCCTATAAAACAAAATGTAACTTCGTCTGAAGATACATTTTAGTTTTTCACAAAACCCATAAAGATTGTGAGATGAGAGGAGACCACTTGCTTCCACATCATCAAGACATTGTATTCAAAAGGTACTGACACAGTTTTGCCTATATAAAAAGTTTCAATCTTAGAGCACTCACACAGTTTATTAATAGTACGGAAGAGAGTGACCAGTAGTGCGTGTTTATTTAAGTCTACGCACAACAACAGGAAAGCGGCTCTCTATTAAGCTTAAAGCAGTTCATTTTCATGTGGGGCTGCTTTTGTTCTTCTTAAGATCTATATTGAATGATTATGCGATATCCTACTAAAAACATTCTAAGCCATCTTTCCAAATCTTCCGTTACCTAAGAAGTCCAAAATTAGAGGAAGAAAAAAAACACATTCAGTAATTATGGCTAAATTATTTTATACAAGATCATGGAAAAATACATACAGTAACTCAGTAACTTATTTTTATCTTTCAGTTATTTCTCGGGTGTCCTTTGGTGGAATAATTTTCACCTCAAAAGGTATAAAAAATTCTAGCAGAGATTGTGAGTCCTTGATTTCTAAGTTATATTCACTTGCAATTTTTTCTGCAGTCCAGATTTCTGGAGAGCGTTTGTGATTGTTGAGGGCCATCAGAGCTTCTGGTATAGAAATCTTTCCCTTAGGAATGTTTTCCACATTTATTAGAGCAGATAGCTCACTCTTCACAGACAATTTAGGAGATCTGTATTCCACATGCTCAGCTGGGTTGAAGATTGCATCCTTTACCTAATTCAAATGCAAGAAAAAGGTCTTTAACAAAAAAAAACAGGAATTCACTTGTGGCATCTTCATATATTTGTACAAGAATAATGGTTAATGGAGACAAAGAAATTTGGTTAAGGAGAAAATCCTGTTTTTTAACAACAAAAATAACTGTTTTATCTTATTTTATTTAAGTAATCTTCTTTATCTGTAGACCTGGAGGCTGCCATTGTTGTTAGTTATGCAATATTTTGTGTGACTTTCCCTTGCATAATCACCACATTGAGCTGAATTTTATGGCAGCCTCCGTAGGCTTATTAGTCAGTCAGAATGTAACAATGAGGCAAGTAATAATGAGGCATTCCATGGTTTACCACAGGTAGTACGATAAGCAGTTGGGGTGGCAGACTGGACATAGGATACATAGAAACAGTTACCATCCAAAATGGAACTATTTTAAAAAATAGATTGTGTAGCTTTTTCTTTTTTTTTATGGCGTCACTGATTTTGTACTGAAAATACCACAGACTATCCAAGTCCCTGAAGACACTGGCTTACAATGCACGCGTGTGTGGGTGCCTTCTAGCTACCACTCCTCCTTGACAACTTCAGTGTGTGTGTGTGTGTGTGTGTGTGTGTGTGTGTGTGTGTGTGTGTGTGTGTGTGTGTGTGTGTGTGTGTGTGTGTGTGTGTGTGTGCACGTGTAGTGGGGTTTGAAGACCTGACCCTCCCTTGGAGTGAAGGAAGGAGCTGCATATACCCCAATGGGGGGGTGCAGTCCCGATGATGATCGATGACCTGGTTACCACTATGGCTATATCATTTGTTTTAATTGACAAGGGAAGCATGAGATACCTTGGGCTTCAGGGGAAAAAAAAAAACAAAAAAACAAAAAAACCTTGCTTCCACATACAAAAGGTGTTTATTTATATGTATCAAAACACCCTGTATGCTATGTATAATTTGTTAGTGTTGGGGGAAAGTTTGAGATTTACTGTGGCAAAAGGTATAACTGAATGCAGGGAAAAGGTCCCCCACCCTTTCTTAAGCGCCCTCAAACCCCCCTCCCTGCACATAAAACAGGTAGAAAATGAGGTCCCCTTCCTCCCCGCACATAAAATAAGTAGAGCTGGTGAGAACGACCCCCCTTACTCCTTGCACATGAAAAGTGTCGAGCTGCTGAGCAGCTTTGTCCAAACTAGACTCCCTCCCTCCCTGCACATGACACGAGTAGAGCTGCTGAGCAGCTCTGTCTAAACAAGCCCCCCTCCTTCCATGCACAGCTGCTGCTAATGGCAAGAATAGCAGATGAAGAGCAAATGAACGTGCTTATCCAGTCTGAAGATGCTGAGTGAGAATGTCAGGATACACAGAGAGGGACGCCCAGGGAGGCGAGAGACTAGACGAGGTGAAGTGAAATGCACAAAAGTGATGGCCTTCAAGCGCTATTTTGTTTTAGATATCATGAGATTTGCAGTTCAGAATTTGTGTATGCATACGATGTGATATCCACATTTACAGCATTTGCAATACCCATCCCATGACTTAAATTAATGTAAATATTTATAATTAAACACTAACGCAAAATGGGATCTTATTGCAATTTTTTGAACAAATCTATAATGTGCTCTAATACAACAATGACACTGCAATAATTAAAGTCAATAAAAAAGATTATGTGGCATAGAGAGAGCAAAACAACTGGAAGTCTTTGGCTTCTTTTGTTGAAATCAGCATGCTAACTGGCAAACAGAACTACAAAATTCAGCATTTATTTATTTTTAACCTAACACAGCAAGGGATCTATTCGGTGAAGTACAAACTATGATTTTAAAAACCTACAGGGAAGAAAACTGTAATGGGTCTCAAAGGGAGAACATTAACACATGTGGGATTACTAGACAGGCCACAAAGAAAGGCACAAAGATTATTTGCTTTTTTTGTACATGTGCAGGAGCAAATATTTTAAAATATATATATATGTACAAATTACACTTATATTTTGTTTAAACGTTTATATTAAACTAGCATACATATTTTTAATTTAATTTCAACTTTTCTGTTTTGATCCATGATAAATGGCAGTATATCATGGGTAAGTGTAACTATGTTTTAAAAAGTAGGAAACAGTTACTCAGTACTCTGGAATGAGTTGGTAAGCAGATGAGTTTTGCATAGAAAAACTCCTTTAAAGGGGAGCAGTTCTGGTCGCAAATTTTAACATACCTAAATTCATAACTAAAATTACCATATTTGCATGATTTTAAAACAAAGCATCAACCAACGGTCAGTCATACAAGAGAAATAGTGACTCTTTTTCGGGTGGCCATTGCTGGCCATAGAACTGTATGGGGGTGCCGGGCTGTCTGGGAGGTGCCAAGATTATACCTTCAATAAATTCTGTTTTACCCCTACACTGATGTTAATTTGGATGTCAGAAAGAGAGATATGCACATAAATTACAATTTGTCAATTCTATGCATTATATAAAATGCAAATTATTTAGCCTCAGAGTCTATTAATAATTACACAGATACGACCTCTGCTTCACATAAGTTTCAGGAGAAATCTTATTTTTGTCCAGTCTATACAAGAGGCAAAGATAGCTTGATACCTTTCAAAATGTAGTAGAATTGGAACTCTGCAAACTAAGTCATGTAATAAAAAAAGCAGAAATAGAAAATGCAAAAAGACCATAGCTGAAAGGATAATACGGACATTATGGATGTAAAAATAATGAAACGGATAAGGCAATGGTTGTGCGATAAGAGGCAGAAGGTTGTAGTTAATGATATATATACGGATGAAGGACTTGTTATTAGTTAGCTACCTCAGGTATCCTATTGGGACCCGTACTTTTTAATATTTTTATTATTACCCCAGAAGGTAATAATAGTATGGTATATCTTTTTGCAGATGATACAAAGGTCAGCAATGGAGTAGACATAACAGTTGGAACAACTCACATAACAAATAATTTCGTTAGAAGTATGGTCACAAATGTGACAGCTGTAAAATAATGCACTTGGGGCATAAAAATCCCAAGGCAGAATATAGCATTGGGGATGCTGTTCTGTCAGTGACAACTGAAGATAAGGACTTAAAGGAAAGCAGACAATGCAGCAAAGCTTTTGTAAAAGCAATCAGGGTGCTGGGTTGCCTAGGGAGAGGCATTAGTAGCAGGAAGAGGGAGGTGATTATGTCTGATTTACAGATCTCTGGTCACCTAGAGTATTGCGTACAGTTCCGGAGACCCCCTTAAAGGGTTAAATATACCACACTATTGTTTATTTTGTCTTTTCTTTAACATGTATTTGCGCTCCTGCTTTTTAAAGTGATTTGCAACTAAAGTACTTGTGAGGGAGTAGCATCTACGGTTTAAAGTTGTTGCTTTGTGTATCGCTTGGTGTGCGGTGCAACAACTTGTTGGTTACTGGAGATGTG